>NC_137202.1:14390728-14398228 GCF_960531495.2 Zeus faber
CCCCCAAAAAACGCGCCACACGTTATTTCTGCCTTTTGCAGCCCTCAGTCCCCACGGAGGCTGGATCACAGCGCTGGTTACAAGAGCTCATGATTCACCGGGGATAACAGGACCTGGCTGAGAGGAGGGGGAGGACGGGGGAGGAGGAAGGGGGAGGAGGAAGGGGGAGGAGAGGAGGGGGGGGAAAGGGAGGGGGAGGGGGGCAGTTCAGTGACTTCAGGGGGACTTGAGGTATATCTCTTTTATTTACCTCATAACTACTGTCACATACAGTGTGCAAGTCCGGATTGTGAGGCTTCATTTTGGCACGCCTCATTTATGTGTTGAGCAGGTTTCATGACCAACGGGGATGAAAATTCCAGTGACAAATGAATTACATTTAAATAATTGATCGATCCATCTATCAATCCTTCCATTTTCCTTTTCCATATCAGTGCAAAAGCATTAAGCAAACTGCCTCATTTTCCCCCTAATGCAAACTTTGTCTGTTTTCTGAGCTTTGATTATCGTCTTGTGTTGAAGGACTCTTTGGACAGTAAGTAACATGCAGCCATGGGGAATGTCTTTGAGTTTGAACAGAGAATACGATTTTTTTGTTTTCTGGACATTTTGGGCATTGAAGTCTTAAGCAGAAGACACGTCAGATTGTCTTTAAAAATTCGGATGGAGACACGAAGCTGAGAGAACTTTGACAGTTGAGGCCTTTACACCCCGGGAACGACTCGAATAAACAACGCACGATTGAATATAATTCAGCAAACGCAAGAGTCTTGTCACATTGGGCGCCACTATGACAAGACTCTTGTGTTTGCGGGGTAAACCGATGGCCCAGGAAGCAGGCTCTCGGTGTTAACAGTTTCTTTACGGGTTCTTCTGCCACAAAAAAAAATCGAATGCATGAATTAAATTAACAGACTTTCTTTGAAAAATCCAGCAACATGGTACTGGTACTGGTACTGGTACTGGTGCTGGTACTGGTGCTAGTACTTGTACTGGTGTGGGAGCCAGCCTCGCTGTCAGGAGAGGGAGAGCGTGAGAGGTGAAACGTCCGCGGCTTTTAAGGACTATGCTAGTTACCCCGATCTCCTGCAGCTGCGTCCCATTCCGGTTGCCAGTGCTGGCTCTCCCCACCTGCAGATGGTGCCAAAACCACTCCCCACCACCACATCGATATTTTGGACACCAACCACGGCGCAATGTTGTGATTTCATAAATTGAATAAAAAGAGGAAAACACATAATGTGTAGGTGGGCTATATTCAATTCTCAGAAGAACACTTACACTGTTGGATACAAGAGGTGGCGTTTTGTAAGTAATGGCCATGGACAAAAAAAGACAGAAACAGACTTCAGGTAACAACATGAAGGCCTCTGTCTCTCTCTTTTTCTCCATTGTAAACTTTCCTCCCATTCATCCTTATTTCACTCATGGTGCAAAAAACCTTCTGGAGAGTTCCCCAACTGAGGACTAAACCTCTTCGCCTCTTCCTCTCTCCATCCCCTCCTCCACCCCTACTGAGGCCAGGCAGAATCCAGCGGTCGCTGCTCACTCACTCTGCATCATGCGTATTTTTGGTCGAGGGGTGGCGGCGGTGGTGGTGGTGGCGGTGGTGGTGGGGTGGGGGCTCCTTCCCAATCCCACAAATCAACAGAGGATAGATGCCTATTGTGCCTAATCAAAACACTTCCTCTTGGGGCTAATCCCTCAATTTGAGGGGGATGAAAAGCCCGGCGAAGAGCGGAGTAAGACTGGGGGTTGGTGGAGGGCGTGTGTGTGTGTGTGTGTGGGGGGGGGGGGTCCTGGATCGGCCCTGTCATGCGCCCATATTCTACACTACACTGGCATTCAGCCCTCTCCTTTGTGCCGCTGTCGTCGGGTCCTCCTCTCTTGTCGGCCGGGAAGCTCCCCTCTTTCAGCTTCAGCTGGTGGAGCTGGAGGACGAGCACGGAGGTGTGATTGACTTGTTTGGGGGTTGAGACCAGCGGCGGTGGTACAGTGGATTGGAGCTGACAGGAGCATCAGCTCAGCTTGTTTGAGTTTGTGCCAGAGCGCGACGCAAGCGCATGAGGATGTCAACGCGCGTGTCAGGTTACCTGGGGATGAATTACAGCATGGCGAAAAAAAACCAAAACAGGCTGACTTTTTGATTTTAGCAGTAGTAGTATATTCCCAGATCAGACTATATATTTTTTTATGTGCACCTCACAACCCAAACCCCTTCAGTCCAACATCAATGATGGGTTTCTATAAACCAATAAATATACGGTGTGTTTTGGGAGAAAATCCCAGCATTTGATTGCACAGTCCCCTTTTCAAAGATGCATACATCGTAAAAAACAGGAACTGTTTTGGAGGGAAAGACCCCAAAGTGATAATATTAGCCTCCAGTTCATTGCCTTCAATTCATTGCCTTCATTGCAATCAGAGTAGTTAAAGCTACTTTTAAGAGAAATTCTAACTGCTAACTTCGGGGGGGGGTGGGAGGGGGGCACACACAGAAGCCCAGTTTAGCCAAACACCTTCACACAACTGTCCCTAGACTTAACAAGAGAAATTCAGGCAGTGCCGTCATAAATCTTTGGAAACCAGACCCAAATGGCTTTGTTGGCCACCAATCTGCCAAGACCACCACAAGTGCAACCATGAGTATTTCATTGAGATTGTCAAGCAGGGGCCTTCTTTCCCAGATGTTTCACTGAATTATACCCGCTAGACCTCCAGAAGGTTGTAGTGAGCTCTTCCAGAACTACTCTCCCCCATATCAGGCACCGTCAACCACTAAGGACTATTCCATGTATGCATGTATAATTTCATTATTTGTAAATGTTTATGCTTAGAGGAGGCATCTCAAGCTTGTCATAGAGTCAATATAACGCCGTTGCTTTGTCTAGACATGTACAGATGTCCGTGTTATGTCTGCTATAGCTTCAAGTAGATGTTGTGTCTAGTGTGGCGTGGCTCAGTCGTTAGCGCTGTTGTCTCACAGCGAGAAGGTCCTGCCTTCGAATGCCAGGCCATCCCAGGTCCTTCGTGTGTGGGGTTCGCATCTTCTCCCCGTGTTTGTGCGGGTTTCCTTTTGGGTCTCCTCCCACCAGCAAAATACATGTTTGTTGGGGATTAATACTCCTGTCGGTGGCACTGGCAAAAGACCTCCAGTTGGCCAGCTGGTCCCTGGGCGCTCTACTGCAGCTGCCCACTGCTCCTAGGCAGAGGAAGGGTCAAATGCAGAGAGCTCATTTCCCTCAGAGGGATTAATAAAGTATAATATATCAAATAAAATTGTATTACTATGATGCCTACAGTTTTCTCCACGGTGAACTTTGTGGAAGAGATTGCCCATCCCGACAAGGATGATTGTAAGAAATGCAAAAGCTTGATTGTAAAGAAAACTACCGGTGCGACTATTGTTGAGGACCTATGAATATTGTTTTCACTTGAAGTTCTTTAATCTTAGTCCGTGGCTTCTCCTTAGACGCTGTGTAAGATGACCTCAGGCTCTAAACCTCAAGGCCTTTTTTCCTTTCTTTTAATCTACAGACGCCAAGGAACAAAGTGAGCAGAAACAGGATGACCTTTACTAGAGTTCTGAGGTTACTGTTCACTAGTGGAGGAAGTCAAAATAGACGACTGGATTAAGGGAGAGCCGGTGTCCCAGGAGACTCATTAGAATAGGAGTGAAGTAAGGAAAGAGATTCCACTTCCAGCTGGTTTCACCAACTTTCCCGTTGGCGAAGGTCTGACCTCATCACTTAAAAAAAAAAAAAAGAGAGAGAGACTCCCAGAGGCCCATCTGGTCAGACACCATGGTCCCAACTTTGGTATATTTTGCGCTCATTTCATTCAAACTGGTTTTGGGCGGTCATTTGTAACATGACAGTGGGCCTTCGTAGGGAGATTGGATGTTAAATATACTGTATGTTAAATTTATGTTTAATATATGTTTCATATATGTTTAATATAATGATATTATTATTAGTATTATTATATTATTATTATTATTATTATTATTATTATTATTATTATTATCATTATTATTATTATTATTATTATTATTATTATTATTAGTAGTAGTAGTATTATTATTATTGTCATTATTATTATCATTATTATTATTGTTATTATTATTATTATTATTATTATTACTAGTTTGTTTTTTTGGTCATTATTTCATATTTTAATGTATTACATGAATATTTTATATCTGCATTTCAATTGTTTTAAATTATATTATCTATTCATCAATTGGTCAAGCAAATAAAGCCAAATGTATTTATAGAGCAAAAAAATGTTCACCACTTTACTATAAAGTAAAGTGACGTTTAATCTCTATAAAATTCATGAGACAGGACAGCATACATTTGATATATGCGCGACATGAAAACATTACCCAAACTCATTAGGAAAGCGTTGGGAGGTATAATGGGTTACAGTAAAACTTCAAAAAGAGTTTTAATGAACAGTGAGCACTGTAGAACTTCTTCTATAGATCCTGGAGCGTTCCTTGATGAAACATCTTGAAGAAGTTTTATTAAGAAGCAGTTATTTTTAAATGATGAGCACTTTTCTTGGAATTTCTAGAAATACATATTGTGTCAAAATACAGACAATGTGAAATCAGAAGCCCCATACCTCATTTGGCTGTACTTCCTTTGAAATACCCAAACCAGAGAGTCCGTACAATAGGTAATTTAAAGTTATACTCGGTCCAAACTCAAGACACAGCTATTCCTGTTTGAAATGTCTGCCATGTGTGGCCTCAAACTGCGGTGATGTGATGGATGGTGTGAGTAATTCCTATTAAAGGAAATGGCACATTAACATTTATTACTTCTGAGGGTAGCACAATTGTCTCCTTCAGTATTTGTTAGACACAGCTCAGCGTGTACACAGTTTCTATCACCATTTTGCAATTCCGTTATAAATTTGTGGAACTTGGGCCTCGTGAAAAATAACATTTAACTCGTTTTCATGCTTGCTGGCACTTGCAGCAGTTTCTGCAAAGTTCCTCAAATATGTAACTTTGCAAAAGGCTGCCCCTAGTAGTGCAGGGTGCAGGAGTAGAGAAGTGTTCGTGCCATAACTTGCAGATAGTGCCATAATCTGCAGTTAGTACTACAACTTGCAGTGCAATACATTTCAGCTAGTGCTATTGCTTCCAGTTTGTGCCATAACTTATAGCTAGTAGTTGGCGCAACATGTAGTTAGTACTATAACTTGCAGTGCAATAACTTGCAGCTAGTGCTATAACTTGCAGTTGGCGCCATAACTTGTAGTTAGTGCCATAACCTGCAGTTAGTATGATAACTTGCAGTGCAATAACTTGCAGCTAGTGCCATCATTTGTAGGTAGTTCCATAATTTGCAGCTAGTGCCAAAACTTTCAGTGCAATAATTTGCAGCTACTGCCATAACTTGCAGTTAGTTTCATGACTTAAAGCTATTGCCATAACTTGCAGTGCAATAACCTGCTGCTAGTGCCCTTACTTGCAGTTAGTTTCATAACTTGCAGCTACTGCCACAACTTGCAGTGCAATAACTTTCAGCTAGTGCCATTGCTTCCAGTTAGTGCCATAACTTATAGTTAGTGCCATCATTTGTAGTTGGTGCCATAACATGTAGTTAGTACTATATCTTGCAGTGCAATAATTTGCAGCTACTGCCATAACTTGCAGTTAGTTTCATAACTTACAGCTACTGTCATGGCTTGCAGTGCAATAACCTGCAGCTAGTGCCCTTACTTGCAGTTAGTTTCATAACATGCAGCTACTGCCACAACTTGCAGTGCAATAACCTGCAGCTAGGGCCATAAATTGCACTAAGTGCCATAGTTGGATGCCAACGCAAAACAAAAGAGAACAAGCTGGGGAATCAAAATACACTAAAAATATCCTTATAACCAAGTACAAATCCCTACAGTACAGAATCCAGGTACAGTTCATTGGTTTTCCCAAATCTTATTGAGTTTGATTCCCCAAAGTGGTTAAGACATGGCTTCCTGTGTGCACAAGGCGTTGCAGCAGCCAATTGAGCTTTTTGCGGCAAAACCTCTGCACTGGACAAGTTTTCTGGTTTATAGACTCTATCGGCTCTTTTTTACATCGGAAAGAATGTGGTACCTTTTCATTAAAGTGCTCTGCGTACAGGATCCCATTCAGAGCGCTGCGTCTCTCTCTCTCTCTCTCTCTCTCTCTCTCTCTCTCTCTCTCTCTCTCTCTCTCTCTCTCTCTCCCTCCCTCCAATCCCCCTCTCTCTGGCCGGCCCTTAGTTCCTAACCTAGATCAAATGTTAGGCTTTAGAAAGCTAAAGTTTGATGTGGATGAGCAACTGCCTATGGAATACTTTAATCCCTAATGCTGTAATGTATTTAATTTCACACTCTCTGATGGCGCTGCCCCCCCCCCCCCCCTTTTTGGGATTACTCAAGGGGACGTGTGTGTGTGTGTGTGTGTGTGTGTGTGTGTGTGTGCGTGCATGCGTGTGTGTGTGTGTGTCGGGGGCGGGGGGGGGGGGGGAGGTTAACTGGGTGCATTTAAGAAGAAAAGGCAGAAAGACCTACAGAAAGAGGGAAAGAGAGAAAGAGGAGAGGGATTGATGAGGAGGTTAAGTGTGGGAGAGAGGGAGCGGAAACGATGGAGCGAAGATAGGGAGGAGAAAAAAAAGATGCAACGCAGTACCACGGCGAAGGAGTAAACAGAGGAGGAGGAGGAGGACAAATAAAAAAGAACGAACATTTCTGAAAGAATCTGGCTTCACAGAGAAAAGGAGGAATGCCACTTTTTTTTTTTCAAATCTGGAATGCTTGTATTGAAATAGGAGGTCGGAGCTTTGGGAGCCCAAAGAATGCAGCTATATCTGCATTGTCGCCCCCCCCCCCCCCCCCCCACCACCACCACCACCACCACTCCTCGCCTCTCCTCCGCCCCTCCTCCGCCCCTCCAGCCCTCCCATCTCTCCATCCCCCCTCCGCCCCACACGGATAAGTAGAAAAGACACCCTGGCAAATCCCATTGCGGGGCTTGGGAGCTTCATAAAAGTTAAGGAGCGGTGGAAATAGTGCGAGATGAGGGTCCGCCGTCGTCAGGGCGACTCTTCGGAAAGGAGGGGTGAGGGGGTGAGGGGTGTTTGGAGGCAATAATTCCCCACGACGAGCCACGCACACTGGCCTCCTTTATGTCGCCCCCTAATATCCAATTTACGGGCTCAGGCCCCTGGCCAATCCGGGGGCCCCCCGAGAAACCCCCACGAAATGCACAAAACAACGCCAGCGTGAGATGGAATTAGACGCCAAGTTCCCTTTTCTTCCGTTTGCCAAAACTTTGAGGCTTACAGAAATATGAAACTGTTTTTTCACCCCCACAACTACCCTCCCGCCGCCCCCATCCCCCCACACCCCTCTCTCTCTCTCTCTCCCTCTCCCTCTCTCGCTCCCTCCCTCTCTCTCTCCCTCTCTCTCTCTCTCTCCCGCTCCCTCTCTCTCTCTCCCTCTCTCCCTCTCTCGCTC
>NC_137202.1:14400728-14428228 GCF_960531495.2 Zeus faber
GGTGTGTTTTTGGGAATGTGTGGGCACGTGTGTGTGTGTGTATGTATGTGTGTGTGTGTGTGTGTGTGATTCTGCGCGCGCACGCATGTGTGTGTGTGTGTGTGTGTGTGTGTGTGTCTGTGTGTCTGTGTGTGTGCATGTGAGTGCACTTGTGTGTGTGTGTATTCTGTACGCCTGCGAGTGTATTTGTGTATGTGAGTGTATTCTGTGTGTGTGCATGCGCGTGCGGGTGAGGGTGTGTGTGTGCATGTGTGTGTGAGTGCACGTGTGTGTACTCTGTTTATATATACGCCTTGCGGTGCATTTGCAAATGCCTGTGTGTGTGTGAGCGTGTGCTTGCGATTGTGTATTCTGTGTGCATATACGTGAGTAGATTTTGTGCCTGTGTGTGTGTGTGTGTGTGTGTGTGTGTGTGTGTGTGTGTGCTGGCCTGTGCAGCATGGGGCTGAGCCCTCTGCCCTCAGATTAGCTGCAGCCTGATAGGATTAGACTCTAATGACTGGGACTGGGAAAGACAAAGGCACTTTCTGCAAAGAGGCTTAGATATGGAAGAATTAGCAGCAACCTTCCATCGCTCTCTCTCTCTCTCTCTCTCTCTCTCTCCCCCCCCCCTCTCTCTCTCTCTCTCTCTCTCCATCCCTTTCTCTCTTTGCCTGCCACTGTGTCTCTCTATCTTGCTTTTCTTCGTGACCTTTCCTTTTATTGTCTCCGGCATATTTTAGATTTTTTTTTTTATTTCCCTCAGTGGTGGAAAAAGTGCTCAGATCCTACGAAGCATAAATTGGAAAACAGCACTCAGCAAAAGTTCTCTCATTCAGTCATTTACGCGAGAGAATGTTTTTCGGGAACTCCACAACGTCTTTACGTCTCAAAGTAAAAGCAGTCATTCATTGTGACCTCGTATTTTGAAGGTCAGACGGGTAGGAAACGTCACTTCTTTTAATGTCATTGATTTGACTTGTGTCGTCCACTGAAAAACCCAGCTTGGGTGGGTTTCCTCTTTTTGTTCTCTGGCTCAAACTGAACCCATTAAACAAACTGATTTTAACTAACGGAGGAATGTAGTGAAGTTAAAAAAAAGAACATTTTGAAATATAGTGGTATAACGGCCGGAATGCAAAGGGCGGCTTGGTAGCTCGCCCCGTTAACTCGGGCCCCGTTAGCTCAACTGTTAGCTCGTCCCAGTGATCTCGCCCTGTCCTCCACCCCCGGTGGCTCTGGCGCTCCTCCACCCTCCCGGGTCCTAATTGCCCCGGGACTCAGATGCCGTTTGAGGGGAATCGTCGGCCGTGACGCAACACAACAACGGCAAAGAGAGAGGGATTTAGGAGATTTTCTGCCAGCTTGCATAAGAAGAGAGGAGGACAGCTCCTTAGTGTGTGTGTGTGTGTGTGTGTGTGTGTGTGTGTGTGTGTGTGTGCGCGTGTGTTTCAGTGAGTGAGTGAATGTGTGTGTTTTCTTTCCATGTGCATGTGTTTGCGTTCCTTGTTAGCGAGCGCTGTGAGGAGGGAAGACGGGATGACAGGGGGAAAGTGGAGGGACGGTGGAAACGACAAGAGGAAAGGTATGGCCGGTGTAAGTTTTTGGGCAGGGCGCTGGTCCACCGAGCCCCCGGTTGAGCCCCAGTTGAGACTTAATCCGTCCTGACTCTGATAAACGCGTCCGGTGAGTCTGAGCGTAAACCCTCGAGTTCAGCACATGAATCATTCAAGCTCCATTAATGACCTTTTTTGGGGGGAAATGATTAACTTTTCATCGCTGTTTAATATTAGAACCGGCCGTGCCGAAGCTAAAGGGAGCCTGAGAGCCGCCTTGGCCGGGGGGAGATCCTTTGGATTTGCTCATTGTGGAGTTGGGGGGCCCTTTTCGGTTCATGGTTCATGGTGATGATAGCAGTAAATAAGTACTATATCTTCAAATATGTTTAATATTGCACAGATTCTGACAAAAAAAAAAAAAAAAGCACCAGGGGAGACGTTAACATGAAGGAAAAAAAAAACCCTTGCGAAAAGCCGGTGTCTGGTGCCACTGGCTGCGATGGAGAAATGCGTGGTTGGGAATAGTTCTGCGAAGGTCCAGCAGGGGGCCACGGAGAGACTTCGCTTTGCTGTTTCAATGATAACGATGACATCACTCCTCTTCCCAAACTACGCTACACGCCGAAGCGTGCCCTCGGAAGCCCAGTGTGACCCTAGGGTCCGCGGAGACGCCGGTTAGATGCACACAGCCTCCCCGAGCGCACACACACACACACACACAAACACACACACACACAAAAGTTTACCGACATGACCACATGCCAACAAATGCACGCACACACTCATGCACACATTGATATCCATGACAACACAGAAGCATAAGCGCTCTGCGATAGGATCGTGGGAAGCGACCGGAGAAGGATCGTGGAAAGGGAACGCGGTCTGATGTCTCGTCGAAATGAAAACGACCATTTAAAACAGCACTGGAATTCGGATAGCGATGCAGTTGTGGTCAGTCGTGGAGGTAATGGCGCGGGAATTGTTTGCGCCGACCCCTACAGTGGAAGTCACCATCAGGCGCACGGTGTTATGGGTGGAGCTGAGTATAATGTGAGCCGCCAAACCGGTCGTTCCTCAATGGAAGCTGACCTCATTGGCCGTTTTGAGCTTCACCTCCCTTCCGACACCCACCCGTCCATGCTCCGCATTAGATACAGCTTCCAATACGTAGGGGAGATGCAGGGGATCTTTGCCCAAATCAGAACCGACTTCGAGCTCTTATCCAGGATAAAGGTCTAACAGCTGAGTGTTGAGCAAGAACGTGATGCGGTGCAGATGAAAAACTCCCTGGACACACTGAGCGTGGAAGGAGAGCGTTAACGGCTGTCATGGGCCGACAATTTATTGCCGAAATCAGCCCTCAGTGGCGCCTCCTGCATCCCCGCACTGAGATTCTCAAGGATGTACATCCAGCATTTCCAGTGCATATCGGTATAATTGCACTAGGCGCGCGAGAGTGAAAGCCGAAGTGGTCGGAGAAGGGATCGCGGGAAGGGAAATCTGGATCTTACGGTGTTTTCGTTTACTCGTGTATTGCTTCATTCATTGGACTTTTAATTTGGATCTATTTTTGGGGCTGTCAGTTTCGTCTGCGCCCGGATCGATCACGGTGCATTCGTCGGTTGGACTACAACATTCAAGATTCAAGATTCAAGAGGTTTATTTGTCACATACATATACATACCTTCATACATATATGCAGTGAAATGTCTTTGCAACGCACCCGGAGATTATGCACAACAGTTACTACAATGAACATAATAGCTCGCCTAATTCGTACCTGGCAACTACCTTAAACGAACTGATTCCTAAAACGTAACGCAGTTAGTGAATAGGATAATATCAATAAAATAAAATAAAAACAAAATAGGACTCAAAATGTAATACAGAGTAGGGGTACAAAATAGAAGGGAATAGAGTTATGTATATGGGATAGGCTATTTGTATATACAGATATGTGCAGTAAAGCGCATGTTAATAAAGTGTGTATGGAGATATACAGTACAGTATACAACAGTACCACACAGCAATACAGTAACACCGAACAGAGCAGCAATACAGCGCAGTACGCAGTAGACCTGAACATGTGCACTGGACTGACCTGTTGGATTCATCACTACACCTCACCTTATACCTGTACCTTGTGTGAAAGTAAAACCCTATGATGAACTGGTGATGCAGATTATTATGTGAATTGGTGGACGGGTTGCAAAAATCGCAGCACAAGTCGTGCATTTACTGGTGAGCCTTTGACCCTCTGAATTCAGATAGAAGCATTTAAAAGAAATACGTTGTTTTGTTACTGGCCCGGCGTAAGGGTTTATGTAAATAGACTGAGGCTGACCTAGATGAGAACGAGCTCACGTTATATATTTAAAAAAAAAAGGAGAAATACATCTCTGGTTGGCACAGGCTACCTGGCACCACTTAAAAAATGAGTAGTCTTAGGTCAAAATCGTTACACACAAACACACATACACACACTATCATACACACACTTATATGACAACACAGCCATATATAGACACATACACACACACACACACGTTTACATACATGAGCACATTCTCGCATAAACATGTACATATTTGATGACTGACACACACACACACACACACACAAGTACACACACACACACAAGTACACACACACACACACACACTCCCCAGTGCTGGCAGCCCGTTAGCTTTTATCTTTAGCGACGCGCTAGATGAGGACCATATGCCGCATGGTGAATTGGTAGAACAACAAGCAGCGTTCTAGCACAGCGCTACTCGCAGGTAAAGACCTTTATTAAGACGGATCAGGTTGCACTGATGTTGTCAGCTGGAGACTGGCGGGGTCCTGTGGGCGCATGTGTGCGTGTGTGTGTGTGTGTGTGTGTGTGTGTGTGTGTGTGTGTGTGTGTGTGTGTGTGTGTGTGTGTGTGTGTGTGTGTGTGTGTGTGTGTGTGTGCGAGCGCGTTAGCCTACATGCTACACATGTATCTGAGTTGAAACGTGCGTTGACCCCTGGGCACTGACCCCCGTGTCATTTTAATTCTCCGACTTGCCATTTAGTCGTTGATTTGAAAAGCATAAGGTTCATGGTAACTGACGTGGTAAGTGTGCACACTAGACACACACACACACACACACACACACACACTGAGAGTCTGGGCGAGTCTGATTGAATTTGATGGCATATGCAATCGATAATGAACTTGGGCACGGGACCCAACCAAACACTTTCCTAGGGCACCAAAGGGTGAAAGGTCAATCTCTAAAATGTTTATGCCTGGCCCTGTGATGTCGGCTCTCCTGGCGACCCGCGCGCACACACACGCACACACACACACACACACACACACACACACACACACACACACATACACACACACACACACACATACACACACACACCCTGCGGGCTGGAGTCCCAGGTCATTACAAACCGCGGTCGAAACCTGTTTTCCCAGAGTTGGTGGCTCGGTTATGCGCCGGGTTTTGAACAATCTGGAAGTCTATGTATTACATTCTTGTCATTCCTGTGATTGGAAGGCGGTTGACGCGACTCCACAACGATCGTCCGAGTTCATGCAGTCGTCACAATCACCAACCCCCGAGCGAGCGAAAACAAACAGTGGGCGCACCCCGTCAATATCAAATGGCCGGGGCCGGGAGGCGTCCGCCGGCCCGTCTGTCAAACCGCATCAGCCCCGGCGGCGGGGGGCTCCGTCCGCCGGGTCGTGACGGCATCCCGCCCCCTGTTTGCGTTTATTTAGAGGATGAATTACAGCGTTTTCTCAAAAAAAAGAAAATGAAGGGAACTTAAAAAAAATAATAATCATTTTTAAACGCTTCCCCGAGGTGAACTCAATGAGGAACCGTTTAGGGTCCGGAGCCGGTGCCGGCTGAAACGCTCCCCGTCCCGAAAAGAGGAGATGGGGAGGGTCGCTCGCATTGTCGCCGTGTTTTCGGGTCCCGGCGTTCCTTTTCCTGGAGCGGGAAGCTGTTTCGCCGTGTTTCATTTGCAGGCCGGTAGAAATGAGCACCGAGGAGCACCAGAATCGCGAAATGCATCTCAACGAACAGAGCGGTTCAAATCCAGGCGTTCCTACTGACGCGGTGACTTCAGGAGCGATGCATTCAAACAACGAGTGCAGCAAGCAAGTGGCGTGCATCCGGGAGGAAAAAGCCTCCTCCTGGTCGGCATGGCTGTTATGTGCGACCAGTCCCGCTTTGGCGGCGTGATGGACGGGCGGCGGCTGGGCTTACGTTGCCCAAAAACTCTCACCGGCGTGGGCTCCGTTCCCTTTCATCTGATGTGGAAGGGGAACTTTTCAATAACTATTTTCAGAGACGGACATTTTGTGTTCTCTGTCTGTATATGCTGCTCTGCGTTATTACGCTGTGAGCGAGCGAGAGAGAGAGAGAGAGGGAGGGAGAGAGGGAGAGGGAGGAGAGCGAGAGAGAGAGAGAAGAGATTGAGCGAGAGAGCGGAGCGAGAGAGAGACAGGGGGGAGAGAGAGAGAGAGAGAGGGAGGGAGAAAGAGAGAGAGAGAGAGAGAGGGAGGGAGAGAGGGAGAGGGAGGAGAGCGAGAGAGAGAGAGAAGAGATTGAGCGAGAGAGAGGAGCGAGAGAGAGACAGGGGGGAGAGAGAGAGAGAGAGAGAGGGAGGGAGAAAGAGAGAGAGAGAGAGAGAGAGAGAGAGAGAGAGAGAGAGAGAGGGCGAGAGAGAGTGCAGGTGGGGAATAATTATGCGATCCAGGTGTGGTGTAATGTGTGATCAACAAAAGAAGGGGAAGAAAGAGCGACAGAACAAGGGCTACAAAGATAGAAGTGTAACAGCATTAGCGTGCAGCTGCAAGTCACATGTTGTTGTGTCTTGATGGTTATGACAGCTGTGATAATTAATATAAAGCTGAGTGGGAGGGATTCGCTCTCGCACCTTGATTCTCTGACAGCTGTTGTGCGACTAACAATCGGCAAAGGAACAATGGTCGAGGAAGAACACCTTCACATCTGCAGTGTGCTGCTCGGAGACACTGCTTGACTCATGTTGTCTATCGAGATTTATACATATATTTCTTATATAATTTATATATATTTTATATATCATTTAGATAGATAGACAGACAGACAGACAGAGAGACAGACAGACAGACAGATAGACAGACAAACAGGTAGATAGATAGATAGATAGATAGATAGATAGATAGATAGATAGATAGATAGATAGATAGATAGATAGATGGATAGATAGATAGATAGATAGATAGATAGATAGATAGATAGATAGATGGATAGATAGATAGATAGATAGATAGATAGATAGATAGATAGATAGATAGATAGATAGATAGATAGATAGATAGATAGATAGATAGATAGATAGATGGATAGATAGATAGATAGATAGATAGATAGATAGATAGATAGATAGATAGATAGATAGATAGATAGATAGATGGATAGATAGATAGATAGATAGATAGATAGATAGATAGATAGATAGATAGATAGATAGATAGATAGATAGATAGATAGATAGATAGATAGATAGATGGATAGATAGATAGATAGATAGATAGATAGATAGATAGATAGATAGATAGATAGATAGATAGATAGATAGATAGATAGATAGATAGATAGATAGGTGGGTGGGCAGACGGGCGGGCGGGCAGGCAAGTAGATAGTTAGATAGATCGATGAAAGATGGATGGATGGGCAATAAAACAAATTGGCAATAAGAAATAAAGTAATACATAATAGAAAAAAGGAAGAATAACTAATAAATATATTAATAATATTAATAATAATAATATAAATATATTGGAAACAAATACCTATCTATACATTAAACAAAAAATAAAAGATAGAAGTTGAATGAACTTTATGCTTGACATTTTTAGCTCTTAGTCTCCATGCGTTAAATTTGCAGGACCGGACAAAGTTAGGACAAAGTTACCGCTTGTAACTTGTGTAAATTTAATGTTTCAACCCTGGTGTCATGTACCGTGCATGGCCCTTGTATCTATTTTACAATGCGGCTGTGTGTTGTTTTTGTGATATGTAGTTTGAGCAGAGTGCATGCTCGTGCGTTTCTTCCTTCCACAACGCAACAAACGTGGTTAAAACACAGATCGTTCAAAGTCAAGCAGCTCCTGGTTGCGCTCCACTCCATATTTCTGACGTTTGTCGATAAAACCTTCATTTCGAGTCGTCCCCCACCCCCCGAATGCAGAGAACAGACTTTGCGGGGTTTTTTTTTTGATTAGATGATCTGACCGCTGACCTAAATATGAACTTGAGCGGGAATTACTTTGTTTGGGGGAGATGGGGATCAGCGCTGCAGAAGAACCTCTGCAGCCAATCAGTGTGTTCTCTAATCTGATTTGCTTCCACCAGGACGGACCCACCGAGACCGAGCATCTGACCCTGGGTGGATCATGTACAAAAATGTCCAAAAAAGTATCCGTACACACACACACATACACACACACACACACAGACACACACACACACACACACAGACACACACACACACACGCACGCACTCAAATCCAGGTATAGGTTTATGGGGTCGTGTAAAAAAAACAACTTTAAAAACAAGATTAGTTGGAATGATGTGGACTTGAAACTGAACTATAAAAATGTTTGAATCATAACAGTAAATCAGAATCTGCTTATAACATTATACATGCTTAAAAACAGCATTAGTAAAGCCTTTTTGAATTATGAGGACAATAAATGTGTCCTCACGGGCCCAGTGTCCTGTTAATGCTGGTGTGTATTCAAGTATTTTTAGAATCATATATGCACGTACACACACACACACACACACACACACACACTATTACATTACAACGTAAATAGAAAAATAACAAAAGAGCCTTATTTTGAAATATTTAATAATCATTTTCTGGTATTATTTACAAATAAAATACAAGACAACAATAATGACGATAATAATAATAATAATTATTATTATTATGTTAATAAAATACTACTAGTACTACTTCTGCTGCTGATGCTAATAATAATAATAATAATAATAATAATAATAATAATAATAATAATAATAATAATAATAATAATAATAATTGTTATTATAATAATAGCAGTAATAAAAAAAATAAAAAAAATAAAAGATAAAAAATCATCATCATCATCATCATCATCATCATCATCATCATAATGTATAAAATATTATGAAGAATATGACAAATAATATATAATAATCTTATAAAATATGAAGTGTCTAAATCACCATCATTGACAGAGAGATGGCATTTTGGCTTTCCGTTTCATCAGCCACCCGCCAGGTAACTATCCCAAAAAATAACCCGTCACCCGAGTGGAACGCCTGTTACTTTTTTCGCCCTCCTGGAAAGACGACATCAAATGGATGGAGCTCTCATTAACTCTGGGCTCCGTGCGTCACTCTGTTCTTGTAAAGCCCGTGGAAAAGGTGAGCAGCGTTTTATGAATGACTGGGTTTCCAGAGTCTGTGCAGGACTTTTAATCTGAAATGACAATATTAATTCTAATAATAATAATAATAATAATATAATATAATATTTATCTTTAAAAACATGTTGCCTTAATAGTGATTTAGAGTCTGAATCGCAATATGCATAGAATATGCAACGTAAATCGCACTCAACAAGATTTTTTTCCACAAACATCGTCTTTTATGTTGTTCTAAACTGCAAAATGGGACATTGTAGAAGGCACTCCATATCTAACATCCTATCCATCTTGAATAAGAGGAGAACGGCAGAAATATTGTGCTTAAAGACCGGGCCATCCCATTTTCATTGAGAAGTCGGGGAAAAAAAACCAAAACACGAGGACAAATCGAATCTGAAATAAGGCCGAGTGCCGGATGGAAGAACAAAAGGCTGTTTTTGTTAAAGTAATAAATTAAATGAAATTAAATCGCCATGTTTTGATTTAGCCTCTATCTTGTTAGACGAATCAAAGAAAGTCCTCTGAGGCTGAAATAAATATCCTGGATAACAGTCAGAGTGACGTATGGGAAAGAACAAAATCTGCTTAAAATCAGAGTCCAAGATTCCCTCCAGAATCGGGAAGCGCCACGCCACTTTCCCCCGGAGTGTGTTTACTCACCGCTCCGGCTGGGTGGCGGCTGGTGCCCGGCGCGTTATTAATGCCTCCGGCCACGCCAGCCGGGGCTCCCCGGGACTACGCTCTCCACCCCTTGACCACCTCGCACCCATTCAGGAAGAGATGAGTCTTTCGCACCTCTCTCCTCTCCATCCCCTCTTTCTCCATCCTCCACCTCCATCTCAGGGCCCCCCTCCTCACTCCTCCCTCCTGGCCTCCCCCTCTCCTCCGCTCATTTTCTCACTCGCATCGCACTCCCTCGCTCCCTCCCTCTCGGAGGTGCTGATCAATTCACAGTCTCCCGGGGAGGTGTGAGACTCCCCCCCCCCGCCCCCCCGGGCTCCATCCCCCTCCACCGCCCTAAACCCCCGCTCCAACCTCCAAACCTTAACCCATGTGGTTGGGTGAGAACCCGCCCACCCCCCCACCCCCCTCCTCACCCCTGTTTTTTTTTTTTGGTTTTTTTTTTAGGGGGGGGGGGCATGTGAAGTAGAAGGCAGTTGTCCTCTCTTCTCACTCCCGGGGCTGCGTGGCACCGTGACCCGCTGACAGTGGAATCACCTGCTCCACTCGCTCTTCCTGTGAAATGTCTGTGATGCCATTAGCAAACCTGAAATAATGGAATGGAATAACAGAGTGTCTGTGAGGGAGGGCGAGAGAGAGAGAGAGAGAGGGAGAGAGATGAGCAAGAGATAAAATGCGATTTGGTAAAGATACTATACAACATGATGATGTGATATAATATGATATGATGTGATATGATATGATATGATATGATATGATATGATACGATACGATACGATATGATATATGATATGATATGATATGATATGATATGATATGATATGATATGATATGATATGATATGATGTGATGTGATACGATACGATACGATACGATACGATACGATATGATATGATATGATATGATATGATATGATATGATATGATATGATGTGATATGATATATGATATGATATATGATATGATATAGGATAGGATAGGATAGGATAGGATAGGATAGGATAGGATAGGATAGGATAGGATAGGATATATGATATGATATGATATGATATGATATTATATGATACATGATGTGATATATGATATGATACGATATGATATGATATGATATGATGTGATATGGTATGATGTGATATGATATGATATGATATGATATGATATGATATATGATATGATATATGATATGATATATGATATGATATATGATATATGATATGATATATGATATGATATATGATATGATATATGATATGATATATGATATGATATATGATATATGATATGATATATGATATGATATATGATATGATACGATACGATAGGACATGATATAATATGATATGATGCAATACGATACGATGCAACACGGTATGGTACGATATCACACAATATGATGATGATGATATGATAAGATGAAGATACAATATCACAAATAATCATATTACATCATATATTATATGATGCAATATGATAATGGTTATGACAACAATATGACACAATGTGATAAGGATATGATATGATGAAGATATAGATAGGATAAGGGTACGCTATGCTGAGATAAAGATGCAATATGGAACGATATGATAAAATAAGGTACTAATTCAATTGTCACAGCATCTACAAAACCTACAGAGTAATATAATTGTGTGTATCATAAGCCTGGTGGAGGAAGTGCTCTGAAAGTATGAATACCCTCGCGCAGTTAATCTAGTTAAAAGTGAACGCGCCACGTCGCCATTTCTAATTAGGTAAAAGCATGAAAGTCCACGTTCGTAGTAAATGGTCCTAACGCAACGCCGTGAAAAAAACACAACTGCCTAATTGTTTGCAGAAATAACACGCCGACTATTTCCGGCCGCAATGTGTCGGAGATGAACGTATAACGTCATGGTAACAGTGAGAAGGCGAGGGGGGGAAAGAGAGGGAAATGGAGAGATGTAAGGAGGAGGCGTGTGTGAAAGAATGATGTGTCGTCCCCGAAACCCCCTTCTATGTGTGGATTGAAGTCGGAGCCGGAAGCCTTTGAGAGAAAAGGTGGATGTGATGACCTGGTGCCATGTGGCTCAATGTGAAAATTGACTGGCAGCTCTTCACAACATATATTACCACACACATGGAATTATATGCGCACACACACACACACACACACACACACACTATATCTATATTAGTGTGTATGTGTGTGTGTGTGTGTGTGTGTGTGTGTGTGTGTGTGTGTGTGTGTGATATTTTCATAGGGGTATAGGTGTTATCGAGGGATCTATGTGTGTGTGTGTATGTGTGTGCGTGTGTGTGTGTGATATTTTTCGTAAGGGTATAGGTGTTATTGAGGCATCTATGTGTGTGTGTGTGTGTGTGTGTGTGTGTGTGTGTGTGTGTGTGTGTGTGTGTGTGTGTGTGTGTGTGTGTGTGTGTGTGTGTGTGTGTGTGTGTGTGTGTGTGTTCGTATATGGGAGTCTGAGTGGGTATTTACATATGCGTGTTCCTGTGTGTGTGTGTGTGTGTGTGTGTGTGTGTGTGTGTGTGTGTGTGCGTGCGTGTGTGCGGATCAGCAGATGCTGATCAGACATATATCCTCCAGGTGTTGGGGATGTGTTGTCAGTGTCAGAAAGTAGCTCTAATTTTTTACAGGGAATACAACACATGTTCAAGTAACAACCATTTGGAGACCTTTTAGTTCCTACTCATATATATATATATATATATGTGTGTGTGTGTGTGTGTGTGTGTGTGTGTGTGTGTGTGTGTGTGTGTGTGTGTGTTTAAAGAGTATCTGCATAGATACATTTGGATGTACAACTAATTCATTAGACGTATTATTGCAGGGCATATCTATGCTATATCTCACACTGATCTTGTCCATGCAGCACTTGTGTCATTTGTTGTCGGGAGTAATATAACCCTAGCCCTACCTGGCGATACAAGAAAAAAAAAATAAAATTGCATTCAAGTTTTGTATTTGTATAAGTTGTAAATATTATCCTATTATTTGCAGATTTTTCTGTGCTCGTGTTTTATTATGAATGATCTATTTCTGAGTTTTTGAAGTGTCATCCCCATTGTGTCCAGTGGGAGGCGCACATGATTAAGCATTAGTGTGCAAGGGGGCAACGGCTCGTTTCAGTTTTACGTTCTCTTGAATGAACTTAAGAGGGAATAAGTGCGTAAAGAGGCGCATGCGACATTAAAACATAGCTTCAGGTGAATATATGACAGAATTAGCTCCATCATAATGTCGGAGGTCTCCTACCGTCAGCATGTCCATTGTCACTTTCCCATAATAAGGACATCGTGTGGTGTTAAACCAAGTCAATTCCTTGATATCAGTTTTCCCAAACAACATGCAAAAAAGATCATATCGTGAGCCTTGTCGAGACAGTGTTTGCCTCAGCAGGAGAACAATTAAAACCACACCCCCCCCCCCCAAAAAAAAATAGCGGGACGCACACGACGACGCGAGCGATGACAATAATTAACTATGTCATACGGTCATATTTATTTTATTTTTTTTTAAATATTTGCATATGAATGCAATTCAGACGCTTGTTTTTTTTACGCGGAATCAACGGGAAGACAGCAGCTCTCCCAAACTGGGGGGGGTGGAGTCGTGCATCCCATCGAACACAAACCGTTGTCCAAAATTGACCAGTATTATGATTATTTTTTTGTCCAGTCTAATTATAGAGCCCATGCATTGCAGATTGCAAATATCGTGTGCGTGTGTGTGTGTGTGTGTGCGTGTGTGTGTGCGTGTGTGTGCGTGCGCGTGCGCGTGCAGCTCCCAACACGTCGTGCTTGCAGAGCTGCAGGCTGTAAAAAGTTTGACCTGAGTTTGACTCCTCGACCGCAGCCACGCCAGTTGCTCCCATTAGAACCAGTCACTAATACGTGAGTGCAATCGGAGCGCATGGAGTTAATTATAGGCTATTCTTTTATTTCCCCTCTTCGATGTATAAGTTGAGTGAGCCCTTTTATTTATTTATCTATTCAGCCTTTTTTTTTTTTTTTTTTACAGCATTTGCCGTTTCTTAACTTTATTTGTGAACTGTAAATTAGTGTGGAAACTGTTATCTGTTATCGACGAGGAGGAACAAATTAGGCAAATTAGGCTCCAAAAATGTTCGCCACAAAGAAAAAGAAAAAATACAATGTTATATCACGATTAGTGTATAATTATGAAGTTAAAAGAAAAAATCTGGTACCATGACTTTTCTTTGTTTTATCAAAAAGTTATGTGTGTTTGATTAATGCAACAATTGAAGACTACAACTCTAATAAAAATGCCCTTTAATTGTTCAAGCGGTGAAATTAATTGTCGCGTTGCCTTTAACTTCCTAAGACAAATAGCTTGTGATTTTTTTATGAGACCACTCAGAGCATTGTCGCAAAGCGGATTATAAGAACATTTTAACATTTTACCCCCATTGTCCCTCTTTCACCACAACAAAAGACCAATTTAAAGACATAACAAGTGCTGTGTACCGCAGTTATTCACAGTGGAGTATTCCACTTCTAACTGTTAATTTAAATAGGCATTAAAAAATGTATCTAATCGTCCGTGATCCCATGGTTTCAGAGATGCACATCTGATATTAGCGTTGGGGAGTTAACAATAATAACAATACATTATTATAACAGATAAGGCCTTAGATGAGATGGACATTAAATTAAACATGCAAAAACGGTCAAATAGGAAATTTCTACATTCAAGTAAAAATCGAATGAAACACGTTTTCAAAATATATATCTATATAGTTTTGTTATTTTTTTTAATTAGTCCTAATATTCTTTTATCCATTACGGAATAACTCAAATGCGCGCGTCCCACTCACCCACATCCATTTTTGTTCTTTCCCCTGAAATTCGCAAACCCGACGTTGATGGAGGATCACCACTGGACAAACTGGAATGGAGAATTCGTGACATTTTCCTTCCCCGTCCTCTCTCCCGCTCCGTGCGTGACACCGCGTGAGCTCCACGCGCCCGTCCGGCTCCGCCGCGTTCCCACGGCGCGCGTCACGCCGTTCGCTCCGCGGGCTCCGCGGCGTGGCCGGTGTGTCTGCTTTGCGTGTGCGTGTGCGCGCGCGCGGGCGTGTACGTGTCTGTGTGTGTGTGTGTGTGTGTGTGTGTGCGTGCGTGCGTGCGTGCGTGCGTGTGTGTGTGTGTGTGTGTGTGTGTGTTACCGTGGGGGGATCTCTGACGCATTCCACGCCTGTCGGTGGTACCATGGGGACTGGCAGGGTGTGTGTGTAGGCTTGGGTGAAGATAAGATAAGATAAGATAAAATAAGTTAAGATAAGATAAGATAAGATAAGTTCAGATAAGATAAGATACTGTCTTATGTGAAACGTGCATTGTCTGTTATAAATATACTATAAATTAAGTTAAGTCGAGGTAAGGTAAGATGTGACACTGTCCTTGGCAGTAAGTGAAGCTTGCGTTATCTGTTATAAGATAATATAATATAATTTAAGATAAGATAAGATAAGATAAGATAAGATAAGATAAGATAAGATAAGATAAGATAAGATAAGATAAGATAAGCTTTGACACAACTTGACACACCTTCTTTCCTACTCCTGCATCAATGCCCAGTCCTGTATATTCTTCACTAGGCGTTTCCGAGGTGTTCCATCCAAGTCATCTTGTTTTGTTTGTTTTGTTGTTTTTTTTTTGTTTTTCATCGTGATCTTAATTGAATAATTGATTGATTGATTGGTTGATTGGCTGGTTGATTGGTTGACTGATTTATTGGTTGATTGATTGATGCATTTTTATTATACATGCAGTAGAACACAGGCATAAGGACACACGAGACAAATAACAGACGCAAAGGTCATGAAAATCAGGGTCTGTGGATCTAAATAAATAAGCGGTTGTGGGTATTGGTACGCGATGATGCCTTTTAAGAACTTTTTCTACGGTTCACGGAACTTTCTTTGGATTTTGGAGCAGCGTGAAGGTGGGGCTTCAGCAAAAAAAAAAACAAAAAAAAAAAAACACCAAAAAAATTAAAAAAAAAAAAAAAAAAAGAGCGTTTATAGCAAGAGGAGGAGGTGACAACAAGGGGATCTACACATCTGTGTGGATTTTAATAAGCTGTAAAAGCAGAAGTGCACTTGCAAGCTGCGGGAGTGTGCGCGTGTGCGTTTATTGCGTGCGTGAGAGAGAGAGAGAGAGAGAGTGAGGGGGAGAGCCTCGAGACATGAAGAGGCAACATCTAAAATCGAATCTTTTGTGTTTTGACGCTTCTATTGGCGACAGAGGCCAAAAGCACACTGTTCCCAAGTCGAAGTAACGCTTTGTTTTGCTCATCCTCCGCCGCCGATGGCCCCGAAAAACCATCAATCACCTCAGGATCGATCACTCCGGGAGCCAATAGGGGGCTCCCGTCCCTGCGCCTCGCGCTGATTGGACGCCCGGCCAGCGCGTGCTGCGTTTGGAGCGACCCATTCCGCGGCCGTACGGGGGGGAGGGGGGGGAGCTCGAAGAATAAAGGCTCTCGACAACGTATTCCCTTTTTTTATTATTATTATTATTATTATTATTATTATTATTATTATTTTCTGACAGCTTATACAAAAAAAAAAAAAAAGCTTCAACCCGGACCAAAAAAAAATGACACTTTTTTTTGGCACGTTACGTCGGTTTTTTTTTTTTGTGAATACGCTGCATTCAAAAGAAGTAAATAAAAAAGAAACAAACCCCTCACAAAAAAGCATTAAAAGACACTTCAGATACAGCATTGACTGAGACTAAACCCGACCAAAGTTGTCATCAAGTGAGTCACTTTTTTTTTTGCAGAGCAGTTCATATGATTAGACTGTAACGTTGGAACGGCGCATATTGTTACTGCGCTCTCAAATCACCCCCCCCCCCCCCCCACACACACACACACACACACACACACACGCACAGACGCACGCACGCACACGCGATTATTTGTCTTTGACTTCACTTGAACACAGTAATCAACGATCAGTAAGTTGCGGCAGACACAAATTCTTGATTTGGGTAAAAAAAAACAACAACAAAAAAAAACATTATAGATACAAATATTTTATTATTGCAGCGTCAGGGGAATGGCCCCCTCCGACGACGTCCGCGTTGTAGTATTCGCTCCTCGGGTATTACGCATAGCGACGCGTTTTTATGAATATTATCTACGGTAGACTAAACCATCTCACTTCCGAGCGTAAAAAAAAACCCACCCCTCCCAAAAAAATAAAAATAAACCCCCAGCGCGTCTGGGTGCAACAATCTATGGAACAGAAACCACTTTCAGGCGCGAATGAAAATCCAAACCACGTCCCCGCTCGTCATAACACACGCGCCGCATTAAGGCGAAAGCGCCGCGTGGGAAGTGGCGAGAGCTGTCCCCGCGCGCGTCGCGGCACCGCCGAGCGCCTCCAACCCCCACCACCACCACCCCCACCACCACCACCACCACCACCTCCTCCACCCCCCCTCCACCCCCGGCTCCGAGCGCAACTTGCAGTGGCCCAGCGCATTGTGTAACACGCGACCAGTTATGGCCACCGCTACTTCCGGGTTCCAGCAGTCTGGTCCAGATCCACGGGCTCGGTCCCTCGCGCTCCGCACACACACACACACGCACGCACACACACACACACGCACGCACGCGCACGCACGCACGCACGCACACACCCGCACACACACGAACACGCACACGTCCATCGCTCGTCCAACAGCATCGATCGTGGGCTCCTTTAAGACCCACCTCCCATCTTCATCTCTTTGCATAAAAAAAAATCCCACTCAGGACCCGCAGAGCGATCAAAAAGCCACGAAGGGAGAGAGAGGGAGCCTCGTTTTCCAGCTTTTCCTCCACTGTGATTTTTTTTTTTTTTTTTTTTTTCCCCTCTTCTTTTTTTTTTTTGCAACTCTTTCAACAGAAAAAAAAAAAAAAACAACAAAAAAAAACCCCCAAAAAAAAGAACAAACCACTGAGTGCGCTGCGGGACCCCGCGGAGGCGCGCGCGTCGGAGCCTTTCGACCCGCACGCACCCGATTCTCGCGTTTGTGTGATTGATTGATATGTTTGATTGATTGATTGATTGGTTGCTTGGTTGCTTGCTTGGTTGACAGGCACGGGAAGGAAAGGAGAAGAGATCATGAGAGCCGCCGGTTGTGCGTGAGGAGGGTTTCACCCATCTCCCATCCTGGGTTTTTTGGGGGGGGAGAAGGACTGGGAGGCTGGTGCCGCGGAGCAGCAGAGGACCGACCCGACCCGCGCCGCGCCGCGTCCGGGCTTTCACGGCGGGGGCTGGACTCGCCGCGCCGTTCCCCGGGAAGACACACGCGCACGGGATTTTTTTTTTAATTTTTAATTTTTATTTTTAGGGGGTTGAAATCCCCCAACCACCACCACCACCCCTCACCGCCCACCCCCCAACCCCAACCCCCCCCCCCTCCCGCGCAATTTGGGATTCTGTGCTTCTTCAACCCTGGCCTCTTAGGGGAATATATCAGAGTTGAGAGGAAGACGCGGGTGCGTGGAGGCGTTATGGCGCAACGGGTACGTACATAGGAAAAGGCTGCTCCGGGGGGAGAAAAAAAAAAAAAAAAAAAAAGTTTCACCGGACTGAAAACGTGGCTCGTGGTCTGTCCGTGCGTGTGTACGTGTGCGTGTGTGTGTGCGTGTGCGTGTCTACGTGTGTGTGTGTGTGTGTGTGTGTGATTGAGAGCGAGAGAGAGAGAGAGAGAGTGTGTGTGTGTGTGTGTGTGTGTGTGAATGATTGTGAAACTTTCTCTCGTCCCCTTCCAAAACACGAGAAGAGAGAATCCAATTTGATGATTTGCAGACTCCGCTGAGAGAGCGGTCACATCGGCTGCTTTTCCGGTTAGTTTGCGTGGAAACTGGACGGGGAGGGCTGAAAAACATAGAAAAAAAAAATCAAAATTGCCTCCGAACCCCTTCAATATGAGTCATTAGTCGATATGTTATAGTGGCTTATTATAGTGCATGGAGATCAAAACGTAACACTTCAACGTTTCTGTAAAGTCACAACTTTTCAGGAAACACTAGTACCCTACGATCCTAATATAGCCCGACTTTGATACACTAAATTAGGGGAAACGTGGAATATTAGTGTAATGCCAATGAGGCTGTGTTTGGTTATGAGGTGACGACAAATGCTCTGATTCATAGACTACCACACAGCGGACGGATTCAAACAGAGATGTGTCAGTGGGCTACACACACACACACACACACACACACACACACACTCAACACACACAAACAGACAAGACAAAAAATAAGTCACGTATGGCTGCTTCGCTTGATTTTGCGTATCTATCATTGGGATCTAAATATTAGTGTTTCGTGCTTACTGCTTAGGTACTTACCACTTATAGGTGCCACTTTTCTCCCTGTCAGAAAACATTAGTGTCACCCCTCAGAAAACACTATAATTCGGGCGAATTAAATCGTTTGCTGTTTTCAGCATTTTGGGAAAAATTAACAGTGTTGTTTAAATACATAGCGATGCGATTTAAGTGGCCGCAAAAGGCGCGGTGACTGTACGCGGAAAGAAAGAAAAGTTGAAGGTGCAACTTTTCCCAACAGCTATCGTCGTGTTGTGACAGAACCCTGGTTTAATTGCATTTGTGGAGCGCGCGTGGATAACCGTTCGTAGTAATAATAATAATAATAATAATAATAACAACACCATACATAATTTCCAGCCTCGAAAATCGGACCACACTGCGAGTGACGAAAATTATGGCAATTTTTATGAAGCGTTTTGAATAGACGGAGCAGGAGAATTGTGCTATTTTAAACGTATTTTAATATCTTGTTTTTTTTTTAATATATATCGTCCCTAGCTTCAATTCCTATGGGCCAAGGGTGTTCAAAATGAAAAATAATAATTATTATGGAGGCTCTTATTATTTTTATCAAAAATATTTACTCAGCGACGAAAACCCGCAAAAAGTGATTTCATTGGTAAAATTGAGTAAAAAAAAAAGGAGTAAACCCACCATCCTGATAAGTATTAACTTTCTGTGTTTCCCCTCCACTCTGTGTGTGTGTGTGTGTGTGTGTGTGTGTGTGTGGTGTGGTCTGGTGCGTGTGCAGTACGAAGACTTGCCCCACTACGGGATGGACAGCGTGGGCATCCCCACCACCATGTACGGGGACCCGCACGGCGCCCGCTCCATGCAGGCCGTGCACCTTAACCACGGCGCCCAGCTGCACGCCCACCAGTACCCGCACGGCGCGCACGCCAACGCCATGGCGCCCGGCATGCAGGGCGCGTCCGTGAACGACGCGCTCAAGCGGGACAAGGACGCGATCTACGGGTAAAGGGGGCTCCGTGGAGGGGATGGGAGGGAGGAAACTCGCCGCGGCGGTGGCGGTGGTGGGTTATACTGGTTGTACTGGTTTTGTTTCGCGTGGGGCTGTTTCGGCCCCTCCAGGGAATTTAGGAAAAAAAAAAAAAAAAAAAATCACGTAAATGCGTGCGCTTTCTTGTTTTATTTTTTTGGGTGGAACGTTGTTTTCCTTTTTGTGTGTGTGTGTGTGTGTTTTTGTAAACAAGCGGGTGTTTACCATGTGTTTCCCATCCCCACCGTAATATTCAGCCGAAGGGGAATATTCGTGGAGTGAAAATTATATTTTTTATTTTTCTATCATTTTGGTTTGGATAGTCGCTGAAAATACTACTATTCTATTACAGACCTTGTTTTAAACGGTGAATAATACGTATATGGCGTGTGTTTCTCTTTTAGTACGCGTTTTTAAGTAATTTTTGTTTACTATTAATAAACTAATCATTTCAATTTATTTGACAAAAAAGCCCATTTTAAACGATTTGTGCGTGTGCCCAACACCTTCGTCTGTAGCTTCATTAAAAAGTGTTAAAAAACACATGTCCTCTATATATGCATGAGAGACATTCAAAATACAGCAGTTTGTTACATTTCAAAGCAGGGTCTGAATAATTTGCGCACGAGTCAGCGCCATACTTGCAGGACGTTAGATTTTAAAGCGCTATAAAATGCTTATATTTGCATCGTGCACATAACGACGAGACTACTCTGGAATAAATAATCCACAGCCAAAGATCTACCTTTTATTAATGTGGAATGAGAAGCAGACTTTTGTGCAGCGTGCAAATGGGATCGTTTTCAAGAGCCTTTTTGCACCGATTTTATCATCATTATCGTGTATTTTATCAGTGTGTTCTCGTTGCGTCTTTGCACAATGCCCCAGCACACGCTGCCTGCAGCAGTCCCAATGGGAGGCTTGTTTCGGCTCAGCCCAGCCTGGGAGTTGTGTTGACCCCCGACGCTGTTCTCTCTGGTGACATTTTGCTTTTTGTGTGCGTGTTCCCCGTGCAGGCACCCCCTGTTCCCCCTGCTCGCACTGATTTTTGAGAAATGTGAATTAGCGACGTGCACGCCCAGAGAGCCCGGGGTGGCGGGGGGAGACGTTTGTTCCTCTGAATCCTTCAATGAAGACATAGCAGTGTTTGCAAAACAGGTTAGAAAAGTTTATCTTTTTTGTTGGCTCTTTTTTTTTTTTTTTTTTTTTTTTTTTGCATGAGATCCTCCCTTGCATGTCAGAGAATGGGAGAGTTGCCGTTTTGCAATTGTATCTGCTTATGCAAGTAGTCTGCAAAACGGCTTGTGTTTGCCTTTAAAATTGTACATAATTACACACTCGCTGTTTGTCATAATAAAACATTATGCTGTTTTCATATGTAAATGTGCTTACGGATTTACTCTATCTAATCTCTTGATTGTAGATTCGGGCAGAAAAGCCATTATTTTCATCGAATCCAGAATTGGATAATCTGGTAAGATAAATTTGGACTTTTCCTTGAATGTGAATATTACTCGAAAAAAGTCAAATGTTAAGAGCATGAGTCAGCCCTTGCCGCTGTGCGCAAAAAAAGCTAGACCCTGCAGAGGTTCTGGATGTCACTTTGTCCCAGCTGTCAGAAATCCCTTTGCGCTCCCTTTGTTGCATTAATGGCTTCAACTTTGCGGAGTTCGAGGCTTTGAATGTGATATCAAAGTTGCAATTCCGCGACTAGTTGGTGTCTAATATATCTGTGACCGTGGGCTCCCACGTTACGCACGTTGCCGCGCGCCACATCTCCGCGTTGCAATAACGTTGAACTTTAATATCGCGCACCCCGCATAAAAATCCACTCACATGAATATTTTCCCTCGTCCACAGTTAGTTATAGTGGAGGGGGGGGGGGGGGGGGGGCGCTGCTGTTTCATATCAAGAGGTGTGGAGCTCATCCTTTTTTTATTGTTATTTTAATTTTTCAGATGATCCAAGCCATTCAAGTTTTACGATTTCATCTTCTTGAACTGGAGAAGGTAATGATCTTTGCGTCGTGTTCTCTCTGATGCTGCTCGCTGTTACAGACCTATGGGTTATTATATTTGCATAAATGTATTTTTGCCAGTCGGTTATAATTAGCGTCAAAATCAATCACGGGGCCATTTCTCCTCTGCGTTTAATCACAACGCAAGCTGTTACTACTGCAATGGATATCTTTGTGCCCAGATATCTCCGCATGCTGTAATGGAGTTTAATGCTGGCAAGGTGAAACGCGCAACCCTAACTTTGCGGGTTTTTGAGAAGTCCTCCGTGTGCACGGGGGCAAAAGGCCACAGACAGCCATCTGTGGAGGGAAAGTGTGGGAGTGGGTGTAAAATAGTTTTTGCCAAGCTGTAGAATTTGGAGGCAAACCTACATTATTATTATTATTATTATTATTATTATTATTATTATTATTATTATTATTATTATTATTATTATTATTATGTTGATTGGGACTAAAGCCTCTGCTAAATGATGTATTATAATGAAACGTGACATGAAATTATAGACCCTGGAAAACCTGAAAATATCCTCATCCTCCCATCTAAAAGATTCATTCGTGCAAAAAAAAAACCAAAAAACATGTTGGATTCCCCAATGCGATGCGGGGGACGACGCACTGCACGGGGGTGGCGAGTGCTAATGTAATAAGTGGACGGAATTCAAACAGTTTATACCTTAAATGTCTAGTCAGGCGGGTCAGCTCCTCTAAATTACCACATTAGATGGATTTACCACGGGTGTTGAGTCGCTTGTCTCTTGTCTGCTGTCAATTTCCTCCCACAATATCTTTATTTTGGGGGTTGATATAGAGATATAACGCTTTTTTTTTGGGGGGGGGGGGGGGGGGGTGAGTTGGGGTGGGTGCACATGTCACTTATCTCCTCGGTAACGTCCATTCTTTTTTCTTCTTCTTTTTTTTTTTGTTGACTTGTGTATTGTTTCTCCCCGTGTAGGTGCACGAACTGTGTGATAATTTCTGTCACCGGTACATCAGCTGCCTGAAAGGCAAGATGCCCATCGACCTGGTCATAGACGACAGGGAGGGAGGATCCAAGTCAGACAGCGAGGAAATCACAAGATCATCAGGGCCCCTGGACCAGGTACACCCCCGCCACCCCCCCTCCGCTCTCTCTCTCTCTCTCTCTCTCTCTCACACACACACACACACACACCCCTCCCTCTACCCCCCCCCCCCTCTCTCTCTCTCTCTCTCTGTCCCTCTCTCTCTATTCAGCTATTCTGGGTCACTACTCCGCTCGCCGCTGTTATTTGCATATGATTAAGGGCGTTTTACATTCCATCGGAATGAAAAATTTCTGAATAATGTCGCTATTATTGGGCCCATTAAGGACTTGATCCCGGAACCGACCTGCGGGAGATTAGCCGCGGGACAAAAAAAAAAAAAAAAAACGCATCGCCACAAACTTGACCTGTTTCATGTCCATTTTAATTTAGAGCCTCTCTCGTTGCCTTCTTCTTTTTTTTTTTTTTTAAATCCAAATGAAAACGTTATCATTAGGAGGTAACGGGGGTCTTGTGCTTTGTGCGCCTCGGTGTCTCCAACCGAAGTTCACGCTTCATTACGCGCCTTGTCGCTATTTTCCCTTTAGACATGAGTGCGCACATTGCGGATCGAAGAGCTCGGAGACGCTCCGGTGTAGCCTGGCATTATTTCGTAGTAAAGGGCGGGGGGGGGGGTTGTTCTGATGCGGTATTAAAGGTAGATTAGGGAATGTTTCCCTTTTGTGATATCAGAGAGATAAGCGCAGGCCTTCATTATGCGCTCCGCTGGCCGCCGCCGCTCCAGGGACTGTGCGGCGCGCACGCTGCGGTTAAATAAGGAGAACCCCAGACTGCAATTATGCAAAGCGTCATTTTATTTTTGGACAATGGGACGTTAATATTAGTGGTTGTTTTTTTTTTTGCTGGAGATAGGCATTTCACTTGAGAAACCATCCAGTGATAAAAAAAAACAAAACAAAAAAAAACAAAAAAAACCCCAAAAAACCGAGTCCAAATTAAAAGGGATGAGCTGGACGTGAGGAGTATTGAAGCGACGAGGCTAAATAATTGAAATCCCCGGACTTCCATATGGTTGAGTGGCCGGAGCGACTGCCTGCTGCAATCCCCCGAGGAGAGCGCAGCCGCCGGCCTTTCTGTCCGAGGTGAGCCGGACCGGCGGCGCCATTCAGGGGCCGCCGGGCCCCCGGCTCCCGGCTGCACCGCCCCCCCCCCCCCCCCCCCCTCCAGCTCCCACCTTTCCCCGGCCCCTGATTATGGAAATGAACGATCACTCAGAAAGATAACAGTTCATTTAATCCAGAAATCCAGAATTAAATAACGCGACGCCACTTGTGCATTTCATTCGTCTCTCTCACCGTTTCCATGTATTCTTCAGGGAGATGGTTGTCAAAAGTATTTTTTATAGATAGGTCAGGACATAAAATTAAGCCATATACGTTATAGATATGGAAATAGACTCCGCTGAAAACCCCAGGGTTTCTAGGTATATGGAGAAAATTATACCGTGCTCCGGGGCACTAATGCGGATCTTTAATTGACTTTAAGATGAAGAGTGGCCTATTTTAAGTGTAATGACGGTCCCTATACGTAAAGCCAATTCAGGGCAAAAATCACACAGGCCTGCTGTGTTTACAATGGGTGAACTGCACTATTTAACAATATCAATTTCCTGCAGGCATACCCAGGATCAGAATGCATGCGGGGAAACTTTTTTGACAGATCTGGAATATTTAGGTGTTGTAGGAGTTCCCATAATAATCTACAAGGATAAGTGCAGGGGTTCCCCTGAGAGGGTGTCGACTGTAGTGCTGAGCGGTACGGTAATATTGCCTCGTGATATGAGATGAAATATCATCTCGGATCATGATACTGCGATGTAGTTACATTAAAGGCTGTATTACATTAAAGTAATGCACTTTTAATCAATGCATCAATATCCGCATAACTAATGATTGTTTTAAAAATGTTATGTGTGGAAATAGCTTAAGAAAGCACCGGTAGTCATCCCCAAAATATTGTCAGATAATCAACATCGAGGGATCAGGTCAAAGAAAATATTTGTGACATTTTATTTTTTTCCCAATATCTGCCATGCCCTTGTGCACATAGCATCCATGCTTGTCAGGGACTGTGTTAGCCTGCATACCCAACTTCCCCAATACATATATTGTCATTTTAATGGCGCTATGCTTCATGACTTACTCGTGGCTGAATATATATATATTTAAACATTTTGTGGGCTATTTTCTGTGTGACATCTTATCTGCGGTTGTTAGACGGTGACATCCCTAACGAATTTGCGTTTTGTGCGCATTATCTCGCTCCATATGTATTTTTAATATATGCCCCGGGGCATAAAGTTGAAGTGGACTGGAAAAAAAGGGCTGGAGAATTTGCACAAAAGAACAATGTTAACAAGAGAGGGCGGAAAGGAGGCTCATTTATTCATAAACCAATTCGAGCAAGGCGACTGACTGTAGCCGTGGAGGGGGAAAAAAAAAATATGTCAGAGGGAGGGGAAAAAAAAAAATACTTTGAATTTATTAAACTCGAACAATCCGACAATGCTTTTCTGCTGCATAATGCGCCCTTGCGTCATATAAGTAATATTCTCAACTCCTCCGCGTCTTTGTATTCTGCCGCTGTTTTGCTTTGCCGGCCTGTGCAGCAAAGTATGGAGGGGACGCCGGGCCCTTTGAAAAGAAAGCAGAGCAGAGTGAGAGGTGAAAAAGTCAGAGAGCTGGTGAATGCAGCAGAGCCAGTTTGGACTCACCCTTCACTGTGTGTGTGTGTGTGTGTGTGTGTGTGTCCATGAATGTGTCTGCCTTTGTGTGTGTGTGTGTGTGCGCGTGTGTGTGTGTGTGTGTATGTGTCCATGAATGTGTCTGCCTTGGTGTGTGTGTGTGTGTGTGTGTGTGTGTGTGTGTGTGTGTGTGTGTGTGTGTGTGTGTGTGTGTGTGTGTGTGTGTGTGTGTGTGTGTGTGTGTGTGTGTGTGTGTGTGTGTGCGCGCGCGCGCAGGCCGGCCTGATAAATGCAGCACCCCCCTCAGGTGCTATGTGAGTGGAATGACTGGTTAGCACCAGTTAGACTTCCTTAACCCTTTCCCTGCCGCTCCCCTGAGAGTCGTATTTGCCTAACTCCTAACACATTTGCTTCATTTCTCGCTCCGGCAGCACATTTCCAGTCGCTCCGGCCATGCGCGGAAATTCAACACGCCGGCCCTAAAGTCATGTCCGCTATCCCTGTTTGTTTGGTAAAGAACGCGGGGAAAAAAGGGGGCGTCGTGGTTCCACAGTTGTCTCCGGTCTTCGTCGGGGCCCCCCCCCCCCCCCCCCCCCCTTTTTTTTTTTTTTTTTTGCCCTGAGACACTCCTGAAGTGGAGGCGGTGGGAGGTATTTCCACGCCGTTTGCACTGTTGTCTTTAATTGCGGCGAGAGTGCGGGGAGGGAGGGAGGGGCGGCAGCGGCAATCCGCTAATGAAGTGGCGGGGGCCCGGGCTCTCTCCGCTGTAGAGCCGCCGAGAGCAGCTCGTTACCAGAGCGAGCCGGAGACCCCGGCTCTGATTTGGAGAGCTCCTCCGCCTGATTGAGACGCGAGGGCTGGAGTGGGAGTGGAAATAATTGAATTGCTTTTTTCCCTTTATGCACCAAAAAAAATAAATAAATAAATAAATAAACAAAAAATCTCCTCCCGGTTTGTGCTTTCTGAGGACACGCGCCAGGGGTGCTAAGCGGGCGCGGAACACTCAAGCGCTGAATGTGTTGTATTGACCCCGTGGATGAGTGTTTTCGGGGTTTTTTTCTTCTTTTTTTCCTGGGTATTTAAGTGTGAAATGGAGGAGTTTTCCGAGGAGTGCACGCTTTATGACTTGGCTCTGAGATTAGAGCTGTTGAAGTCGCTGCGCCAGGATTACTGGGATCTTAATACCGACGTGTACGGGCGCTCTTTCCAGAAGGCGGTCCCTGTTTGTGTTGCGGTCACGGCGGAGGAATCCGCTCCCGATAGCGCTATCACGGCAGCCCCCCGCCCCGCCGCCACCCCCCCGCGCCCATACAACTGGTGCCGTTTGGGCCTTACAAGCGCTGGTTTCCAGGTCAGTGAGACCCAGCGGTGTTGGTTTAGGTAACTCTGTGACGGTCAAAGGACTGACCCCCCCCCCCACCACCATGCCCCCATGCCCCCCCGCCCACCCCCGGCTCAATGGAAACCCTCCCCGCCGGGGTCAGCCGCTATTTTCCCTAATCAGTCCTCTGCTATCGCTAATCTATCCGCCGCTAGTTGAAGTATGGATCGAGTTACCCCCCTCAACTTGCCAGGCTCTCTCTCTCTCTCTCTCTCTCTCTCTCTCTCTCTCTCTCTCTCCCTCTCTTTCCCCCTCTCTTGCTCTCCCCCGCCCCCCCTCTCTCCCCCTCTCTCTGTGTCGTGTTA
>NC_137202.1:14433228-14448228 GCF_960531495.2 Zeus faber
TTTTTTCTAAATGACAATCCTGTACCTGCATGTGTGTCTGCATGCAGTGGTTAGAACCTCTCAAAAAGCGGTCCGAGGAAGGACAACCGGTGACCCTGCAACAGGGTCACGGGCGCCCGTGGGCTCACTGATGCTCGTGGGGAGAGAAGTCTAGCTCGTCTGGTTCGATCCCACAGAAGAGCTACTGAAGCACAAATTGCTGAAAAAGTTAATGCTGCTGTGATAGAAAGATGTCAGGACACACAGTGCATCACAGCTTGCTGCGTATGGGGCTGCATAGCCGCAGACCAGAGTGCCCCCTGTGCTGACCCCTGTCCACCGCCAAAGTGCCTACAATGGGCAGGTTAGCATCAGAACTGGACCATGGAGCAATGGAAGAAGGTGGCCTGGTCTGATGAATCATGTTTTCTTCTACATCATGTGGACGGCCGGGTGCCTGTGCGTTGTTTACCTGGGGGAGAGATGGCGCCAGGATGCATTATGGGTAAAAGGCAAACCGGCCGAGGCAGTGTGATGCTCTGGGTAATGTTCTGCTGGGAAACCTTGGGTCCTGGCATTCATTTGGATGTTACTTTAATACGTACCACCTACCTAAACATTGTTGCAGACCAAGTACACCCCTTGATGGCAACAGTATTCCCTGATGGCAGTGGCCTCTTTCAGCACCATAATGCGCCCTGCCACACTGTAAAAAATGTTCAGGAATGGTTTCAGGAACATTACAAAGAGTTCAAGGTGTTGACTTGGCCTCCAAATTCCCCAGATCTCAATCTGATGGAGCATCTGTGTGATACACACACACACACACACACAGACACACAGACACAAACACACACAGACACACACACACACACACACACACACACACACACACACACACACACAAACACACACACACAGTGTTTGAGTGTTTGTGTGTGTATTGCATCTTTATTCTCATGTCTGGACCATGCGTCCACTGCTGTGTCCGACACATGAACACAAACACACACACACACATGAACACACACACACACACACACACACACACACACACACGCGCACACACACACACACACACTCAATACACAAATACACAAATACACTCTTGCTAACATACTACCACCATACCGCTAAACTAATAATATACCACTTTGTACTCCACTGCTATACTCCAAGTGGTACTTTTACCATACTCCTACTATACTGCTTTACTTCTAGTCGTACTTATCCTATACTACCACTCTACTTCTTTACTTCTAGTAGTATGCCTTCTTCCCTCCTACTTTACTGCTTTACTCCTTGTACTACTTCTACTGTTCTCCCACTTTAATACTATTATATTAGTAATACTTCTGCTATACTACTACTCTACTACTTTACTTCTAGTAGTACTTATACAATACTGCTTTACTCCTAGAAGTACTTGTACTATACTACTATTCTACTACTAGTATTACTTCTGCTACACTACTACTCTACTACTTTACCTCTAATAGTAGTTCTACTTCCCTACTACTATACTACTTTACTTATGCTTGTATTTTTACTTCTAGCAGTACTTGACTACAACTACTCTACTGATGTACTCTCTATTATATGTAATATATTGAGTGTATCTTAGTATTTTATCTGGATGGATAAGACACTGGAGCTGTACTTTGTAGTAATGCTTTTCCTCCATCACGTCTCTCTCTCTCTCTCTCTCTCTCTCTCGCTCTCTCGCTCTGTCTCCCTCGCTCTTGGGTTTGAACTCAGTTTTGGGTTATCAGTCCTTTTATTGCTCCTCATGGTTGAACAAAATATAAAACTGTGCTATGCAGCGATACAGTTTACACCGCACCCCCCACCCCCACCTACCCTCCCTCGTCCTCTCCGGGTCTCACGCGTGCTGCGATGACATCACTCTCTGGCGCGCGCCGCGGCCCCGTCTTAAGATGTAGCTGTTTTGTATTTTCATCTGTTTTGCGGTTTGAGCCAAATGGCCGCGGCCGCGGCTCGCATGCCGGGAACCGGTGTGCGGCGCTGGGCTCGCTCTCTCCGCGCTCCAGCCCGGCGCTTTTTCCTCTTCATTCCCCCCTATTAATCCTAATTATGTGTAATGGGGGCGGAGGGGGCTGGGGTGGGTGTGCGGTTGGGGTTCAAAAGGGTCGGGGTGGGGTGGGGGTGGGGGGGGGGGGGGGGGGATTGTAAACAAACGAAGACCAGAGTCAAGCCCCAGGTTGAATCAGCAGTTCAGGTCACCTCCTACAACGGTTTTCTGGTTGCGCGTAACCATAATAATGCCAAAAATGGAAAAGTAAATGAAAATGTAAAGTGAGATAAACAAGTCTCCACTAGAACTTTTTTCATATCGAGGACCATCGATTGTAGGACCCCGAAATTAGAATAATTTTATTGTTAAGTATGATTTAGCCTAAACATCCATACCTGTCTATGCTGTCGCTAGGGAGATAACTATGATGATGTTATACCATGTCATTACTGCACATTCTTGTAAATGAAGTAATGGTGAGTCTTTAACTGTTAAGCATTTTGCCGGGGACCTCCACGGGGACCTCTGAGGACCCCTGGACCCCATGTTGAAAACCACTGTGCTAGAATGACTGGAATGACCGACTGTGATCTCTGCCCCCACCCTCCAGACGTCCTGGAACAGAGACCACGATGACACGGCGTCCACTCGCTCCGGGGGGACACCGGGGCCGTCCAGCGGGGGACACACCTCGCACAGCGGGGACAACAGCAGCGAACAGGGTGAGGAGAGGGAAAAAAAAAAGGAAAGAAATGGCACTCTTCTGCCGATCCTCCGCGACCCCATCTCCACCTCTCTTCTCCTTTGTTTTCCTTCCTTTTCATTGGCGCAGAGGATGGTGCTTTTGAAGCGCAGGGACCGTATCGAATCCACCGACGGTCGTTTTTCAAAATTGCTGAATATTAGGAATATTAGGCCGCGTTCACCTGAGCGCATAATTCCGATTTATTGCTGAGATCCGATTTTTTTTTTTGTTGTTGGCCGCTCACATTATTTCTTAAATGTGGCCGATATCAGTTTCCAGTGTGAACGGGTCACGGCCCCGAACTGACCCACATGCGCAGAAGTTCCAAAGATGTCAGACGCCGCGCGCTGTCGCACCGAAGTAAACACGGCAGGCACAATGCACCGGGGCCCGGTGGTTGCCAGGCGGCGTAGGACCGTGTGCCTCGGCTCAAGCTCGCGGATTAAATCTTTAAATCGAGACGAGGGAAAGGAGCTTTTTTTTAATGTTTCGTTCAATCAGGAAATTAAGTCTAATAAAATAAAAACACCGTGTGCGCAAATTGCACCCGATGACTCCCTCAGAGGACACACACACACACATAGATCCGACAACAAAAACAGATCTGAGTCACATTTCTCATATGAGAAATTAGAAATCGTATTTCGGCCACTTTGGTCTGTAGTGTGAACCTAGCCTACGTTACATCTCTTGTTGTGATACCGTCCTCCTCGTCCTTTCAGTAGGAAGTGTTGATTGTTTTCTTTTTAACCTTTGGGAGCGAGGATCGAAACCGAGTTTGTGTGTGTGTTCAGGGGGCGGGGGGGGGGGGGGGGGGGGGGCGTGTTGCAAACAAACTGTAGGCAAGAAAGGAACTTCATTTATTATTGAAGGCGATGTCAAGGCTGGCAGTTTGCAGGCTTGCAGCGCTGGTAGCATTTATACTGGAGTAAGACCTACCAGTCGTTCTAGCTATCTGTCTATCTGTCTATCTATCTGTATATCTTTCTGTCGATCTGTCTATCTGTCTATCTGTCTTTCCGTCTATCTAGCTGTCTTTATATCTTTCTACAGGGAAATGGGTGAAAGATAACAGTATAATAAGGAAAGAGAGATCTGAGTGAGAGATAAAACAGTGAAAGACACAAAGGAACTTTTCCTTTGTGTGTGTGTGTGTGTGCGTATGTGCATTTGCACATGTTTCCTGGTGTGTTTGTTGCGTGTGTATTTATGCATGTGTGTATTGGTGTGCGTGTGCGTGTGAGCGTGCACGTGTCCACCTGCGTCTGATGACTAATGGTCCGGGCGGCCGGGCGCGATCTGATTGGTCGCTCTAATGAGCGTGCTCTGTGCTGGGTTTAGGCTTCTGCTCCAGTGACCTCTGACCTCTATTGACCAAACTGACACCTCATTTTTCACATCCTTCCAATTATAGGCTAGATCCACTCTTAATCTTTGGCCTGCCTTCGCTCTCTCTATCCCTAAATCCATCTCTCGGTCTTCCTCACACAACTCCGGTTCTCCCTGTATACATTTTTCAATTTAATTGTTATGATATAATAATGTATGTGTACATATGCATATATTTATATATATATGTGTGTGTGTGTGTGTGTGTGCATGGTGTGTGCATGGTGTGTCTGTGTGTGCATTGTGTGTGGATAGTGTGTGCATGGTGTTTGTGTGTGTGTGTGTGTGTGCGTGTGCGTGTGCGTGTGCGTGCGCGTGTGTGTAACCTGATGTACAGTATATATGCATTGTTGCGCATTTGGCAATGTTTCCTAATACCAAATGGTATGGATGGGAGGATGTTCTGGACTTGACGTGAACTTCAGTGCCGTTGAGGAGGAGGATGCGGGTGCAGATGGGCAGGCAGGCCCCAGAGGACATGTTGGATTTGGTTCAGCTCCATGTGGGTTAAGAACTATTACTGCTACGTCACTCTGGCTCTGGGAAGATCTGCGTCACTCGCTTCCTAATCCCAGGTTACTCATCTGAGGGCCTTGGCCTCTATCAACCTCGCCCCCCTTCTCTCTCTCCTCTTGTATTGTTTTTCAATGATCTAATTCTACTCATTCTGATGCAACTCTCCAACACCTCCTCTTTTAGATTTTGTTTCCCTCTATTTTTGTCTCCCCTTCCATGCCCCTTCTAGCTCCTTCTCCCTCTCGCAGTCCACCCGCCTTTCTTCCCCGCTCCCTCCATTGCTCTTTGTCTTTATCCTCTGCCCCTCTCTGATTGTTTTCCCACTGACCTTTCTCTCTCCGTGCTCAGCCACTCGTTTTCATCACTCCGGTCTGATTCCTTTCTCTCTCTCTCTCTCTCTCTCTCTCTCTCTCTCTCTCTCTTCTCTCTCTCTCTCTCTCTCTCCCTCTCCCCCTCTCTCCAGTTTGCCCCCTCTTGCCTGCATGCACAGGTTATAAACAGCTATAAACAACAGCCCTCGCTCCCTCCCTCACTTTTTTCCTCTCACCCCTTCTCTCTCTCCATCCATCCATCCATCCACTCCCTCTCCCTCTTTGCTCAATCAACCGTCAGTCCACTCCCTTTCCACATGCCTCTCTCGCTTTTCACCCTTTCACTTTTCCCCATCACTCTTTCAGTCCATCCGTAAGTCCATCCACCTATCGATCCGTCCATACATACATCCATCCATCCGTCCAGTCCATCCCCCTATCCCAGAATCTACCCTCTGAATCCTTCCCCCTTCCATTCTATCCTTATTTTCCCCTCACTATCTCGCTTGTCTATCTTCAAGTATCTTCATCCCTTCCTCTCCTCCCCCACCACCACCTCCTCCTCCTCCTCCCTCCTTCCTCCCCCTCCAGTGGAGCGAAACAGCTCACGGGAGCGATGGTGCAGAGCCCTGTGTCTTTAAAGGAAACGACACCTCAAAGCAACATTAAACTCCTCTCACAGATCCAGTGCGCGGCACCGGGGGAGGATTTGGTAGATGGCACGAGGCGCTCGGCGTTACGGAGTGATTAAATATCACAGTCATCATCATCATCATCATCATCATCATCATCTTCGTCTTCGTCGTAGCTGGTGGTGGAGCGCTCTTTGCCTCGCAGCTCCAGAGACTCGGGGTTCAGATTTCGTCTTGGGTCGCGCCGGCGTGTCGGGTTTGCATGTTCTCGCCGTGTTTGCATGGATTCCCTCCAGGTGCTCCGGTTTCCTCCCGACGCGACGGTCTGGGCTAATTGGAGACTCTAAGATTGCCCGGAGCTATGAATGGGGGAGAGGGGGAATGCGTTTGACCCTGCGGTGGACGGGCGGCCCGATTCGGGTCCCTGCCTGTACGCCCACAGCCTGTACGTCCGTGCGAAAAAAAAGCGGGCAACGATGGCTGGACAGACGGGTTATCAATGGGAATTAAACCCAATGCGGATACATATCTCCAAATCCCATGTTAAAGACTGTGGTTCGTCAGATCGCACTATATGGTTATGTGTCATGGGAAATAATGTCATAAACATATACTCTGGCCGGCTTTGACCTCTCTTTCTCTCCCAAAAAAATGGTTTACTCATAAAATAAATGCTTTCAAATCGACCACAATCCCAAACCCAGACAATGTCCAGAGCTATGTATAGGAGGCTTCGCCCTATAAGAGGCTTCTTTCGAAGGAAGGAGAGTTGCATGGCCAGAGAGGATGTTGCGTACTTCCAGGCTCTCACTGAGACTGAAAGTATTTTTGCCACCGTCGTAATAAGAGCGAGAATGGGCGAAAAATTAATTTATATCCTTTCATGTTCTCGTATGGTAAGCTCTTGGTTAGTGGCGCTCAGCTTTTCGACCGCATCGCTGTTGGTATTTTCTAATGCCAAATTCCACTGGAGATTAAAAAAAAAAAAAAAAAAAAAAAAAATGAAAAAGAATAAAGGGAGGATCACATTTGCTTCACACATGTCATTAAAAATCTGTCTCGTGCGCCTCGTCTCCCTCTCCTCTCCGGAGCAGACACAGAACCGAGACGTTCCCTCGTCTCCGTCTTCTTTAGCTCTATTTATCCAGATATCAGTAAACAGTCGGCCAGAGTCGGAGAGCGCCCACAGAGTTAATTGGTCCCAGTATATTAGCCCGGCTGTTCGCCAGCGTTCGTCCGGACCAACAGACCCCCTTTTGTTCGAAATCCAGAAGTCTTGCTGGAGAAAAACCCCACTTTGTAGCCGCTGCGCCTTTTGTTCCTCCGCCTCTCTGCGAGCGCCGAGGCCGGGAGGGAACGAGCGGCCGACGGAGCCCGCGCGCCGGGCGAGCGAGGGGGGGGGGGGGCGTCCCTCAAGGACCCGACCTCGGACTCCAATCGTTTCTCCGTCTCCCCACCGGTGTGAAGTCCTTGCGTCCGCCTGCGTGGATTTGTAAGGACAGTCCCATCCCTCCTCCGAGGACCTCGGCATGTCGAAGGAGATAGCATAACACCCGCGAATGGGGACGCCGTAGCCATGTGGACACGAATTAAGCAAGGGAGAGAGGCAGAGGGGACACGGGAGAGGGGGGTATTTTTTTTGTTTGTTTTTTTAAAGCTACAGGGTTTCCCCCCCCCTTTTTTTTTTTTTTTTCCTTACAGGAGTATCAGGGGAGAGAGGCGATGACTGGCGATATTAGATATGTATAAGGCAATTACCCAGCGATTCTGGGCCAAGGCAAACGACTCCCGTCAGGCGGTGTGTTATTGTTCGCTTAAATTGGTGGAGCGGCAGCCGGAGAATTCCGACTCTGATATTCGGCGTACAGACCCCTTTTTTTTTTTTTTTGGTCTTAATTTTTTATTTTCATTTTTTTTTTTTTCGCTCGTGCTCTCGAGGCTCGTGGGCAAATTTGATGCGATCTCAAGCAGGGTTATTAGATTGGCGCAGAGTCTGTGATTATTGTTTTGGAAGGATGGGGAGGTTTTTGATCTTATTCCCAATTATGCTTACCAGAAACTATATTTAGACCGTGCTGGTTCGGTGTGGTCGTGTTATGTAATTCTCATGATGCAAGTATACATTTTAGATGAATGGACAAAGGGGAACCTGCTCGTTTGCTAGCATGGAATCCTGGCTCAACCAACTATCTGACACTTTATTTTTCCCCTGAGCAAGGCACTTGATCCCTGACTGGTACTGACTGAGATTTAACCCTTTTAACCCAGTGGCTCTGTTGCTATGACATAAAATTAAATATAAAAAAATATAATATAATATACACATCATTTCTTGGTTTTTGATTGTATTTTTGGACTTAAAAATACCCCACAGAAATGGCTGCTACTTCCAGCTCTAAAGGTTGCCCAACCCTGGTCGAGAGATTGTCTAGATAGACAGCACATTTTAAATTGTGTTTCTATCTCACTTCACCTAAAATTTCAGAAACAGGGCAGATAGTGTATAGTTCAACTGCATCCAACATCCTTTGCTATCCAGAGTCCATAGAATGTCCCGGTCAACAACCATGGACTGTGAATGCTCAGCGCTGTTTATCTCTCCCTTGCTGGAGCATAAATCATTCATTTTTCTATCGATTCAGCTAGAGTGTCTCTGATGCCGCCCATCCATCCGTCCGTCCATCCCCATCGTCCAACCTTCAACCTCTGTGCCCTGGAACAAGGTCAGGCGGGCCGGAGAGGAGCTAGTGTGTTCTGCGTTCTGATTGGCCCAGGGACACTGACAGGGGAACCGGGCAATGGGAACCAGGCCCGGATGGGACCAATAGCACGGCTTCACATGGCCCCGTCAAAGTCACTGATTAATTGGTCCGATTGTCCAGTAGACTGGAAGGGAGAATCTGTGTGTGTGTGTGTGTGTGTGTGTGTGTGTGTGTGTGTGTGTGTTGGTGTGTGTGTGTGTTGGTGTGTGTGTGTGGGTGGGTGGGTGTGTGTGTTGCCTGCCTATTCTCCTATGTTAAGCAAAAGCCTGTTCTCTCTCGCTCTCTCAGTACACAGCTTGTTATCAGCTTGAGGGAGAGAGGGGAAAGGATGGATATAGAGGGAGGGATAGAGAGAGAGGTTGAGATAGAGAGAGAGGGAGAGAGAGAGAGAGAGATGGTGGGAGGGAGACTCAGGGAAGGGGGATAGGGAGGGCGAGAGAGAGGAGAGACAGAGCGAGGATAGAGAGGGAGGGAGGCAGAGCAAGAGGGAGCGTGAGAGAGAGGAGAGACAGAGTGAGGGATAGAGAGGGAGGGAGGGAGAGAAAGACAGACAGGGAGGAATAGGAAGATACACTCACAGAGAGGAATAGCGAGAGAGCGAGGGATGGACAGAGAGTGAGAGAGAGGGGGGAGTGTGTTAAGTGCTGCAGTGTGTTGTTTCAGGGTTTATTGAGGCGTTAAGCTGCTACCGAGCAGCGAGATCCTCCCTGCGAGTTCAGAGGACCCCACTCACTGTGCATGTCCCACCGGGGTCACCGAGTGTGTGTGTGTGTGTGTGTGTGTGTGTGTGTGTGTGTGTGTGTGTGTGTGTGTGTGTGTGTGTGTGTGTGTGTGTGTGTGTGTGTGGTGTGTTTAGTGTTTAGTGGAATGTCTGTGTCGTCTTGGTTTGTTGTGGGCTTCTTTGCATTTGGTATCCATTCATAAAAAAAAAAAACCAACCCACCCCCAAGACACAGCGCTGCTCACAAACCCTAAAAATGTGATTTCTTGCTCTTCAAACATCATTATCCACACCTACCTGGACAAGAAACGAGCCATTCAATCACAACCTCTCTTTCTCTCTCTCCCTCTCTCTCTCTCTCTCTCTCTCTCTCCCTCTCTCTCTCTCTCTCTCTCTCTCTCTCTCTCTCCCTCTCTCTCTCTCTCTCCTTCGCTCTCTCGCTCTCTCTCTCTCTCTCTCTCTCTCTCTCTCTCTCTCTCTCTCTCTCTCTCTCTCTCTCTCTCTCTCTCTCTCTCTCTATGAGCCGATGACGTACGCCCCGATCGGCCCACAACCCCATGCCTTTATTTATTACCTGGTCGCAGATAAAGCCTGAGAGAGAGACTGACATAAAAAAAAAAGAGGAAATCAGATCAGGTTCCCACAGGGAGGGAGGGAGGGAGGGAGGGGAGGGGAAGGGGGAGGGAAGGAGCGAGAGATTGGGGAGGGAGGGAAGGAGGTGCGGTCGTTTTTTTTTTTCGGATTGAAGTCGGTGTCGTTCGACCACCTCGGTACCAGAGTGGTAAAAGAGTGGAGAACTCCTCCCCTCTCCCCTTTTCCCCCTCCCTCTCCTCCTCTTCCCCCTCTCCCATCCTCTCCTCCTTTCCTCCTCCCTCTCCTCCTCTTCCTCCTCTCCCCTCCTCTCTTCTCTTCCCCTCTCTCCTCACTTTCCCCTCCTTATGCTGGAAGTACACCAGCCGCGTTGGCGTGGCGTGTGGGCGTGGCGAGTGGGCGTGGCCGGCGGGCGTGGCGAGCGGGCGCGCCGTGGTTTTTCACCAGCTACACCGGCTTCGCGGTGAAGTGTCCCAGGCGCGTCAATGTTGTCGTAGAGAGGGGAGGAATATTGAAAACAACAGTGATTTAAATCTTTTTCTTTAACACAGTTTGAGAACAAGTTTCATGTCTGAAATACCAAAATGGCATAACAACATGCTGATCTTGTTTGGACTGTCTCACATTATGTCCTATGATCTCGGCAGACACGAGACAAGTTAAATTAGGTCTCGCAGTTATCCAGTTTAAAAGTATAAAGCATGATTTTATAGTAGTCTGCCAAAAATGACTTTGAATAAAATTGAAACGTAAGCTCCAACTGTAATTGTTGAAATTGATCAGTGGGGCGTGTTTTAAACGGGTCTTGATCAAATAAGGGAATCGGACAGCAGCTCCAGGTCTCTGGCACACCGTAGGTTCATATAAAACACATTCAAATTGATTGTGCTGTTTACAAAAACGTGTCGTTTTATTTCGTGTTTCCATGGAAAAGGCTCGTGTAGCCGTGCGCGGTCGAAAAAATGGAGAAATGTCGCTCGACTCCACGCGGCTGACGTGGCCGGTGCAGCTCCAGCAGTGGAGTAACATGGACTCCCGGAGCACGTCGGGCACGCCGGGCACGCAGCGCCGCGCCCGTACGCAGCGCCACCGCGCCCGCGGTATTCCTACCATTAGTTACCGACAAACAACCGCAATCCCCTCATTGTTCACACGCAGGTCCCTCTTCTGCTTTTCTCATCGATTTTCTTTTTCATCCTCCGTTTTTTTTTCGGCCTCCTTTGTCTTCTCCTCTTCTTTTACGAGCTCCTTCCTCCTCTGTGTGAGGGTAAATCTTCATAAAAGTGTTTGCGATAACCTGTCAGGAGGCTGTTTGCTCTGCGCTGTTTGCTCTTTAGCGACGCTGGATATGCAAAGTCAATGTTAGTCCGGTGCGTGCGTGTGTGTGTGTGTGTGTGTGTGTGTGTGTGTGTGTGTGTGTGTGTGTGTGTGTGTGTGTGTGTGTGTGTGTGTGTGTGTGTGTGTGTGTGTGTGTGTGTGTGTGTGTGTGTGTGTGTGTGTGTGTGTGATTGTGTGTGTGTGCGTGTATGTCGGTCCGGAGCGGACATGGAGTGTACACGGTCGTCACGTGAGGCTCGTTTGCCCCGTCCCTCTCTCTCTCTCTCTCTCTCTCTCTCTCTCTCTCTTTATCCGTCGTATTCCGTCGCTCTGTCTCTCTCGCTTCCAATTTGTCTCCATATCCCTCCTTCCCGCCGTCGCCAATTTTAGTGGCGTTGTGTTTTGAATACATCAGGTATCTTTGTCCTCCTGAAATATTTCGAGGGTTTTTATTTTTACCATTGTTTTTATTTTATTTTATTTGAAATGTATATCTATTTGCTATTTTCTTCATGTTCTTTATATACGTTTTGGATGTTTGGCTATTTTTGTTCATTCTTTTCATACTTTTTTCATATTCATTCATATTTTCGTATTCATATTTAATTTGCATAGAGATCGTCCGTAAAGAAATGCACCAATATTATATGTATTTACCACGTTACATTTCTCTGATGAACGTGTACTAATAATAGACGTATTCTGACTCTGATAAATTTATTTCCGTATGAGCACATATGAGCATGTTTGTATGACAAACAAATTCAAAGTTCTAAGAGCGGGTCATTACACTCTGCCACGCCCGCTGCAACATTAACCTTGGTTTAGTTTAGTGTTCATCCTGAGGATGTTTTTCAACCAGAATGTGTTCTGCTTCAAAACCCGAGCTAATGATAAATATTTAATTTGAGCCATTATTATGACATTGTTATTACTTAAACTTTGAATTGATTAGTCTACGATCGCCTTGTCACAATTATATTCACAGATTGTAGTCTTTTTTTTGCAGAAATTGTTCCATGTAACCACCATGTTTCCATCCAAATTTAAAGGGAATTTTAAGTCGTTATTGGAAATGTCACGTTAAATGAAATGTAAATTTCCACTCATTTCCATTCCAATAGTTGGGTTGAGGAAATTTAACCGTCGAGCCAATTTTTTTATGTTCCAATAATCGGCTCTTCTGCAATAGGTTGACATGAATTATGAGTTTATGTAAGTTTTATCATAGTGTCATAAAAAGAACAAAAATTTTTACTTTTAACTGTTAATCACGATTATTTCCACGACAATTAATCGTGATTAACCGCAACATTTCATGATCGGACAGAGTCAGACAATGAAACGATATTTGACTTTTTTTTAATATATATTTGAAAATTTTTTTTTTCCAACCAATCCAAACTCTCTATCTATGATCTGCAGTCATACGACACCAGCGAGTCAGCCGTGCCCTGGCGTTCCAGCCCAGGGCTTACGGTGGTGGCCCGTCATTTCCTTTTTTTCTTCATTTTCTTTTCCCGAATCTGAGGTTCAGCTTCATTTGCTCCGAGGGGAAAGTATCTTTAGCTCCAATGGTATAATTGTGGCGCACTAATGATGTAGACACATTCTCACTGGGTGTTTACAGGAAGCAGCCTTCTTTAATTTGCAACCGGCGCGAATGCCAAACACTTATACCTAATTACTAGTGTTTGCTAAAAGATACTATTTACCCGCACTTCTTTTTTTTTTATCGTGTTGTATTCCCTCGTGTTTCAGGGGGTGGGGGGTGGTGGGGGGCCCCTTGTGGCAAGGAAAGTGCGATGTGTGAACACGGCAAAGATTTCAAATCGTTTTTTGGGGGATTGCGGCCGGTAAGGATGGATGAACGGTCGATCGGTGAAAGAAAAGTTTGTTTCAGAATCATTTTATTGTTGCAAAGTACACGCGCGGGAATTGGCGGTGGTAAGGATCGGTGCATTTCTGTACAGATTACGAGCACAAAAAAAAACGCTTTAAAAATATCAGAATAAAAAATAAAAATGATTAAAATTAGAGTTGGAGTGTGTTGGAGCAGGATGAGCACCCCCTTTCTGATCACACACACGCACCAACACACGCGTATGCGCCGCGCGCGCGCGCGGACACACACACGCATACACACACACACACACACACACACACACGAACACTCACAAACACACACACACAAACACACACACACACACACTCATGGAATGCCCCAGCACCTTATCATGGACTTTGTGATCACACACACACACACGCACACACACACACACGTGCATAAACACACACACACACACACACACACACACACACACACACACACACACACACACACACACACACACACACACATTCACGTGCTCATGGAATGCCTCAGCACCCAGCACCTAATCGTGGCATTTCTGATCACACACACACACACACACACACACACACACACACACACACACACACACACACACACACACACACACACTCATGGAATGCCCCAGCACCCAGCACCTAATCGTGTCCAGTTTCGTTTGATAGGGAATCTAACAGTGAAATCAGAGCGACTCATCACTGACGTGTCAAAACACATTACATCGGCCCGACAAAAAGACCCGGCATTCTCTCTCTCTCTTTTGCTCTCTCGCTCCCACCCCCCCCCTTCATCCCTCTCTCTGTCTCGCTTCTTGTTCCGTCTCCTCGAAGAGGAGCATGGCTCGGGCCCCCGGGGGCTTTTCTCCTCTGATAGATGTAAACGTTTCAGGAAAGTCCCTGATAAGCACCAGGAGGAATCAGACCCTGTCCTGGTGGGTGCGGGTGTGAGACATGACCTGCAGGGAATTCATTATCCTCAGCTTTTTAATGCTGCGTCCTCGGTCAATTGAAATAATGGCCTCCTCAAAATTGCCCAACAAACACAACATTTCTGTGGCAATGGAACACTTGGAGCTGGGGAGTTGGGGACGACTGACTCGATTTCCGAGTTCTAATGAAACGCAGCATTAGTTCTTTCTTTCTTTCTTTCTTTCTTTCTTTCTTTCTCTGTTTCTTTCTTTCTTTCTTTCTTTCCTTTTTTTCTTCATGAATCTTCCTCTTTTCTCTTCCGCTCCAATCTCCTCTTTGAGACGCGTACTTGTGCAGAATGTTTACCTTCAGTCCAGCGACCGTGAAGCCAGGCTGTCTTTTTTTTTTTTTTTTTTTTTTTTTTTTTTTTTTAAATGCTAAGTCATTATTGTTTGTTGAATCGTGGATTGTTGTGAAAGAGGTGTAGCTTTGTCTCTTTCTCTCTCTCTCTATCTTGTTTGAGAGAGAGGGAAACAGAGATAGAGGCTCAGAGAGTTGGTTAATAAGAGCAAATAAACACGTATTAGCTCGGTATGCCATTATTTGACCCACTGGCACACACATGGAGACACACACTGAAATGGTTACACTGAGACATGCACGCACGGACACACACACACACACACACACACGGGCGCACACACACACACGCACACACGCCACACACACACACACACACACACACACACACACACAGACACAACAAAGTGCACGGAGGCAACGTTTATTTAAGCTTTTGATAAAGAGATTAGTGCAGTTATCCTGCGTTGTTAAACTAGCTCGGTGGGGGGTTCGGGGGATGGGGGCTGCTTGTCTAGGAAATCCTGGCTTTCCTGACATATGGGTTTCAACAAAACAAGGCTGAAGCAATGTTTGCACTAAGTTGATACCATTAGTCTAATTAAAATGATTATATCGCACCAGCGCAAAGTACGGATACTTCCATTAATGGATTGAGAAATAAGGTTTGTTGAGGAAAGAAAGGCGACGATGGGTGTCCAACTGTGATCCAGTGATTAGTGGCGAGAGAGAGAGAGAGAGAGAGAGAGAGAGAGAGAGAGATAAAAAAACACAGGAGGTGGGAAAGGGGTTGGAAAGGGCTTGTTATAAATTATTACCATGAAATAGTGGCAATACAGTATGACCCATGGTTGTTATCAT
>NC_137202.1:14453228-14455728 GCF_960531495.2 Zeus faber
TCCCTTCAGTAACTCCAGCCTCCGGGTGCATGAAACTCCTTTCCATGTAAAACCCTTGTTACCCTTGCGAAGCTAATGTGCTATTATTAGCCTGTTACCGCAGGGTTAGCGCTGCCGTATTATCCAGCTACTGTACGGCGGCTTGGCTGCCGCTGATAGGCCACCGCTAGGGAGGAAAATTCCACTGCGTTGTGGCGCTTATCAGACGCTGTGTCATCCAGATAGTCTGCTGCTCTGTGGAAAAATGCAGAGGGGTAAACTTCCCGGTCACCAATGCGGCGGATAGATTACCGCTCCGGTTTGTATGCGTTACTGCTTTGGGAAGGGACTCCTGCTCTTAAGTTTTCCCGCAAATTAAATTAGAATATGAGACCCGTGTAGCCGGCTGTCAGCAGCGCCCGACGCCGGTGAAAACTTCTATCCACAAAATCACGCCTGGTGTAAGGGTTCCACAAGCAAAGTAACACTTTGGTCAAAAGCCCCGGAAGTCGGTTTGTTTGGGTTGCAATTGTACGTTTTTGAGGAGTGTTTTTTGGGGGGGTCGGTCAGGGATGCGTTCAATAGAGTTTGGCCTTTGTCCCAGAAATGAACTGAAGGACTTTGGTGTGCCCTTCAGCACGTCAGCTGACTTTTGGAAAGGGACGCTGTGCCATTGTGCTGTTAAGTGCTCTCAGCTTTTGTTATGGTCCTTGTGCCCACCGCCACCCCCACCACCCCCCTACCCCCTTTTCTCTCCTCCTCTTAGCCCCCCCCCCACCCTCACACAATCCATTTGACTCCCCCTCCCTCCCTCCCTCCCTCCCTCTCTCTCTCACTCTCTCACTCTCTCTCTCGCTCACTCTCTCTCTCACTCTCTCTCTCTCTCTCTCTCTCTCTCCCTCTCACTCTCTCTCTCTATCTCTCTCTCTCTCTCTCTCCCTCTCACTCTCTCTCCCTCTCACTCTCTCTCTCTGTCCCTCTCTCGTTATTTGAGTCAATTTGCTCTGTGCCGAGGTGGAGCGAGGCCCAGTCAGAGGAAAGTGTGAAAAAGCCACCTGAGAGAGGGAGGACGGGGAGTCGCCGTCAGATCAAGGGAGACCAGACTGTTGCCTGAAGCAAAAGTTCTTGTCTGTTTACACGTATGCATGGCTTATTAGTGTGAATGCACGCGCGCGTGTTAGTTCATGTGTATGTGTGTGCACGTGTGTGAAATTTGAGCCAGCGTTGCTCTTCCGTCCGTACGTTGGAAGAGAGAGAGAGAGAGAGAGAGAGAAACACAATGATGAGAAATCAATAACAACACAGCTGAAGTGCTCGACACCAAGGGAAAAATTCCTGCCCTCACATGTTCACTTAAATTCAAACCCCCCCACCCCATCCATCTCTCTATCTCTATCGCTCGAACACTCCGTCTCTTTTTCTCTTTGTCTCCCTGTGTGTGTGTGTGTGTGTGTGTGTGTGTGTGTGTGTGTGTGTGTGTGTGTGTGTGTGTGTGTGTGTGTGTGTGTGTGTGTGTGTGTGTGCTTATCAACGCAAGGAGGTGGACTTTGGTTAAATGTCGTGTCGCTGCCCCTGGGCTCTTTTGTGTGTGTGTGTGTGAGAGCACGACTGAGGCAACATGGAAGATATAGCACGCTGAGAGAGCAGTCACATTTACACTGACATTTTTGCCATCACCTATGGCTACGTTCACACAGACACGCAGGCATGCACACACACACACACACACACACACACACACACACACACACACACACACGCGCGTGCACGCACACACACGCAAGCACACACACACACACACACACACACACACACACACACACACACACAGACACACAGTCATAGCTACACACGCAAAGACACATAAACCTACATAGACATGCATACATACTACAAAATAAACTCCACACAAAACCCACAGACCAACCCACAAATGCAAAGGACACATTTAAACACTCACAGACACACTTACATACTAACACACACATACACACACACATGCGGTAGAAAATGAGAACAAAAAATGCCTCACATCCATATTTGAATATTGATGCAAATGTGCTCTCTCTTATACACACACACACACACACACACACACACACACACACACACACACACACACACACACACACACACACACAAAATCATATAAAGCAGGGTGCATACTCGCATAGAATGGAATGGAATAATAATAATAATAATAATAATAATAATCATAATAATCATAATAATGATGATAATAATGACAATAATGATGAATAATGATAATAACAATAATAATGTATATGTATTATTATACTACATACAACTTTTTAAAAGTCACTTGCAAAAAAGGTCACAAAAGGTCATAAATTGTAAAAATAGGTCACATAATTCAGACACATAAGTTAAAACAACAGAGAAAAGATAATTAAAACTTTTATTGATCATTTTTCACAGGAATGAGTAGTAACATGCGTAGCTTTGATCTGGTGCTGATTATTGGCACTATTAGTGCATGTTATTAGCATTACAACTCAAT
>NC_137202.1:14465728-14468228 GCF_960531495.2 Zeus faber
CCGACTCCCTTTTTTTCTCCTCCTCCCTTTCTCTCTTTTATTTACCCTCCACCCTCCCCTCTCCCTCGCTCTCTCTCCTCTCAGCCGTCCCCTTTTGTAGTGCCGTGTTACTCTCTCCACCTCAGGTAAAATGGTAGAATGTGCCGGAGCGACGCTTCAATAACATTTTCCCCCTCAGGATAATAAAGACTAAATCTCTCTGTCATTTTCAATTCTGCACGGGTTCGGATGGGAGAGTGGGGAAATGCGACCTTACAAGTCTTTGTGCTCCCCTCCTTTTCTTTTTTCTTTTTTCTTTATTTCCGAGCGCTCGCCTTTCTCTCTCTCTCTCTCTCTCTCTCTCTCTCTCTCTCTCTCTCTCTCGGGCGTGCGAGGGAGAGAGATGCGAGCGCTCGCTGTGTTTCTCGCAGACAAAAAAAATGAAAGGCAGGGTTATTTATAAACGTATTAAAAATGAATGCATTTCCGAGGTGCTGTTTTCCCTCCATTCTCCGCTCGCCCATTGTTGCCTTCTCGGCGGCGCCCCGGTTCGGGCGTACAAAGCCCTCCAGAATTCCCCCCTAAATCGCATTTATTCCCTTTGAACGGCAGGGGCGCGGCGAATCCGGGAAGAAAACAAACTGTTTGGTGGTTTATCAATACCCAGGCGCTGGAAGGAACGGAGGACCCGTGTTCCCCCCGAAAAGTAGCGCCGTGACCCCCGAAGTTCGATTCCCCGGAAGAAGGAATTTGAGCCCTTTTTTTCCCGCCGTCGCGTCACCGTCGCAAACGAGCGCCGGGATATGCAGTTTCGAATACCGTGAGACAGGCGTTCACCAGGTGCTGCGTCGGGACGGTCGGCAGCTGTGGCTTTATCTAAACTTCAGCTTGGAAGCGAACTTTCAAGCGCTCAGAGTCGGTCGAAGATAAATAAGGAATGTTCGCGAGAAGGCGAGTACATAGGAGTACAGCTATCGACGAATTGAAGCTGTTTGTCTGATTGCCGCTGGCATTGCTTTTTCTCTCTCCTGGGTTTGAACCCGACCGAGGGCCTTTCTGTGTGTTCTCCCCATGTTTGCGGGCTTCCTTCGGGTGCTCTGGTCTCTTCCCGACTGAAAAAAGGAATGCGGGTTAGGGTTAGGCGCGCCCGCTGATACCCTTGACCGGGGTGTTGGCTCTATAATTGGAGTTGCTCTGAGGGGGCTATTCTATGCCTGCCAACGGCCTTCCTAAAGAATTAGGGTTGGTCAAATGCAGAGGACGAATTTCCCGGCCGGGATAAATCAGGGGATTCCTCTTTTTCAACTGTTGCTTGGTTTTTCTTTCCTGGGTTCGAACCCGACTGGGGCCTTTCCGCGTGGAGTTTGTCGCGTTCTCCCCGTGCTCACGTTGGTTGTTTTCTTTTAACCTGTGCCGTCAGCATGAGGGGCATACAACAGAGGATTTGTGCCGTTGCATCCAGGACAGAGTTAGTCTGCAAGCGGAGTTTTAGTTCTGAACCTGCAAGGCAACTCTTTATTAATTCTTAAATCATCAAGAACCGGTGCAATAACTCTGTCCTGTGGACGGCCGGTAGGATGACAAGAGCACAGCTTTTGGTTGTAGAGATCCAGGGGTTACACACTCCTGTTGGTACCGTGACCGAGGCACTGGCACCAGAGCCGGAGCGGGCCCCCCAGGCGTCGTGCTGTGGCTGCCCATGGCTCCTAAACAGTTAGAACGGGTCAAATCCAGAGGGCGCGTTTTGATAAAGCGTCCTCCCTTTGTGTCTTGCGGCAGGTGACGGCCTGGACAACAGCGTGGCTTCGCCCAGCACGGGGGACGACGACGACCCCGACAAGGAGAAGAAACGCAACAAGAAGAGAGGGATCTTCCCCAAGGTGGCGACCAACATCATGAGAGCCTGGCTCTTCCAGCACCTAACAGTGAGTCGCGCCGGGGTCCCCCCGCTAACTCCTCAGCTCACGCCTTTGTTCGCCGTTCGTACACACGCACACGCGCACACACACACACGCACGCACACACACACACACACACACACACACACACACTCACACACACACACACACACACACACACACACAAACATCTACATGCACATAGACCTGCGTCCTCTACAATGTCATCATGCTTGGAGGAAAAGCAGTTCGAAAATCAGTCCAGCGTAATCTGTGAGAGACTTCAGCAAACCCTGCCCAACCCCACCCACCCCACCCCTCTCTCCGCTCTCGTCTGGTGAAACTGAATGAGCTTGAAGCCAAGAGGCGATGTCTCCTGGCCATGAACACCCATAAATAGACGCACATTATTAAGAACAAATCTGTCTTTATTTAATGGACGCCCAGCACTCCTTTGGTGTGGTTTTAGTTTTTTTTACCCAGTCGGAGCCTAATTCCATAATCTCGTGGTGGTGCCAACATGAGGGCGTCAGTACCAGCACAAGAACGAAAAACTGGGGTGGACGGAGGGTGGAGGGTGGATGGGGGCTTTGGGAAACATTTTATTTGACCAACAAACATGG
>NC_137202.1:14475728-14480728 GCF_960531495.2 Zeus faber
CACTCTCTCTATCTGTCTTTCTATTGAGAATGTCAGACAGAGAGACAGAAAGCAATACCCCTCCCTCTTCTTTGCTTCCTCTCTCTCTCTCTCTCTCTCTCTCTCTCTCTCTCTCTTTCCTTTTCTCAAAGGTGTGGTGGATGTCATTTTTGGAACGGGGGGTGAACGGGGCCGAGGGTGCTGTTCACTCGTTTGTTACGACGGATTAGGTCATTGATTTGTAAAAAGTGGTGCAGTGATGGAGAAGAGAGAGCGAGAGGGAGGGAGATGGAGGGACGGAGGGATGAGGGTGCAACAGAGGGAGGTTAGGTGTTGCGGGAGATGAAGGGAGAGAGAGAGAGAGAGAGGGAGAGAGAAGGGGGGATAAAATAAACGGCACGAGGCTGCTACGAGGACGGGGGAAAAGAGGGTAAGAAAGAAAGAAAGAAAGAAAGAAAAAAGACAAAATGAAAGGAGGCTAAATATAGAACAGAAATCAAGAAAGAGAGCGAGAGAGAGAGAGAGAGAGAGAAAAGGAGTCGAGAGGGAGAGGAGTAGGGGTGGAGGCGAAGGTGTACTCCGAACGACAGAGATGTCAAGGAGAATAAAGAGGGAGGGAGGAGGGAGGGAGGGAGGGAGGGGAGTTCAATAGCTTCTGCCGACTCCCTCTCATGTTTGCCGCTCAAAGGAGCATAAGGGAGCAATTGTGAAATACCTTTACCTAGTTTCGGCATTCCCTCCCTCCCTCCCTCCCTCCCTCCACCCCTCCCTCCACCCCATGTCCCCTGCACCTCCCGACCCCCCCACCCTCCCCCCTCCGCCCTCCCTCCCCTCCCTCCCCAGGGGCCGACGGAGAGGTTTCTAATTAAAACGTCGGGGGCAAAAGGGTAATTATGATAATAACGTAATAATATCACCGCGGTTATTAGAACGCTCTCTCGGTCCCCAAATTGCTTCCTGGGAGAGATCGGGTTTCCGCCGCGTTACGCAGAAAAAAAAAGTCACATCTCCGTCAAAGTCAAGCGGAGTCGGCCTCTCCCCTCCGTGGGTTCCTGGCGCAGCCAGGGCGAAAGGCAAACAGAAAGTGTCGCGCTCCGCTCCTTCGGGTCCGACGAACGACGCTCTGAGCGTCTCGTTCGTCTCCACGGGAAAGTCAGAAGCTCCGCCTCTCGGTGGTAAGCCCCACCCCCCCCGCGATAAGCTCCGCCCCTACGCAGAGCGGAGGCACCCGCGTCCGGATGCGTTGAAACTCTCGCGACGAATAGACAGTCGGGATGACAACTACGTGAATAAGTCACGGGGGTTAAAAATAAAATAACACCAGCAGTCGGGTGGGTTTTCGGATGCGGTGCAAAGCCGGCTTTATCCTGTCCCCTCCGATCGCGAAACCTCGTTTTGTTCCAAACGCCCCGCTTCCGGTTGTGACCGAGGCTCAGCGTGCCGCTCTGGATCCTCCGCCACGATTAGCAGCTTTTGTTTAATTATCGTTTCGTGGCGCTCTCTTCGTCGTAGCCCCGCCGCGACGGGCGCAACATCTGTCTTCGTTTTCGTTCGCTCTGAGCACTTAAGCTCGGAGCTCAGAGGAGGGGAAATCCCCTACCTGCCTGCGACCCGGCTCTCCGTGGCGGATCCCCCCCTCTCTTGCGCCGGCTTCCCCCATTTACACGCCCCCCCGCCCAGCGCGGTGGCCCCCGGGCCAGCCACCTCCAGCTGTGGCTGCCGCTCCCTGCGAGCGCCAAGCACCCCAGCCCCCCAGCCCCCTACACTCAAATAGGCGGTAATTATGGGCTTAAAGGGGTTTAGTGGGCCAGCAAACTATATAATCACCCACTGAATTAGCCCGAGCTCATCAGCCTCAGTCCAGCGAGCAGCGCTCACTGTTAGCCGCGCCGCACCTAGCGTGTCACCCCCCCCCCCCCGCCGCCGGCGCCACCGCTACCGGCACCACCAGCACCACCTTCCCTTTATTGAAAAGAGGAGGAGAGCGGAGCAGCAGGTGTTGTGCAACATCCGGGCCCCCGTAATAAATTCAGCTTCCCCTGAATGGGGAATAGGGGAGGCTAATGAGGCACGCCCTCGCTCTCACTGAAAGCAAATGGCGAGCAAATATAACACACGCACACACACACACACACACACACACACACACACATTGGGGTGTAAGTGGTTTAGAGCCATCTACAAAAACATCGGACTATGAAAATAAATCACAAGACACACATGAGATATTTTAAAATGACTTTTGGAGATGACGGGGACACTAAACGTCCTCATAACGATCCGAACGTCCTCTTAATGCAGGTGTGCGTGTGTGTGTTCAGGTGTTTTGTCCCTTTAAAACACACACGGAACTCGGCTCCGAGCCCCGCGGCACACACGCCCACAAGCGATCGCCGTAAGCCCCAGGATGCCCGTGTGTGCACAGCGTACGGACGGACGGACACGCCCGATCGCAGGGCGTGCGCGTGACAAACAGTAAGCGACGCGGAGCAGAGCACTCCATGCTCCATTCAGCCCCCCCTCCAAAAAAAAAGACAACAAAAAAACGCTAATCATCAATTATATCCCCGCAGAAGGAGATAATGCGGGAACATTGTTTAATCCACTTTACTTCCTTTAATGATGTGCTTTTATTTTCCGCTTCCCGTCGGCGGCCTTTTCTCTGAAACCAACAAGAGAGCGTCATTTGTTTTTTTTGGTTTTTTTTTTCTTCCGAAAGGGGAACAAGGCTCATTACTGCCTCGCGCTCGGCCCCGTCGATCTGAGGGGAGACGACGGAGCCGCTCGGCGCCCCAAAACAACGCCCGGTTCTCACCAACAGCGTCGACAAGCGCGGCGGTGAATTATTCATGCGGAAACCTCTTTGTGTTGTTCCAGAATGTTGCGAACTTCACAACACCAGTTAAACGCCATTAAACAAAAAAACATAAAAAAAATTAAATAAAAAAAAGCCCTGTTGTTTTCGGTGTCGGGGGCGGCGGCGGTGTTCTCGGCGCTGGGCACCGTCAAACGCTTGGCCTGATAACTCTTTCATTTTGACTTTCTTCAGATCCCATTGTTTTGTTTTTTTTGGGTTTTTTTTCTCCCTTCGTTCTCTTGTTTTTTTTTTTTTTTTTTTTTTGGGGTTGTTGTTGTGCTCCGCAGCCAGATCGGAAGGAAATTGACTGAGGAGTCGGGGGTTTCTGTCGTTGTTGTTGTTGCTGTTGTTGTTGTTGTTGTTGTTTAATTTGGGGGGGTGGGGGTGTGGGGGGGTGGTGGCTCTCGCGCCTCTTTTTTTTTTTTTTTTTTTTTTTTTGCTAATCCCCCAACCCCCCCTTCCGCCTTCCCCCTGCCTCCCCCACTCCCACCTCCCCTCGGCGAGCCGGGCTTTGTTGCCAGGTCCCTGCTCCCTAATGAAGTCAAAGGGATGTCAGTCGGTGCCACCTACACAGAGAGGAATTTAAAATGCCGTAACTCTCCCAGCGCTGCCTCAAAAAAAAACAACAAAAAGGAAACACAGGGGTAAGAGAGAGAGAGAGAGAGAGAGAGAGAGAGAGAGAGGGCGAGGCAGGGCGAGAGAGAGAGAGAGACAGAGAGAGAGAGAGAGAGGGCGAGAGGGAGAGAGAGAGAGAGAGAGAGAGAGAGAGAGAGCGAGGGAGAGAGAGAGAGAGAGCGAGAGAGAGATGGGGAATTTTTTTTGTTTTGTTTTGGCTTGAAGTTTTGGATTGGTCTGGGCTCTGGGGGTTTATGCTGTTGCATTAACAGCGGCATCGCCTTTTCCCAAATTTTTAAGTTAATCTCACACACTGTTGGCATGGGTTAGGCTACACTGCCAGTAAATTTGGTGCGTGTGTGTGTGTGTGTGCATGTGTGCGTGTGTGCGTGCGGGTGCGTGTGCGAGTGTGTTTCTTTCTCGTGTGCGCCTTTGTCTTTGCGATGTTTATCTGTGTGCCTGGTTCATTATCTGTGTGTGTGTGTGTGTGTGTGTGTGTGTGTCTGTGTCTGTGTGTCTGTGTGTGTAACATGGTTTGCTATGACACCCCCGAAGCCCTCGTGGCCCAAAAACGGCCCCTGGATTAGCCGTCAGGCATTCCTGACGGGCAGCTCAGTTTCCACCGCCCGAAAATTCAGGTCCAAAGCATCATGGCCGCTCACTTTTTTTGGCTCCGGCCCCTCTGTGCCAAGGTCAAGGTCTAACTCCACGCCAGAGAACGCTGGCCCTCAACCCTATGGTGTTAGTCAGGGGTCTAGAGGTTTAGAGCATCAGAAAAACAGAAAAACCTCGGCCGTGTTCGTTTGTGACAAATACCGCAGCGTCACAGTTCTGGAAGGGACATCATATGACTTGGACATAACATGTACTTATTTCCTGTCTCCTTCTGCACTTCATCCTATTTCACGCTCGCCATTTTATAAAAGCTAACGCGCCATGTCGGGTCCCTTCTTTTTTTTTTTTTTTTTTTATACATTTTTTATGCGCTGCACGCACGCATGCACACGCGCCCGCATGCACGCACGCACACACACACACGGGCGCGCGCACACACATACAGACACACACGCGCACACACACACACAGGCCTGGGAAGCGTGGACGTAAATAGAAATACAGTATGTTGCCTGATATCGGCGCCGGTAGAAGAGAGAGAGGACTGCGGCCGCGGTGAATCGGTTTGTTGGGACAAGTCACAAAGATAGAGACGCAGGGATGGAGAAGGAGGAAGGGAGATTAGGGAGGGGAAATATTCATGAAACTCTTGTCAAATGTTTAAAACTTGTATTTTTGTGTACATGCAAAGTTTCCTTTTGAACGTTTCTCCAAACTATTTTGTAAGAAAATATGTTTGTTATTAAATATTTTGTATATTTTAATTCTAATAGATAGATATTTTTTTAAATATATATACAATCCAATAAATAAATAAATAAAAAAAGCTTAAAACTTTGATATATATATTTTTTTTTGTCAGTTAATCAAAGCCAAAGACATTATTCAAATGTACAGTAAAAGCTTTCAGCAGAAAACGAAATAAACAACAGGG
>NC_137202.1:14483228-14488228 GCF_960531495.2 Zeus faber
CTCTCTTTTTTTTCCCCTCCGCCGGCTGAACTGCAGCCAGAAACTGTTTTAAAACATGCCGCCGGTACTAAATCAGCACGGCTACAGATAGTAACTAATTTGGTGGTTGGTGAAGAGCGAGACGAAAACAGTTTTTGATGACTGCTCCCTCTATTGTCTGAAGCAAACACAGGGGATTCCCATGGTGTGACCAACTGTGTGCATCTGTGTGTGCGTGTGCGTGTGCGTGTGCGTGTGCGTGTGTGTGTGTGTGTGCGTGTGCGTGTGTGTGTGCGTGTGCCTGGGCGTAGTCGTGTGGGTGTTCGTGCATCCGTGTGTGCGTGTTTGCGTGTGGAAGATCGTTATGGGGTCGAAAGAGTCGTGGTGGAGCCTGATTCGCTAAGGCGCATCCACATGCTGTCTAGTAACTCGATAGTAGTTATGTAGTAACTACGTAGTAACTGTGTAGTAACTACAAAGTAACTGTGTAGTATCTAGATAGTAATTATGTAATAACTGCATAGTAACTGTATTATAACTACATAGTAGTTTGTAGTAACTACATAGTAACTGTGTAGTAACTGCATAGTAACTGTGTAGTAACTGTGTAGTAACTACATGCCATTGGAGCCAGAATTTTTTCGGAGCCAGACACTTAACGTTGAGAAGCGGTTGCCAAGTTTAACACATGCGTCCAGCTGTTGGTTGCCAAGAGTGACAAAACGGTTGCCGCATTTGAATCCTTTTCTCATTGACTGATAATGATCCTGCGTCATTTTTTATCCGTGTTTAGATAACGTCACGTGTTTCCACGTTGAGTAAGTCAGCTCATTTCCCTCGGTGGAACTTTCTACACACGAAGGAAGGGCGACTGATGGCTGTCTTTTGAGAGGCGGTCAACGGGGGGGCCGCCGGGCCACGCGAGGTGCTTCGACGGCAATCTGGTTTCCCGGGGCAACCGGGCAACCGCTATTGTCGTGTTGTTGTCATATACATCTAAAACAAATCGATTTTGATGACTCTCGATACCAAAATCAACCACGTTCAAATGGGTTTCAGAGTCAGGGTCAGAATGTGTCGTCCAGCCCTCCTCAAGGTGTTTGTCTCGCGTGTTGTCCCAGCCATCTGAGCGGGGCGTCACACTCCCTCCAGCGCCGGGGGTGGGTGATTCGGACGGGCGAGGTTTGGGTCGGCGCCCTCCTTCGCGCCGGGCCCACTTGACTCTGGTCATGTGTGGGCGGCTTTATTATGCGAGGCTCGTGCAGGGGCAGCACAACAGTGCGCGTCTGTGGCACCGAGACCCCTAGAGCGGCGACTCTGCGGGGCTCCTCCCTCCCCTCCACCCTGCATCACGAGGAGCGGGACGACGCTGCCACGTTCCCACACACAGACACGGCAACCACACAACGACACACGGCAACACACAACGGCACGCAATGATAGACAACATTAGCTTTTCTTCCAGACAAAAATAAATATATGAAAGGCCAGCTGTTCATATGATGTTCGGGCTTAAGTGTGTGTGTGCGTGTGTGTGTGTGCGCGCGCGTGTGTGTGTGTGTGCGCGTGTGTGTGTGTGTGTGTAAAATAAAGTGCTCTGAGCACTAAACCGTCAGATGACACACACCCCTTGCTCAAGAAATGCAATTTTTTTTCCTCACTTTCCGAAAAATCACGCACACAGATTCTCTCTCTCTCACACTCACACTCATGCAGACACGCACGAGGGCAGTCATTTGGCGCCACCGATACACAGACAGTATTATAACTTTGATATGATTACGCCAGTCTCCTGTATGACACGGACGCACGCACGCACACACACACACACACACACACAGACACACACACACAGACACACAGGCATTTACAAAGAAAACAGGCATTAACAAAGAAATTGAGTGATGTTGAGATGTATGTGTGCAGGCATTCATGTATACACACGCACACACACACACACACACACACGCACACACACACACACACACACACACACACACACACACACACACACACACACACACACACACACACACAAATTTAAGTGGACTCCAAAATTTTATCCAGAGGCGAGAGTACAATTATAAGTGAGTGCATGAAATTAACCTCCCGACATCCCTCTCCCCGCATCCCATCACATGGACCAGACAGCGCTGGGAAAAACTTTCTCTCTCTCTCTCTCTCTCTCTCTCTCTCTCTCTCTCTCCATCAATCATCCTTTATTCTCTCCATCGCTGTCTCTCTCCCCGTCCCTGATGTGACAACGTTAAAAGACATTCCTCTTCATTATGAAAATAATAATCATAGCGCCGGACTGCCCCCTCGGTGGCGCCGCTGTGGTTCTGCACGTCTGAGCATCCGGCGTGTGCTTCTCATTCAGAGCAATTCGGAGAATAATTCAGAGAGGACCGGCACGTTTGTGGGAAAGTCCTGTCATTGGGAGCCAAAAGCCGGTGATTGGCATCAGAACCTTTTAGAACCAATCGTTCTTTAGGTCAAAAAATACTAATGTTTTCTTTAGTTGGAGAAAAATCTGACTTTTCCGTGAAAGCGCTGCGGGGCGGTGGGCAAAAAAATTGACGAAAGTGCGACCGCTGGGTCCAGTCCTGGCCTGAGCCTCGACCGGTGATCCTTCCGGTGTTTGGGAGATGTTCCCAAACAAACCTGGAGAGGAAAATATACAAAAATAAAATTGGCGATTTAGGTCCGTGCCAGGCAGCCTTTTTCGCCGGACCAGGACGAGGGTGCGGCGCGGACCGAGCTGCACCCTCGTCCTGAAAGGCGGATCGCCGAGCGCACGAGGACGCACAAAAGACAGGATTTATTATGCAATGCAGTAACATAACATTTTGAAGTTGAACAACTATGAAGCAACACTGCTTGTTTTTTTTTGTTTTTTTCAGTCTTCAGTCTTCTGCTCTCACCCCCTCCTTCTCTCTCCCCCTCTCTCCCCCTCTCTCCCCCTCTCTCCCCCTCTCTCCCCCTCTCGCTCTAGCTCTCTCTTTCCTCCTCCTCTCTCATTTTACAGCGGCCAGCACAGGCTGTGTTTTGTCTCAGTTATGAACAGCACATTGTCCTCCACCAACAAGGCTCAGAGCGGCTATGATATCCACCCCCCCCCCCACCCCCAACCACACACACACACACACACACACACACACTCACACACGCACATGCACACACACACACACACACACACATATACACGCACACACCCCAGTATGAGCCAACACACACTCTTCCAATCATCTTTTTCATCCAACATATTTAAACAGTCTGAAACGTCCCTGCTTATAAATGGAGGATTTACGGGACATTTTCACAAAATTTGTGTTTATTTATTTTTTCATTCATTCAATTATAGATATACAGTATATATATATATACACACACAATTTTTAGTTTTTTCCTTTTTTATTTATTTTTTATTATTAGTTATGTGCCTGTTATTCACACCAACAGTAGTACAGTAGATTCTCTGATGCTCCTCACTTGCATATTGTGAGTGAAGAGTCTTATTATGCTAAATATGTTGATATTCACAAAATTCACGTTTTTTTTTTCGTCATCCCATACCGTGACTTTAAAAGCGTGGAATATCAGACGGCGCAGAAGTCCCTTTAACTCGCGAGAATGACTGTCGAAGTCTCGCAGTCTGCCTGGCGCCATTTTACCATCCGAGCGAAAAGCGATAACAGAAAAAACACAAGTTAGATCCTTTCGATGTGGCGGACCACCTCGTCTCCATCCATCTGCTGGAGAGAGAGAGAGACAGAGAGAGAGAGAAAGACAGACAGACGGGGGGGGGGGGGGGGGGGGCTGCTCTTCCATGTGAATACACTTTGCGCGAGGTGCCGTCTAATTACCGGCTCCAGTTATCCACTTCACTTCACGTTCTAATTGGCTTTGCCATTTTGGCTGCCATTAATTACAAGATTCCATATTCCATGAATGATCGGCGGACACACACACACACAAACACACACGCACACACACACACACACACACACACACACACACGTACACACACTTTACTTTTCTATCTCTTCCAATGTCTACACCATGCTCTTCCTGATAGATACATTCTGACAAAGGCACGTTGACATGCATGGCAATACACACATACACACCAACACACCATTAGCGTGTGTGTGTGTGTACAGTACGTCCGTGTGTGTGTGTGTGTGTGTCTGTGTGTGTGTGTGTGTGTGTGTGTGTCTGTGTCTGTGTGTGTGGTGTCATTTGGCGTTCGTTAACTAATCTCATGTGTTGTTTTCTCCTCCCCTCAGCATCCATACCCGTCAGAAGAACAGAAGAAGCAGCTTGCGCAGGACACGGGACTCACCATCCTACAAGTCAACAACTGGTGAGTTCACATGTCGTTGTCCTGAGAGCGTCCCCGGGTTCTACACCTGACTGCATGGAGCCGCCATGACACATACTCATGACTCTAAGTCTGCTGTCCTGCCATTGCCCTTGAGACATGCACTTAGATTGTTGTGTAACATGAACACTCCTGATGGTTTGAATTCCTGATGTAGATAGATGGACACATGAAAACATTGATAATAGATAGATAGATAGATAGACAGATAGACAGACAGACAGACAGACAGACAGATAGATACGTAGATAAAAACATGAAAAGATAGATGGATGGATGGATAAAATGTAAATATCTAATGAAAAAAATAATATAGATTTATAAATGATCAGCAATGATCAATAAAGCGAAAAAAATGACTGCAATAAAAAATAAAAGTAATAAAATGAAATATTGAAAGAAACGGCAAGAAACAATGAACCTCAAAAGGAAACAATGAAGCATAAACCTCTGTATCAACACTTCATGTTGTGAAGTGTGTCCTTGTGCAAGATTGCAATCAAAAACTAATCAAAACAATGTGTGGACAATTGTTGAACTTTCTCTCCGGAGCACCCCCCCAGATCAATCCATCTAAAAGAGATTTGATTTGAGCCGCGAGTGGTTTTCCACTGGCGCTGAGCAAACAACCATCACT
>NC_137202.1:14495728-14498329 GCF_960531495.2 Zeus faber
AAATAAGCCGAAAGAAATACCTCCAGTCGACTGAGGACGCCGGGAGAAACGAAGCTCAGATTTGTACCTTGTCGGCGTGTTGACATTGTTTATCTCGAAACCATCGCTGACACCCAATACAAGTCATATAAATACTTTATTCCAACGGCGATCGAGTACCAGCTCATGATAAAAGAAAGTATGCTTCGCTTGGACGGTCCTCACTTTAATAATATCACTATCGAAGTACACTATTGATGGGACTTGGGAAATGTGTGTGTGTGTGTGTGTGTGTGTGTGTGTGTGTGTGTGTGTGTGTGTGTGTGTGTGTGTGTGTGTGTGTGTGTGTGTGTGTGTGTGTGTGTGTGTGTGTGTGTACGAAAGGGATTACTGGTAGTTACACAGAGTGTGTTTGCTTTAAAGGGAGCTTCCACACTGGGTGTTTCCTGTATTAGCGGCAAACTTACCGGCCTTACCTCCTGGTTAAATGGATTCCCCACCCTGCTCCTTGCAGCGATGTTGTCGTGAGCCGTTGCACCTGCTGCCGCATCCTGTGGTTCCTCCAACACAGTGACGCACTGTGCACATACTGTTAGTTTAGACATTCTGGACATTTTGTTCCTGCTTCTAGTTCTGTGCGGAGGGACGCGGGCCGCCTTCCAAAAGCCCAAAGCTGAGGGTGCACCTCAACGCTCAAAATGTTGCCCTTTTTTATCTGCACCGTGAGGACATTTTTTGAGGACAAGAATACCGTGAGGACGGGAATACTGTGGGGACATTTGGGAGGATATGAATATAGCGCGGCCATGAACATACTGAAAACATTTGTGCAGACATTGATTTAGCGAGGACGTCAATATACTGAGGACATGAACAAAGTGAGGATATGAATATAGTGAGTACATTAACATAGTGAGGACATTTCTGGGGAAATAAACATAGCGAGAACATTCATTTATTGATGGACAGTATTGAATGAATATGAATGAATATAGTGAGTACAAGAATTTAGTGGGGACATTAATGTAGTGAGGACATGAATAAGGTGAAAAACCTCCGCAACACTTCCCAGTTAGATACACAGGTGTGTTCACGTGCACGTACTGTACATACTAACCTACTGCACAAACAACACAGAAATTCGCGCTCAGATCTACTTTTTAACGCGCATGTAAACCTGTGTCGGCTTATGTTGAGTTGTAACACTATGTGCAAGTGTACAGTGTCTGTGTATCCATTTCCCTGCATTGTTGGTTGGTTGCCTCTCTTTTATATTTCTGGTGTGTGTGTGTGTGTGCGAGGCTGTGTGTGCGTGCGTGCGTCTAATATTACTAATATATCATTGGCAGCGTTCTTCACAGTCAGAGAAATGGAGAGCTGCAGCTGAATCCAAATGGACGTGCTGGGAGGGTAACCTTTTGTACATCCAATCTGCATCTTTCCACCGCCAGTTATTAAATTATCCCCTAATTGGTCACGCAACAAATGCAGCTGATGAAAAAGACAATTTCTTGCTTTTAATTGGGCATTTCATGTGCGCTTTGTGTACACCTGTGCACAGAGTTCTCAGCTCGAATGTGTGTGTGTGTGTGTGTTAAGTGTTTGTGTGTGTGTGTGTGTGTGTGTGTGTTTGGAAGTTGGGTCCTGCGTACAATATATGTATGTAAAATTCTGTGATGTGATGTGTTTGTGTCTGCATTTGCCTGTGTGTGTGTGTGTGTGTGTGTGTGTGTGTGTGTGTGTGTGTGTGTGTGTGTGTGTGTGTGTGTGTGTGCGTGCGTGCGTGCGTGCGTGCGTGCGTGCGTGCATGCGTGTCTGTAAGGAGAATAGCACATTAGCGAGGGCTTTGCCAGACGGTGTTACAATCAGTTCCAGTCCCTCTGAAAAGGAACGGAGGTAGAGTGAATCCAGGCATAAGAGGAGCGTCTGCAGGAGGGGTTGATACCCCGAGCACCGCACACTGTACTGCGATCACTTGTTTAAAGCCTGAATTAACCACGTTGATTCCGTGGCTACGGTTTCCCCTCGTCGGCCGAAGCTGTCCTCTCAATGCTGGATCAATTTAAAACATTCTGATGCCAATCGCTTAATAGGTTGACTCCCAACGATCAGAAAAGGATTGAAAATAAGTCAGCTTTCCTTTGATTTCGAGACCGCACGACCTGCTTTGAAAGTCGGCCCCTCAAGCACCAACGAATCCACCGGCCGCGATGTTTTCCCGTACCATTTCTCTGGCGTCTTTGCCTTCCCACTCTTCCCCCTCTCTCTCTCCGTTCCCCTTCCTCTCGCCCTCTTCCACTTTGGCCCTCCTCGGTCCGGGGTCCAACTCGAGGCGTCCCACCAGTGGTGTGTCACGCCAAAATAGCGCCGGCATTGTTGTTGTCGAGCGGCACTGAATAGTGCGTCTCATTGTGCGGCGTTGGGAGTTGGAGTGCGAGGGGGGCCATAAACACGGGCCCTGTAGCACCCGGGGGTCGCCCAAAGGTGAAACCCCGTTTCCCACTAATAGAGCAACACTGCTTCTCCCCTCTCTCTCTCTCTCTCTCTCTCTCTCTCTCCCTCTCTCTCTCTGTCTGCTTGTTAACGGTCACAGCGAGAGCGTCTGGTTCTTGGACCAGAGAC
>NC_137202.1:14508529-14513529 GCF_960531495.2 Zeus faber
CCCCCCCCACCCCCCCAGGTGAAAAACAAACCCAACCGCTCCACCTTTCCGTGTTTGACCACCGTGGGACAGGCCCGTCTGTGGTGCCCATCCCCGTCTGTTGTTTCCTCCGCAGTAAGTGAGGTGTAGCAGGAGAACAGGGTTGGAGGGTGGATCTCTGCGGGTCGTTTTTCATCCACTGACAGCACCGCTACAAGTTATACGTAAGCCCCGGTGGGTCATTTCAGGGCTTTTCTTCTAGTTTGGTTATTGGTTGATGACCGACCGGTCACTCAGGGGGGCTAAAATGTTGAGTTCCCCCTTGTCGCCTGGTTCCAGGGATTATCCTGGAAATGTTTAGTACAGGCCTTTTAAGTATCACCCCCGAGTTGTTGTATGTTTGGCCTGTAAGTCTCTTCCGACTGTTAAAGTAGCCTCGCTGAGGGTGTAGGATTAACTCACTAAACCCTCCGATCTCTCTCTCTCCCCGTCCTCCTCTCTCTCTCTCTCTCTCTCTCTCTCCCTGTCTTGCTCTCACTCTCTTTCTCTCCTTATCTCTCCCTCTCTCTCTGTCTCTCTCTCCCTCACTCTCTCTCTCTCTCTCTCTCTCTCTCTCTCTCTCTCCCTCACATGTCCTCGTCGGAGGGCAGGCCTGGCTGCCGCTCTGACCTAGATTAGTGTAACGTAAGGCCCGCAGTGTGACACCGAGTACAGTGCAGAGTTACAGCGTAGCGGCGGCGCTCCGGGATCCCGGCGGAGCTCCGCTTTCAGGGCGCCGCCGTCTCGGTGCGCGTCCCCGTCCGGCCGTGCCGCCCCAATCCCCCTTTTTCTTTTTTTTTCTTTTTTTTTTTGATGTAAACGATTCAGCCGTTTTGCCTTTTAATTTGCTTTTCGTTCCGTCGCCGGAGTTGGACCCACCCCGATTGTTTTCCGTTGGAATTAGAGGTCTGTTTAGAAACGTTTTGTCGGCTTTGGAGATGACTTGTGACGAGGCTTTGGTGCCCCCGGCCGTCAAAGCCCTCGACAAATATAAATAACTCCAGACTTATGACTCTATGTAAATATGTCTTCTGCGTTGGGCTGTTTATGCCTAAGTGTGTGGGAGCACATTTCCTCTATTGAGGACAAGGGAGTTTTCATCTCAATCCTTGTCTTCCCAGCATTGCACGTGTCATCCTTTAAGCTCCTTCTCGTCTCATTCCGGCGCACACGTGACATTTCTACCGGTGCGAATGCCAACTTTTTCGCAAGCGCGACCCATCACTGATGCGTGTGCCATTTTGCTTCTTGTCTCTCCCCTCCGCAGGACCTGCAGGGCATACCAGAGGGATTAACTGTCTCACAGAGGCCTACTGAACCTGGGGGGCAGGACTCCCTCCGCCTCATCACCACAGCAACGGCCAATCAGCAGCCAGACCGCCCGCCCTTCGTCCGCTTCCTGGACTCGGGAATGTTTTTAAGATTTCAAAATTCGGTGACACCTGTGCCGTGGAGGAGACCTGCCACGACTGCCCACGACGCCTCCTTTTTTTTTTTGTACTTGTCCGAGTCCACGCATGGAAGGAGAGACGACACCTTGCACAATTCAGATTTTCCCCCGATGCCCGACCCCCTTGACCACCCCCCAACCCCTCCCAGCCCCACCACCTCCCCACACACACACACACACACACACACACACACACACACACACACACACACACACACACACACACACACACACACACACACACACACACACACACACCCAACTCACGTCCAACCCCCCTAGAAATGTCTTCTTCAGTAGGCCAGCACTAGACTACACCCCTCTCTAGACTGCCTGGTTTTCCTCCGGAAAAACAACAACAACAACAACAACAACAACAACAATAAAACTGCGATTTAACGGCGACGAGAAAAAACAAATACGAGAGACTCTCCGGGTTGTTTTGCTGATTCGGGGGCGAACCTGGCAACCCCGGTAAATATATGAGAGATAGGAAAAAAAAAAAGAAGAAGAAGAAGAGAGAGACATTTTCTGCACAGGACGCTCTCCGGGAAAGAGAGAGCTGTTTTGAACTGTTATGAACAGGACACAGACAGAGCACGAGAGGTGCCCTTAAAAAAAAAAAAAAAAAAAAAAAAGAAGTATATAGGATCTAAAAACAAGGAGAGAGGGAACGGGAGAGAAGAAGAAGAAGAAGAAGAAGAGGAGGAGGAAGAAGAAGAAGAGAGAGAGAAGAAAGATTGAAAGTATAACTATATCAACTCCTAGTGTGAGAAAGGGAGAAGAGGATGAATACATACTGTATACTGATGTAAAATTATGCTGGACTCTCACAAGAACTGGGAATTTTAAGTATTGTAAATGCTATTGTATTGTTCTGCATATTATGTTGTTTCTAATAGATTTTTTAAAAAAAGGATGTGAACCCCCCCCCCCCTCTCTCCCTCTCTCCCTCTCTCTCTCTCTCTCTCTCTCTCTTTTTTCTGATTTTTTTCCACACTATGTGTGCTCCATCTCTCCACGAACTCTGCCCTCCTCCTCCTCCTCCACCTCCAATCCTCCTCCTCCTCCTCCTCCAATCCCCCCCCCTCCCCTCCACGGAAATCACCTTGCGTTTTCAAAAGGAAAAAAAACAAAAAAACGATGTGAATAAACCGACGATTCGATCAGTCTGTCGTTTCTCGCAGGTTTTTTTATTTATTTTGTGACGAGTGCCAGAGTGGACAGCGGTGAATGGGTGTCGACGGGGCCGCCGATGAAACCTACCAGCAAATACGATAAATAAAAAAAATATTTAAAAAAAATACAAATTAAAAAATTATCCCCAGACAGAGTAAAAATGACAAAAGCAAATGTTTCAGCCGAGGCTGCAACGGCAACTACACCCTGTGTATGGTTGCGGTGCATTCCCCAGAGAATCATACTTTCAGTTTATTTATTGTTAACCCTCTTTACGAGTACAGAGGGAAAGTAGAACCATTGTCACATTTATTTTTATTTACCAGCACATGTGACAAACCTAAGGCCCGTGGCCCGACGACGGACTCTTATCTGTTTGGTTCCCACCGGCGTTCTGGTGCTAATACATGATCTTTGAATTCTTGACCGACCCTCAAGTGTCTGATTGTGGAGTAAACAACTGCATATGGGTCGAGGACAACAATGTAAGAGGGCTGACAGTTCAAATAGAAGTCCAATATAGGGTAATTAAAAAAAACAATAAATACAGTGTTTTACCCAATTACATACTTTCCCTTTTTCAACGTGGCCCTTCCTGACACCGAGTTTGATATTTCTGATTGAAAACCTATCGCAAAAATATCACAAAAAAATACTGTTTCGTGTGTGTGTGTGTGCGTGTGTGTGTGTGTGTGTGTGTGTGTGTGTGTGTTTGCACTGGCCGACTGTCTGCCGCTTCCAACATTCCCACATCCTAAACAGTTTGCTTGAAGACGGGTGATGCACCCGCTCTTTCACCCGGAAGGGGAAACAGATACACAGTGTGTGCATGCGTGTTGGAGATCACCTTTCTTGTCGTCAAAAGAACATTATTATACAGCGTTAAACATTGTGTTACAGAATACATAAAAAAAACATTATGTATGATCCTTCCTCTGAGATGAATGAGTGGGGTGTGTTCTCACTACAGAATGACCTCATCCACGCAGTATATCCTGAAGAAAACTCTCATCTAAACCAATGGGGGAAAGTTATAGTTGTATATACTATTATAGACTAACCACAAATGCTGAAATTTTTGGGGGATCTGTTTTAAAAGATCTGAAGAGTGAGAAGACCTTGTTGAGTCCAGGGGAAAGGCCCCGAATGGACCCTGTTGTCTCCTGGGGTTCCAAAACTGGGGTCCGCGGCCCCTTAGAGCGTCCTGCGAGGAATTGCAAGGGGCCCACAGCAAAATGTACGGCAGATTTTCTTTGCTTTGTTGTACATGTTTTAATACATTTTTATCACACTCTCTATTAAATAAGAATGAAATATCACAGATTCACTCACATGATGTGAATTCTTGTTGTGAGATTTGCCACATTTTGTCAAATTTAGGTTAGAAGTAGTTTATGATGGGAATACCGTTTCCTCAGCCAGACCTCACTCTTCCAAGAGAGGTCTTGCCATAAAAGAGTAGGGCAGGGTAGAGGTTGGGCAGGCCACCCCTCAGGGTTAGGAGGGAAATGTTTTATTTCAACACGAATTGAACAACATTTAAAAAAAAAAAAGCGACAATACAATACAAGCCGATAAATCAAACACACTCCTTTCTTTCTCTGCCCAGCTCGCAACTATTGTATGTTTTACTGCCTTTGACGAACCGAATGCTATTTACACTCAGGGGGGGGGGGGAAGTGTTCACTTAAAAACCAAGGCGACGTTTTAATTGCTTCTCCTGTGTACCATAGACGGAAAATCATGCAAACCTCAGAAATGTGGACTCCGGAGCGTGCGGCCGCTGGGAGCTTGCGGAGACAACGGAAAGCCCGTGTCGCACTGCCCCCTGTAGGAGGCCCGGGGAACTGTCCGTGCGTGGACGGCGCCGCGGTGCGCGTCGTCCGCGGCGCCGTCGTCAGCGAGCGAAGGGCGAAGAGAAGCAACAGTTTGCGCGACGCCAAAAGAGCGTCCGAGTCAAAGCTTGCTTCCTTTTTTTTTTTTTTTATATCTCATATTCACGAGACTATTTAATTTTATGCATTTCCACCGCTGACCTCGACACCTACTTTGAAGTGTGTTCACTTGCTGAAGATGAAAACAATTGTACTGTTACAGCGCTCCGTGTGTCGTTCAGCAGTGTGTAAGGCTTAGTTTTATTTTTTTACTCATTTGAAATGTGAAGTTCTTTCAAATGGTTTTATAGGTTCGACCTGGAATACTGATGTCCAAGAATGCACACAACACGCACACACACTTTAACGCCTCTGTACGCTCGGTTTTATAAATATATCTCTAGATAGATAGATAGATAGATAGATAGATCTCTCGCTATATATATATATATATATATATATATATGTATATATATATA
>NC_137202.1:14523529-14546029 GCF_960531495.2 Zeus faber
TGTGCGTGCGTGCGTGATCCAGAGATGAACGAAGCTAGCGTCGTAATCGCAATCAGGACGTCTAAGTGCCGGGAAGACAGATGTGTGTAATAATGGACGCTGCAGGTAAAAAGGTGAGGGATGGCCTACGGACTGAAGGAGACGGCACTGCTTTTACGTATGGATTGATTTAGATGACGTTTAAATTGAAAGGTGCATCTCATCCACCCCATTGTGTAACACACGCAAACATGCCGGCCCAAACGAACACATCGGAACTGATGGCGAGAGTGTCCGTCTCCTGAATGGACTATTTCTGAAACAAAGTGATTTATCCATTTATTTATTGTACTCTGGTTTTAATTCAGCTACTCGTGTGAGAATACGCCCCCTGTGGGAGGGGATGTCTGGAAAAAGGGTGATGGTCCATAAAGCTTAATCAAACCCTTTTTTTTTTTTGCCAAGGGCTCTTTCTTACTATTTTATGGCGACTTTATTTGGTCTTAAAAAAAAACACGCAACAAAAAGAAAAAGCGACTGCGTGCGTAATGCATAGCGATGAGTTCAAACATGACACATGTCTTCAAGTTTGCGTGCCACGCATCATTTAATAGAAACGCACAATGCTTTCGCTCAACGTCTGCATCATGGTGACGCTGGAACAGCCGCTGCTCGGTAAATATTTATAAACCGCTTGTAGGGGCTAAATAGAGACTTGGCACCTGATCGCGCGGCGCTTAGGAATGCACAATATGGCATTTCCAAAGGCTGTTGTGAAAACAACGTCGCCGTTTATTGAGCATCAGCACTTCAAGCTGTTCGAATCGGTGGCGACGTTGCGCACGGGGGGCTACACTGACCCAAAAGGAAACCTCGGTTAAATAAGTTCTACGGTTGGAATTCACAACAACATGGCGGTCATTGGATGAGGGAAGACCTTGTAACCTCTCAAATTGAGGTGATCTGAGGCTCATAACGCCGAATCTCAAAAGCCTGATGTCATTCGGCCAATCCGCGCGGCTTCACTCAGCCAAGCATCACGCTGTAATCCCGAAGCCCGAGAGGTCCGGTGCTTCGACCTGAACCGAATCCAAGCTAGAAACGCCGCCCGAAGCTCCCGGGAATTTCACGGAGTTCTCTGCCACCCCGCGGCCCTTTCAGGCCGACACCGCTTCAGGTGCTGAACGTCTCACACTGCATTTTGTTTTTCTCCCTCCTCCCTCGCCCCGAATGTGCGCCGTCAGCGGCCCACGAGGGCTCGTCCCCCGGCCAAGCGGTCCGAGCGCGGCGGCGGCCAAGCGGTCTGACCGTGCGCGACCAGACCGGCGACCTTGGCTCTCCTCTGTTATGACAGCGAGCCCGTTAACAGCGGCCCCGTGAGTTGTGGCCCCGGCTTTAAAACCGCTCTTCAGCCACAGTCAATGTTTATATCCACCAATCAAACGCAATGTGTTTATGTTATATGGCATTATGGACAAGGAGCTGATCTCTAAAACAAGCCGCAGGAGCGGCGAGGGGAGCTTTATGGTCCGAAGAACACCGGTCAGGAGAAAAATGGAGCATCGCGTGGAGGCGACCAGAGAGGGATCGGGTTTAGGGTTCGGCTTTGTAGGGTTGAGATGAACGACCTACTCAGAAATGAAATGGGAGCATTGATGATTTGTGCCACTTTTTTTTTTTCTCTCCAGAGTTTCCTATTGACTTTGCTGAGTGGCATCTGAGCACCACTTGGACTTTTTTGATGAACTTGTTTGGTTTGGAGCGCTTCATATTTAAATTGGACTTGGAAATTGGACGTTCCTTGGCCATTTGTAAGCGCCGCTCGCAGGCAGCGGCTCTGGAAATCCATAACTCATGAGCTGGATTTTTTTCTCGAATGGGGCCTAAGTCTACACCAAATTCTGGACAGTTTTTTTTAGTTTCCGTGTTACAATGTTAAATCACAATATCGGAACCCAAAATGTGCAGTCAAAGTTAGTCGCGATGCTTTCAAATCCCATTTCGTGCAGATATTTCCAGTGCTGGCTGCATTCCTGTGTGTGTATATGGCTGTTTGTTTTGGGTGCATCTCTGGCCATCTAGGTTTGTGTGTGTGTGTGTGTGTGTATATGTACAATTGTGTCTGTGTATTTGTCTTTGTTAGTGTGTGTGTGTGTGTGTGTGTGTGTATGCGCGTGCGCGCGTGTGTGTGCCTGTGTGTGCTTGTGTGTGTGTGTGTACACAGATTAGGAGGGGAGATTAGACGTCCCTGCCCGGGTCGGGCTTTGGGGCCGCATTGTGAGGACATGTGGGGACTCACACTGTTTTGTCCTCTGTAGCACTCAGAGGAAACATACACTTAATCCCCCCGGAAAGCGAGACTTGACATCAATTTGTCCTAGTAGGGGAGGGGCCCGGGGCAACGTCCCCTCAACCCCCCAGCTCACACCCAACCCCCACCTACTCTCTCCTCCATCACCAGCCAGGAGTTCCAAGCCTTTCCACTTCCTTGACTCTCACACTTTCGCATTGTTTGGTTTTTTTCTGCTCTGTCTCTGGGTCTGAGCATTCAAATGTGAGTTTATCCATCTTTTTTTGTCTGTCTCTCGGCTTTTATGTCGTTCTCTCAAATTTTGTGTGTAGGCGTCCTTAACCCTGCCGTGAATCTGAAACTCCTATTTTTGGTGGAGGTGAATGGATGGGCTGGATCAAGGCATCAAACCCTGAGATGTCCGAGGAGATTTGCTGAGGTTGTAATGGGACCAGGATGTGACTGTGTCTTGGAGATTATCTGTGTGTGTGTGTGTGTGTGTGTGTGTGTGTGTGTGTGTGTGTGTGTGTGTGTGTGTGTGTGTGTGTGTGTGTGTGTGTATAGCGTCTCCATCCATTCTCCTTGTCAAAAATAAGGTCGAGGAGGGTGCAATAAGAAATATTTTTTTTGCGGGTGTAAACAAGGTTGCAGTGAAGACATTTTATGAAGCCAGAACTCACTTACCAGTTGCGGTGTTTCATTTTCTAAAATTCAAATTGAAATGAGAACCAAAGGGAGGCAATTCCTTCTCAACCATTTATATATATATTCTAAATCTATCAAATTATTAGAGGTAGAATGAGGTTCATTAAGTTTGTGATAAATGTTAGTTAAATAATTTATCTATCGGCACGTTAACCTTTCTCCACCTTGGAAAGTAATATTGCAGACACTTTGGTTCAAAGTGACATACAGTACAAAATAATAATAATAATAATAATAATAATAATAATAATAATAATAATAATAATAATAATAATAATAATAATAATAATAGTAATAATACCTATACCGATACCTATACCTATACCTATACCTATACCTATACCTATGACCAATTAAATATAATTTCAATGATAGGGGGTAATGTCTTAAAGAATAATTAAACTATTATTTTTAAGAATATTCTTGTTTTTGTTTTTTTCTATGGGCGATTCAGGGCAATGTCAGACAGTTCATTTCAAAATAAAAGTATTTCGTTGCCTTCCTCTTTCTCCACCATTTCTCCTCAGCTCTCCACCCAAAATGTCCAAATGCATCGATCGCCATCCCCTCTTCCCCATCCTCTCCACCCTCTTCTCCCTCTATCCAAATATTATTTGTCCACTCTGGAGTTGTATTCTTTTTTTCTCCCAGTGATAAATCATTCTCAAGGTGGTTTCTTGGAGCAGGCTGTAAGTCTCGTCATCCAAACACTTAAATCTGAACTTGGTTTGACAGCGCGAGGCAAGCACACCGCGGATAAATATTTATTTATAGAAATATTTATTTATATAAATATATTTATGTTTTTTAGCGTATTTCATCTGCCCTGATGTCTGTTCTGCACTAGGAAAACCTGGACGTCCTGCAGCGAGGCGTAGCCGCTCCATGCTGTTTACTGTCAAGGCTCTGTAATGTTAGAACCACTTATTTCTCTTTCACTACAGTAGATGGGGGACAATTCCTTAATTTCTCCATGACCCCCCCCCCTAAAAAAAAAAAAGCAACATGTGCCGCTTGATTGAAAAATGTCAAGAACCCGGTATATGTTGGAGACTGTCCTGCCTCATTATTTATGTGTGTGTATCCTTGTGTTTGTGAGAGAAGAAAGCAAAGACCTAAGTACATTCTGTTTAATAATTTATTTTTATTATTAAATAAATAACACATAAATAATAATAATAATATTTATAATAATTATAATAATAATAACATAAATATAGACAACAATTGAATTCAATTTATAACTGACCCAAGCATAATGACAGATTATTTCATTTTTAATCAGCAACTTAGCCTGAACATAGTGTTTTTCATACTTCTCAACCATAAAGGTATTTGTCAAACATCTGTGTTGTATTTTTGTTAATAGGCTATAGTATTCTGTCTGCAATGTTGCCTTGGGTTGTCGCCCGTTTGCACTCATCACTGCTGTGAGACAAACTGTAAAAGTTTCAAAAATGCTAAGTTTGCGATCGGCTATTCCTTCCAAACACTCGGACGTCCTTCGTTGAATCTATCGAGGGCAGTTAAATGAAAGGAAGTTCTGTTCTGGTTAGCTCTTTGCTCCCATTCCTTCTTTTTTATTTCTTTTCTTCTCTTCCCTCCATGTTTTTTCTCTTCAGAAGACGAAAAAAAGAAAAGAAAATCCCCAATAGTGAGCAAGCGAGCCCACGGGGTGAAGCGGAGGACACGGTGTCTTGTAAAACATATGCACTTAATATTGGGGGGCCATAAAACTTGTAAAATTAAAGGCTATTTTGGAAAATAGAAAAAGAAATATTTATGCGTCTGGCTCTGGATAGAGGCCGTTTTATCTTGGGGGCAGCGAGGGCCCGTCGGGGCACAGGTAACGACTGTCAACGCGCCATTGAACAGGGGGGTGGAGGGGAGGGGAGGGGTGACACACTGAGGGTCTGTAAGCACTCCACTTCAAACACACACACACACACACACACACACACACGCACACACACACACACGCACACACACACACGCACACACACACTGACACACACTTTTCTTATGACCAGTGCCTCAGTGGCAAAAGTCAAGCCAGTGACAGACCGGAGTGCACCCACGTCTGCTCCCAATTACGAAAAAAACGAGTAGAAGAACGGGAAAAAAGGATGGAGGTACGTTTTGGGGGTCCCGGAAGGGGGGGGGGGGGGCAGCCTCCCCGACGATGACCACGAGAGAGAGAGAAGGCGAAAAGGTGAGATAAAAAGAATGAAGGGGTAAAAAGTTGGAAAAAAAGAACTAAATTACCACACAATTTCACAATTGTCCCTTGGCTGAAAAAAGAAAAAAAAATGACACGCGATCCCATGTCCCCCCCCAAAAAAGGAACCATGGTCCCTTATTGAAAACAAAAATCACACACGGTCCCATGGCTCAGAAAAAATAAATCCACCGCGGTCCCTAGGTTGATTGAAAAGCTGCAAAAAGTAATTATGATGTGAGAAGGAGCAGACCCCTCGCCTTAGCGGCCAGCAAACATCGTAAATCGTGCAGCGGTCTCTGTTTACGTTGAGCTGACCTCGCCGTGCCCCCTGGAGGCCAGGCTACACCGTGCCCTCCACCCGACTCAAACATGGAGGCGATACACTGAGTTAGCACTTTTTTTTTTAAACTTTTCTTTCACTCTAATTTGTGTCGTGTTGCACGTATCGCATTTCCTGCACGGGTTGCTCATACAACTAAGTCGTAGTCATAATGTTTTGGTAGCGTTGTCTGTTTCAACATGTTGTCTTGCTTTGTATTTTTGTTTTTTCACAGAAAGAAATAACTAAACGTGATGTTTTCAGGGGTCAAAATTGCTAGAATAATTAATGATAGTCTTTTTTTTTTTTTAGATGTACCATATTTAGATAAGAGTTGTGTTTAGATGTGATAAGTGACCCAAATTCACATCTGGCAGATTCCTAACTAATGCAACCTCAGTCTGTCACTGTTGTCATCAAGTCATAAAAATTTAGGGTTTGTGTCTTGCTCAACGCCACGTTGACAAAAAGGTTTTTAAAGCGACAGGAAACAATTTCCCCATCTCAGGTTTGGAGATTGAAACTGGCTACTGTTTCATTAGGACACTGTCCTAATGAGGTTGTAGAGATAATAACCAGTCCTTTAAACAGGAGGCTTGTGATCCACATTTCTACATCTAAAACCAGGACCTTAAAGTGGGTCGATGGAGTGGTCAAAAGCCGACTATTGTAGTTGGAAATCTGCAGCTGGCGGATTGTAGGAGCTAGCATAAATAATGTGGCTAGCGTAAAAACGACTACGTATGTGAACCCATAAGCACCACACAAAACAATCAGGTAAGAAGTCCACAAGGTTTATTAAAACAAAAAGGCAAGGGTCAAAACTAGGTGATCATTCAGAGAAGGCAAACTTATCTGGCAGAGAACAGGCAGAGAATCAATGTCCAGGGAATCAGGCAGAGATTCAGACTGGAATCGGGAAGTAGTTCGGGAAAGCCCAGCTGAAGTGGACTCTCCCTAGGCGGCAAGCGGCTTGAGCGGAGATACGTGGATGGTGGGATGGATGTGGAGAGACTAGCTATGGGTAATGGCCTTACAAAGCATGGGACCAGCTTTTTGAACTCAACCTGGATGGATAGGTCCTGTGTAGAGAGCCAGACCATCGGTCCCAGAGTGTAGGTAGCAGCCAGGAGCGCAGTGACGGTTGGCTGATATCTGATAGCGGGCAGAGGTGCGTAGTAGAGTGGCATGGGCCCGCAGCCAAGTATGTTGGCACTGCCGGATGAAGGTTTGAACAGATGGGATGCTGGCCTTGTTTTCCTTCTTGGGAAACAGAGGATGCTGATAGTTCTGGGAACAGTGGAATGGAGGGAGGCCAGTAGCAGAGCCGAGCAAGGTGTTCTGGGCATTTTCTACCCATAACAGTTGTTTGGACTATGAGGCAGGATTCCGTGAAACCATGCAGTGCAGCGCAGTCTCATCTCCTGGTTCATCCTCTCTGTCTGGCCAGTGAACTGGGAAGGGAACCCAAAGAGAGGCTTACTGTGGCCACCAGCAGACTGCAAAACTCATTCCAGAAACTAGAAGTGAATCAATGCCCCACTATAACAGGCAATGCCTCTAGGGAGGCTGTGCACTCTAATCACTTGATTTAGCATGACTCTCTCTGTCTCATGGCTGTCTCTTTGGCTGTGGGTAATTTAGGCACCAGAATAAAATGAGCAGCCTTGGAGAACCTATCTACCACAGTGAGGATAGTAGTATTACATTCCGATAAGGGGAGCCCAATGACGAAGTCCAGAGAGACGTGGGACCACCGTTGAGAATGGGTGAGGAGGTGAACCGTCTCTTTCACACACCAAAGGCCTTGTCCGCCGACCAGAGTTGTGGTCAGAGGAAAGGAGAACTTGGAGAGGTCAATGCAGTGAGTGGTGCTGCTACCAGGCTATAGTTCTGGATGAACCTTTTGTAGAAGTTGGCAAATCCCAAGAACTGCTGCAACTTCTTTCTGGAGGTAGGTCCTGGCAGGTAGGTAGTCCTCCAGATAGAAAAAAAGAAGACATTCATAAAGTCTCCGAGAACATCATTCACCATGCCCTGGCAGGAGTGTTAGACCAAAAGGCATGACAAGGTACTCATAATGTCCCCTGGGGGTGTTGAAAGCTGTTTTCAATTTGTCTCCCTTATTGATGTGGACCAGAAGATAAAGGTTCCAGAGATAAAGCTTGGTGAACATGGTTGCCCCCTGCAGAAGTTCGAAAGCAGAGAGGAAGGAGGTACCTGTGACTCAAGATGTGACTCAAGATATGAGTGGAAGGAGGTACCGGTTTTTCACCATTACATTATTCAGGCCATGGTAGTCGATGAATGCCCAGTTGCTCTGCCAAGAGCATCAGCATCAGTTCCAGAGTCAGAGGAATGGCTCAGCCAATCCCAGCTGAGCAACGTGCAGGGAATGAGAGGGTGTTTCGAGGTGGATTGAACCAACCTCTGGTTGACTCCTTTTACCGGACACAAGGACAGGTAATGGCTCCCTTGGCAACAGTACAGACAGCACTTCTCCCTTCCGCGGCACTGTCATCCTGCTGACGACAGCCTGGTACTGCCGAGCTGCATGGGTTCCGCCGAGTCGCAAAGTGTGCTCGAGGTAGGACCCAACAAGGACGCGGAAGACCCCAGAAATTACTGGTGTTCAGATCTGTCAGCGGGTCCTGAGCCGCCAGTTCATCCTTGATGACATCAGCAAGCCGTGGTGAAAAGGGTTTGGCCAGCGATGAGGAATTTAATTCCAATCGACACACACCGTACTTTTGCTCTGACTCTCTCACCCACATCAACAGTTTGCCTAAAGTGGCTAGAGCCGGCGTTGATATGAACCATCCCTGTTTCATTGTGCCCCCCCCTACTTCTCAAACCAAAGTTACGCCCTTGGCTGCAGGTGGGGGAAACCAGGTGAAGGGAAGGGAGTGACAGCAAGGCAAAAGGGAGTGGGCGGATCTGAAATGACATGGAGGTTAGTGACATGGCTTGAGAAAACTAATATAAATACTTGGAGATCAGGGAGGATTCATGACAGACAGTCAGGAATCAAAACTTGCTATTAAAACTTGCTGCGATATACACCACACAGATATGTGATTCAACCACTACATCCTTCCCCATTTTTTTCCCAAACTTTCCCTCAAGTTGCATTTTTTTAAATTTGATTGCCATGGTGGACGCAGACAGCTGAGAGGCGTGTTTCATTTACTCTTTAAGATTAAGTCATCCCTGGAACAGCCTCAATCACGTCTCTTCGGAAAGATCTGAAACCTTTTTTGGAGCCACTCGAAGGTAAAAGTTATTAAAGCCCCTCGGAAAAAGAATCTACCTGCCAGAAAGAAATAACTCTATCAAAAATGAAAATGCCTAGATTTAAATATGGCTGCCGACCAAGACCTTCCCCGGAGGTGGAGAATCATGTGACCTAAAGTCATGTGGAGAATGTTAATGTATTTATCTATTATGTATTTTAGAGGTAAAAAGAAATGTATATAATATTCTCAGTGGTAAAGAGGAGGTTTTAGAAACACCTGGTTTTAATAGAAGCATAAATAAATATCACCAAATGTCTCATAAAGACAGTTTAGTATACACAGTCAGATTCAGTCTCAAAGGTCCTTCAAAACAATTTTATGTATATATTTTTTTCATTTGAATAACTATTTTATAAACGTACCTATTTATAATATTTTAGTAATCTTCTCTACCCAATTGCAGCATTTTGGACATAAACTGTATATGTTGTGTAAGCTAATGTTCACAGTGTGTTTGGCATTTTCCCGTTGAACTGTGTGTGACCTGCACTTAGGACCATATGTTTCCCTGAGTCACTGAGAAAATCCCAAAATTTTGGCAGGACATCTTTCCTTTCCACCCGTGTCTCGAAGAGAAGACAAATTCCTCCTCGTTTATTGTGTCCAGTAAACTTGGACTATGTAACTCTTTAATGAAGAAATAGTACAATAGCACATAACCCCTCCAATGTCATTTAAAAGGTGCGTGGAGAAACAAGAAGTCACATCTATCTGAGATCTTTTGTTGATAGGAATTGATGTCACAAGCAAGTTCCACGTCATGTTAATGAATTAATGACGAAGTTTAACTATTAATCATTTTGTTGCGGACACCTGACACCTCCTTAAGGACCTGGTCCCCAGTCCCCAGGTTAAGAACCATTTGACTAAAGTATATAACAATGTCAGGTACAGCTCTTTCCATGGTTTTCCATTTGGATCCTTTTCTAAAAGTGAAATGTTGGGGATGCTATTTAAAGTTATTCACAGATTTTATTTTACTTCTGGGAGATTGAATGAGATGAGTTCTTGTTCTTTGTGGGAAAAGAAAACTCAAGGACTATGATGGAAGAGCCCCGGTCTCAGATTTTAAATTTTCAAGACAGATGTTCCCTTCCAGGTGCTAAATCCGAAGTTAAGGGAATACAGTGAATCCAGTTTAAATATTATCTTTGGGCCTAAAAGCCAGACTGACACAGAATGGATGGTTGAAACAACGTCATATGAAATTATGTTAATGGCAAGAATTGAGAATTAGAATAAAGAATGGACTAGAGGTATTGACCTTTTCTTAAAGGTTCACAATGGACTAGGTTGGATGTTCATGTATTGTGCATGTGTATGTATGTATGCATGTATATATGTATGTATGTATGTATGCAGTATTGGCAAAGTAACTTTTATAATGTAATTTACTACATATTACTTGTTGCTTTCATTTTAAAGTCATAAGTTACTTTACAACATTACTTTCTGTGTTAGGTTACAAGTTACTTATTACACTACTTTTAATTTACATATTGCACTACTTTTAAGTTGCTCACCAAAATTAGCGCAGAAGTCAGAATAGGCATTATAAAATGTCTTCTGCATGTTCTAAAACAAGATCGGCAAACAGAAAGTTTTGGTTTGGTTCGGCTCAGTCGTCAACCCTCACCTTAAATTATCGCAGTACAGTAGTAGACGGGCAAATGTTGTAATAATCTATGATCCATCCAGTGAGTAATTTCCTGAAGCGTCACATCCCTCCATCCATGTTTGTTTACACCTGCTCCCATGTACAGATAACGTAAAATATGGCAGTAAATATTTCCCTAAAGCAGTTCTGCTGCTGATTTGGGACATAGCTTAGGGGAGAAACTGCATGTACAGTTGTCCTATCACGTGAGCATAATCAAATCACGCAATGTATTTGTCATTGACAGACAGCAGATATACCCAATAAGACCATGATTTCTCCGTTCACGGATATAAACTCAAAATGATCGGACAAAATACTAATAACGCATAGTTATTTAATCAATCAATCGGCCCACCCCTAATATTTATATAATGTTATGTCTTTTTGTGGCGCGTCAACGCTTAATTTCAGATGTTACTTGACATGGTAACTGTAACGATATTACCCACATTGTATTAGTAACTCGTCATATTATTGTGTTACTGCTAAAAAGTAATTATTGTAACGCATTACAATTACTGTAATGCATTACTTTTGTAATGCATTACAGTAATTACTTTTTAGCAGTAACTTTAGCATTACTTTTGTAATACCTTTGTGACGGACCAAGGGGACGTGGTCAAGCTGCAGACAGGCGGTGCAGGCTCCCATCCTGGGGCCGCTCAGCTGCTGCAGATCTTGCAAATCAACGGAGGGATTCTGCTGATCCGTCCGATCCCAAACCCAGGAAATGATATGTATGTTTTGATGTCCCCGTAGTGAGGACATGCTTGACCGGGTGAGTGATCTCAACATGCAAGCCGCCGGACATGACACGGCGGGGGCTCAGTAAAGCACCGATCGCAGGGACTATTTTCATATTGGCCTGCGAGCCCATGATTTAACATTTTGGCCCACGATCCACCTTTTTGTTTAAAAAGACTGAGAATAAATACACGCCAACCAGCGCTGTTTCGCCTCCGCATGCCTCCTTTTCCTCATTCCCTGGCCTGGCCCAAGAACATACCTCCACCACTGTAAGTATATATATTATGCTCACTGACTCAGAACAGATTTGAACTCATAAGCATGACAAAAAAACAATCAGGTAAGAAGTCAAAGCAGGGGTCAAAACCGGGAGATCAGTCGGCGAAAAGTGGGAACAGGCAGAGAATCAGGATCCAGGGAATCAAGTGGCCAGGAATCAGAAAGTAGGACAGGACAACTTAGTATAATGCAGGAGACAATCTGGCAAAGGACAATCTGGCAAACAAAAGAAAGTGGACTGGTATTTATACTGAGGGAATGAGCTGCAGGCGGGGAAACCAGGTGAAAGGGGAGGGAGTGACAGCAAGTTAAAGGGAGTGGACGGATCTGAAATGTCATGGAGCTTAGTGACATGGCATGAGGAAATGACCAGATGAAAATAAAACATGAAAACAAATATAAATACTGGGAGATCAGGGAGGATTCATGACAGAACCCCCCCAGGGAAGTCTTCTGAAAGTCCCACAGTCTGAGGCTGGTCCCGATGGTGTCGGTGGAAGTCCTGGATGAGGGATGGGTCCAGGATGGCACGTCTAGGGACCCATGACCTCTCCTCATTTCCATATACCTCCCAATCTACCAGATACTGGAGACCCCTACCTCTGCACCGAGACCTCAGTAGGGGACTGACTATATAAGGGGGAGACGCATCAATGATCCAGGTGGCCAGTGGGAGTCTGGAGGAGGGTGAAGTGGACTCTCCTCAAGCGGCTTGAGTCTCGATATGTAAAAGGTGGGTTGGACGCGGGGAGACCGGGGAAGACGCAGGTAAGCACTGCTGGGTTCATGATCTTGGCTATGGGGAATGCCCCTACAACGCATGGAGCCAGCTTTCTAGAATCAACCCCACATACAGAGCCATTTCACAGCATATATGTATGAAAGTATGTATATGTATGTGACGAATAAACCTTTTGAATCTTGACCTTCTGTGCCAGAGTGAAGGTGGGGTGCAGCGACAGTTGGCTGATCTCGGTCAGAGGTGTGTAGAAGAGTGACACAGGCCAGTTGCCAGGCACGTTGGCGGCGCCGGATGAAGTCTTGAACAGATGAGACACTGGCCTTGCGTTCCTGGTCGGGAACAGAGGAGGCTGACACTGTAGCCCCGGGAACACTGGAATGGAGAGAGGCTGGTAGCAGAGCTGAGCAAGGTATGATGAGCATATTCTACCTTTAACAGTTTTTTGGACCATGAGGTTGGATTCCATTAAACCATGCAGTGCAGTGGGGTCTCCATCTCTTGGTTCATCCTCTGTCTGACCATTGGACTGGGGATGGAAACCCGAAGAGAGGCTGACTGCGACAGCAGCTTTCTGGGTGAGAATGGCCCCTATACCCAATTCTGATGCATCCACCTCCAGAACAAACTGACAGGAAGGGTCACAAAGATTGAGAATGGGTGAGGAAGTGAACGGTCTCTTTAACTCACCAAAGGCCTTGTCCGCCACAGGTGACCAGAAGAAAGGAGAACTTGGGGAGGTCAATGCAGCGAGTGGTGCCGCCGCCAGCCTATTGTTCTGGATGAACCTTCTATAGAAGTTGACGACGTTCTTCCTGAAGGCCGGTACCGCTCAGTTGATGACCGCTTGAACGATGGCTGGGTCCATCTGCACGTTCCCTTCAGCAACCACACAGCCCAAGAAGGAGACCCTGGGCATATGGAATGTACACTTTTCTGCTTTAACAGCCTTGACTTGTCCTTCCCCACAAAGAAGAAGCCCGCTCCGGCTGGAGATGAAGAGGGTCAACGCCGCCAATGACTCCTGAATATAGGCCTCTATGGCCTTTGTCTAGGGGATGGACGGGAAATATATTTTGCCCCTCAGGGGCATAGAACCAGGAAGAAGCTCAATACTGAAGTCATAGGGGCGACGAGGTGGAAGCGAAGTAGCCCCAAGCTTTGTTTAACACCTCCTTCAGAGGCAAGTACTCAGGAGGTACCCACGAGAGCTCAGGGACTTCTGTGGGAGGAGGAGAACTAGGGACAGGTGACAGCAGATCTGAGGTACTGAGTTGTAATATAAACTCCATTGTAGAATGGAACCTGTTGCCCAGTCAATCTGTGGATTATGAGCAGGAGCCAAGGGAACCCCAAAATCACCGGTAGTTGAGCAGAATCTATCAGGTGGGATGTAATAGTTTCATGATGGTTACCTGATATACAAAGATGTACAGGAACAATACGATGAGTGTCGTAGCAGAGAAGATGACCATGAAGAGCTCTGGCATCAGGTTTCGACAGAGGCTTCCAGTTACTCTGCCAGGAGGGAGTCCAAAAAAACTTGCATCAGCTCAGAGTCAGAGAAACCCACACCGTGTGAAACGGCTCGGCCAATCCCAGCTGAGCCAGGAGCAGGAGATAAGAGGGTCTTTGGGAGTCGATTGAGATCTCATCAGCACCCTCTGATTGACTGATAAGCCCCTCCTTTTACTGGCCAGTTGGACAAGTATTGAACCCCCTAGCAACAGTACAGATTGAAGTTCTCCCTCTGGCATCATTCTACTGACAATAGCCTAGTCCTGCTGAGCTGCCTGGGCTCCGCCAAGTCGCTAGGGGTGCTCGAGGTAGGATCCGACAAGGAAGGAGGACGTGATGCTGGTGGTCGTGGAAGACCTCGGAAGACCTCGCCCTCTCACGCCTCCGCTCAGGAGAAATCAGTCAATGCAGATAGCCCTGGCGATGAGTGTTCAGATCTGCCGGCGGGTCCCAAGCTGCCAGCTTGTCCTTAATGACAACAAAAAGCCCCTGGAAAAAGATCTCGGCCAGCGATGAGGATTTCCGATCGCTTTCTGCTGCGAGGTCCGAAGGTCAATGGCATAATCGATAACTCACCGGCCCGCCTAGACCAAGTTAACAAGTCCACGAGCAGCCTAAAGGCCAGGTGTAGCATGATCGAAAACCCTCCGGAGACAATCAGAGAGGGCTATCACCGAAGAGCAGTGGCCTGACTGCTTCTCCCACTCGGTAGTACCCCTGTTCCCGAGCCCGTCCCATGAACTGGGTGACATGAGCTGGGTGACCTTAAAAGCAATTTGTCACCTCTCTGTGGGATACGTGGGGGGTTGCAGTTAAAAAATTTACGAGTAGAGTGTGAGGAACGACAGGCAGGTACCTGGAGCTCCCGAGAACCATTAGGGAGCGTAGAGGTGAGGTTCCAGACTGGAAACGGCACGAGCAGGAGAACTTGTGATTCAGCAGACATTGTTTTGACTGACCAGAGTGAGCCGCTGGATCCAGTTGTAGAGAGCCTCCAAACATTTGTCATGGTGTGCAGAGGATTCCTGGAGAGCCCCCGAAATAGCAATGAGTTGTTGCTCGTGTTGGTGTAGAGCACTAGCCTGTGCCACCATCGCTTGTCTGACAGGCTCTGAGTCAGCTGATTTCCAGGTTCATTTCTGGCCAGATTTTATTACGGTCACTCGCTCAGAATGGGTGTGAGCCCATAAGAACGACACAAAAACAATCAGGTAGTCCACAAGATTTATTCCCGAAATAGGCAGGGGTCAAAACCAGGAGATCAGTCAGAGAAGGCAAACTTACCCGGCAGGGAACAGGCAGAGAATCGAGTCCAGAGAATCAGGCAGAGCTTCGGACAGAAGGTACAGGAAATGGGAAGTGCGGGAAAGCTCATCGAAATACAAGAGACAATCTGGCAGAGAACAAAGGGAAGTGGACTGGTATTTTATACTGTGGGACAAATGAGGGAATGAGCTCTAGGCAGAGGAAAAACTGGGAGAAGGGAAGGGAGTGACAGCAGAGAAAAAGGTAGTGAGCGGATCTGAAATGACATGGGGGTTAGGTACATGGCATGAGGAAATTACCTGATGAAAATAAAAAATGTAAACAAATAGAAATCAGGTAGGATTCATGACAGTATGTATGACAGTATGTATGTATGACAGTATGTATGTATGACAGTATGTATGTATGTATGTATGTATGTATGTATGTATGTATGTATGTATGTATGTATGTATGTATGTATGTATGTATGTATGTATGTATGTATGTAGGTATGTAGGTATGCATGTATGTACTGTATGTATGGTTAGTATGTATAGTATGATGGAAGATGAACAATGTAGTATGGATACATTAATAATGTAATGTAATCCAGTGATGTAAACACTGTCAAGAAACACTGTAAATGTAATGCATTGGATTTTCGGTCGCTACAGGCCTCAGCATCGCAGTATCTCTGCATGTGTGTGCACTCATTGGTGTATTTGTGTGAAATGTGCATATTCCTCGGTGCACGTCTCACAACCTTAACACACTCATCTCGGTCCCAAAACCTAGAAAGAACATCGCTTTGAGATGCCAAAAAAATGCAGAAACAGAATCCCCCCCTGTCTCACAAAACACTCACACACCTAAACGCACACGCGCGCTCGCACACACACACACACGCACACGCACACGCACACACGCACACGCACACGCACACATACACACACAGACACACACACCTCCGCATGTCTCGGCCGGGCCCAAACGCAGTGAAAATTTACGACCTTATCATTCCTGCAGGGTCAAGCCATCTATCAGGCGCTGCACATTCTGCTTTCAATTACAGCGGCCATTGTGCCGAGGCCTCGTTTCAGCAGGTTCATTTGGCCCGGGAGGGAGGGAGGGGGGCCACCCCGCCCGAAAACACCCAGAACACAGGCGGCCATGACACTTCTTCTCCATAGACCTTCGCTGGTTAGGCGGTTCGACGGTTAGCCGGGTTAGCCGAGAGCGAGACGGATGGAGCGATCGTTACGCTCCCGGAAAAAAACAACTGGACGGACGAGCTGTGGAGAGGGGGCGGGGTGGGGTGGTGTTATCACACAGCTCTCTCTCTCCATTGTTGTTGTCTTTCTTTTCTTCTCCTCCTCCTCTTCTTCTCTTTGTTCCTCCTCCTCTTCCTGCTCCGGGAGGACGGAGCGCTCCACTGCTTCTCAACCCGTTTCCCCGACGCAGTTCGGGCTTCGTTCTCACTGGTCTCCCTTTTTCTGTCTCTCTCAATTCTTTCCTCTCCTCTTTAATCTCATCCTCTTCTCTCTCTCTCTCGCTCTCTTTCTCTCTCTCGCTCTCCTTCTCAGCTTCTCGCCCTTCGCCCTCCCCTCCCGTCCCTCTCGCCGTCATTTTTGGTGCCCCTTCTCTCGCTCTCTCTCTCTCTCTCTCTCTCTCTCTCTCTCTCTCTCCGTCCGTCTATCTCGATTCCTTCCTCTCCACCCCTCTTCCACCGCTCCCTCTTTCAGCCTCTTGTCCTCCATCCGCTCCTCCCGCCCTCTGTTACTCTCTCCACCATTTTCGCCGTCTCATCTCTCTCTCCGTCTTTCTTTCCCTGTCTCTCGCTATTCCTTCCCCTCCTCCCCTCTTCCGCATCTTCCTCCTACCTCTCTCGCTTTCAGCTTCTTGCCCTCAATCCTCTCCTAACCCTACTCCCCCCGCTTCTGTCCCTCTCTCCATCCTTTTTGCTGCCTCCTCTCCCTCTCTTTTCCTCTCTCTCTCTCTCTCTCTCTCTCTCTCTCTCTCTCTCTCTGTGGTATAGGGGTGATAAATCCCTCTTTTATTGCTGGAGAATTCCTCTCTTTTTCTCTCGGTAGGGGTTGACAGCTCCCGGTGTTCTGAGGCTCTGCTGGGGCTGTGCTCACTCCTCCACCCTGCCCTCTCTCCATCCCTCTCTCTCTCTCTGCTCCCTCCATCTGGCCCTGATTACTGAAAGCATTGCACCAGTACTCCCTACAGGAGAGGAAGGGAAAAGAGGAAGAAGAAGAAGAAGAAGAAGAAGAAGAAGAAGAAGAAGAAGAAGAAGAAGAAGAAGAAGAAGAAGAAGAGAAAGGGGGGACTGCGATGGAAAGAGAGGATGATGCACAGCCTGTTGGAATGGAGGGAGGAGGAGGACAAAATACACCCCTGGGGGAAAGAAGAGGAGAGAGAGAGAGAGAGAGAGAGAGAGAGATGGAAAAAGATTGGGGATTCAACGTGAAAAGAGAGAGAGAAAGAAGGAAGGATGGAGAGAGCAGGAGGGAGGGACGGTAGGCGACACACGGGAGACAGAGGAGAAGGGACATCTGTGTGTGTGTGTGTGTGTGTGTGTGTGTGTGTGTGTGTGTGTGTGTGTGTGTGTGTGTGTGTGTGTGTGTGTGTGTGTGTGTGTGTGTGAGCGGGTGCCGGGGGGTGATGGAAAAGAACAGAGGGAGGAAAGAAAGATTGAGTGGAAAGATGGAGAGAACAGGCAGGAAAGGATGGATAGAGGGGTGGATGGGATGGATAGAAGGAAGAACAGGAAGTTTTATCATGGTGACCCAGACAGAAACATTGACATAGTCTTCATAAACACACACACACACGCACGCACACACGCACGCACGCACACACACACACACACACACACACACACACGCACACACACACACACACACACACACACACACACACACACACACACGCACTGTTTGTTCTACTGCATTCCAAATAATAATATGAATAATAACAATAATAATAAAATGATTATTCCTATTCCATCAGCGCAGCAGGGTAAAGACCCAATCTTATTTATTTAGAAAATGCGTCATGTCAGTGAACTTCTCTCTTCCTTTCACTCCAACTGTTCAGTGAGAATGAAGGATGCTGGGATCTCTCTGCTTCCTTTTCCTTTTTTCGCTCACAAAAATAATGTAATAATGTATCAAAGCTTTTTAGAATTAACTGCAACATTGTTTTTTGTGTGGTTCATAATGTTGGTAAATCTATTGTTGACCTCCCGTTGGGTCCCAGGTGTTTTTTAAATTATTTAAATTGCTCCTAAAGAAGGATTTTCAAGTGGTTCCCATAGCAGAGAAATGTTATTGTTTTTTGTTTGTTTTTGTTGTCATGAGATTAATACAAGGACATATTTTCTTGAAAATATAAACACTAAAATCTTCATTTTTCATATATTTAATACATTTTCTTGTTGCACAGGTGAAGGAATCTGGATTTTGTGCCATTTTGAAGAATTTTTGCAGGATTGAAGATACTTTATACCATTTATCACACAATAATAGTCGAAAATAGTATTTACAGTCCTAAAACTAAAACCTAAAAACGAAGGGATCAAATCCACCCTTTGAATGGAAAAACGGCAGAAAAATCCCAGAGAATTCACTCGTGAGTCAGAGAGTCACTAGTGTATGTGCTTATACCTACGATTTTATATCTACGTGTGTGTGTGTGTGCGTGTGTGTGTTTTTGCGTGCGTGCGTGCATGTGTGTGTGTGTGCCAGAGCAGGGCGCTCGGTACCAGCCGGCCTCTCTCTCCAAATTATCTGTTTTGGCTCCGTTCTCTCCTCCAGGACCCCGGGACCCCGCTCCAAAATAAAAACAAATAAAATGAAATCAACACTCAACAAGCAGAGCTCCATTAACATATTTCATGTCGTAGTTCAGAATGTGTGGGGTAGGAGACGGCCATGTTGGAAGTTTGGAGACGGGGCAACTCCAAGACAAAACATTTAACATTTCTGTATGACAACAATCACTAGGGATTCATATATCAAAGTATGAAAATCAATGTAAATCGATTTCTACTACTATTTCTACTTTTCACCCGAAATCTCTTCGTCTCTTTGAGAGACATAACATTTAAAAAATTGTTGATGTCAAAATTAATTGGTATTGAATAACATGAAATTACATGACATACAATATCAGTCACAAAAATGACGTTTTCAAGATGAAAAATTTTCTTTATGAAAATTTGAAAAACAGACACAATTTCTGAAATACAATATGATATATTATGTATATATACTGTAGAAATAAATATATCCAATTTAAAATGGATTGATTTGTCAAGTTTTTCTGGGTGTGTCGATTTTCGCTCACACATGGATATGACGGCTAAGTCTCTTATGAAATGATTTACGAGCGACAAATAATATATATTTATAATAATTGTATCTTGTTTTCTACCTGTCGACATACAAATCCATAAACATGACAGGGGATACGTCATTGCAATTTTTAAGAATATTTAGCAATAGCATGCAGTGTTTTCTTTTAGAAAATGGATTTACATTTGCACTCTTATAGAATTTGCACTTTTATAAATAAGAGACAACTGAGCTGACTTAACCGCACAGAGAGGGAGAAAGAGAGAGGGGGGGGGGTGGGGTGGGAGGGAAAGATAGAGAGAGAGCGAGAGAGAGGCGTTAGCTTGTGAATCACGGCCGCCAGCAAAATAATCAGGATAATTTCTATTCATTATTACGCCTTCATTTATCTGCGGGGGACGGGACGGGGGAGAAGGGACGGGGGAGGACGGGGCGGGGGTGTAGCTCTGAGGAATAACAATACCATTAAAACACCCGGCCCCGAAAATATCAATCACTGCCTCCGTTAATGTTCAGATGGCCGCCCCTTCCCCCTTAATGTCCACCCATCTGTGTGTGTGTGTGTGTGTGTGTGTGTGTGTGTGCACATGTGTGTGTATGTATATATACAGTATATAGTGTATCTTAGTATGTGTATGTATGTATATATACGTGTATGTATGCGCTAATGGTGTGTGTGTGTCTGTTGTGTGTGTGTGTGGGTGTGTGAGTGGGTGTGTGAGTGTGTGTGCTCCTTCGGGCGTGTTCGTGCCCTTTAATCAACAATCGCTGCATCTGGGGTGAGATAATGAATGGCATTGTTTATGACCTCACTCCCCAATTGGGTGATAAATCCAACGCCATTGTCTGAATTAGAAATGAGACCAGAGCATGGGGGAATTTATTATTATTATTATTATTATTATTATTATTATTATTATTATTATTATTGTTATTATTATTATTATTATTATTATTATTAATAATCATAATAATCATAATAATAATGTAATTTTTATTATTATTTCATTAAAAATAATTTACATATCTTTTCTTATTTTCAAATATTGAGGCAATATTAAACTGTTCCTATATGGATTTTGTTGAGTTTGAAGGATGATTATGATTCTGAATGTGTTATTACGGTAAAAACCAAAATGGGGAGGGGAGGGGTGGGCAGATATGAAGGATAGTTATGATTTTTTTTATTTTTTTATTTCTGCCTCAGATTCATGGCCAGACAACAGTGACATATGAGCACGAGGAACCAAAAGCACAGAGTCAGGTTTTTCGGGCGCGAGGCCGTGATTTACACGAGTCCTACATTTTACAAAACCAAAATGCAATTGACCAGCTCCGTGTCGGAACGAGCGGCGAGGCGAGTTTCCTTTTGACGACCGCTCCAAAACCAAACCATCGCCGTCGCCATTCCATTTTGACACGTTTAGCCGCAGATGCTAACAAAACACAGAGGGGGGGGAAAGAGTTCCAAAAAAATAAAAAAAATAAAAAAGTGAAAACCGTCTGCGTGTTGTGAAAATAATCGCAAGCGTTTCGGGTTTTGGTTGAAATATCGAACGTGTTGAGAGCTGAACGGCGTGGCGGCGTTGGAATCGACCACATTTGAACGGCCACAAAAACCCTGACATTTGTTCAGTGTGTCAGGGATCCCATCGTCTCACTGGGTCATGGATGGACGTGACGTGAAGGAAATCCAAAACATGAGGTGTGTGTGTGTGTGTGTGTTTGTGTGTGTGTGTGTGTGTGTGTGTGTGTGTGTGTGTGTGTGTGTGTGTGTGTGTGTGTGTGTGTGTGTGTGTGTGTGTGTGTTTTTCTCCTAGAAAACGACCATAAATAAATAATCGCTGAGAAATACTGACGTGTGAGAATAAAGATCAAGATCTGGAGGAAAACCCTAAATCCAACTTTAACCCTCAAATGAGCGTGTTTGATCACAATAGGTCAAAAGATGAGGATGCAGAAAATATGTTTATTTTTATATATTATTATATATAATGGAACATGATAAAAATATTTGTCAAAATGAAAAATAATTTTGATAGAAAAATAAAAAACAAAATGATCACCTGTTCACTCATACACTCTACAAACTATATCATCACACATTTTCATTCACGTATTCTTTTCTCGCAATTTTCAATAATATTTTGTGTTTTGTATGAATTTAAATAATAAAAGGGTGAGTTCCCAAAATGTTCTCTGTGCCATAACGGCACCCCATAAAAAAAAAAAAATAAATAAAAACCCTGCGAGGACAATTCTGAGGACAATTTACGACCTCTGTTTTCCTCCATGATATTATCCGGGTAGAATACCGCTGTGACAACACTCTGCATTTCCACAGCGGAATTCACACACACACACACATACACACACACACACACACACACACACACACACACACACACACACACACACACACACACCCAGACCGGGTCGTACCATTTGCACCCAGGGAGTTTAGCTGTCTGAATCTGACTCTTATCACAATGACAGATTCCAGCTACAGTTAGAGAGACACCTCCCCACGTACGCGCACACACACACACACACACATACACACACACACACACACACACACACACACACACACACACACACACACACACACACACATCAGCCAGAATCATTGATAAAGACAAGCCGTTCAGAGATGACACTGATAGCTGCTCCGAAACCACTCGAAAAGCGATTTGCTCGCCATTTTGGCCGCCGCCGCCCCCTCCTTATGATGCACACGTGTCCGGAAAGACAAGCAGATGTATCACGATTCTTTTAGGGAGAATTTTGATCCGGGAAAATCATACATTGGAATAGTAAAAAAAATAAGAGATTGTTTAAAGTCAATTCATATTCGACAAAAAAAACAACCCATGGTGATTTGAAATGCTGCAATGTATCATCCCAAACACACACCTATGATATATACGTGACTCCGAACGTTATCTGATCATTTTCCAGAATTCAAAACGCACAGACATTAGGATGAGCCTTCGTTATGCTAAGAAGTCAGAAATGGCCGTCACATTTTTTTTAGTTTTCCAAAGACAGCAACACAGTTGTCCTTCCCTCCCTCCCGCTCTTTCTCTTCTTCTTGCCTTTCTCCCTCAGTCCCTCCTCGTCCTCTTTCCTCCGTCT
>NC_137202.1:14553529-14556029 GCF_960531495.2 Zeus faber
CTATCTATCTATCTATCTATCTATCTATCTATCTATCTATCTATCTACACTGATCAGCCACAACATTAAAACCAGTCGCCTAATATTGTGTCGGTTGTGCCGCCAAAACCGCTCTGACCCATTGAGGCATGGACTCCACAAGACCTCTGAAGGTGTCCTGTGGTGTCTGGCACCAAGACGTCAGCAGCAGATCCTTTAAGTCCTGGAAGTTGCGAGGTGGAGCCTCCATGGATCGGGCTTGTTGTTCCACAACATCCCACAGATGCTCCATCAGATTGAGATCGGGGGAATTTGGAGGCCAAATCAACACCTTGAACTCTTTGTAATGTTCCTGAAACCATTCCTGAGCATTTTTTACAGTGTGGCAGGGCACATTATCCTGCTAGAAGAGGCCACTGCCATCAGGGAATACTGTTGCCATGAAGCAACTACTGTTGCCATGTACTTGGTCTGCAACAATGTTTAGGTAGGTGGTGCGTGTCAAAACATCCAAATGAATGCCAGGGTCCAAGGTTTCCCAGCAGAACATTACCCAGAGCATCCCATTGCTTCACATGCATTATTAAAGAAAATATGACATCTTTAATCTCAAGTTAAAAGGACCATACGGGTGTCAAATAGAGTTTTGGCCTGCTTATTAGTCAGCACACATATTTTACATTTCCACCCTGACAATTTCCCGATGATGGCTCACATCCTTCACATTGTCTCTATTTTTCGGTTTTGGAAAATCAAAGCAATATGGTGAGAAGCTTTCCTTAATTCAAAACAATAAAAGGAAAGAAGCCATTGCTATAACATGTAAGCAGCGGCTACAAAATACGGCCAAATTCAGTAAATTGGCAAAAATATCATTTAAATGTAGGTTTCTCATCGTATCGTTCAAATTTCTCCAAAACTTGAAAAAAAAAATGTACGAGAAAATAAATTCATAAAATGTGAGCAATTGTCAGCAGAATGGTTGGGGTTATGTGTGTGCCAAAGTAACTAAATTGCAAAAACTCAATTTAACACCTGTATGGTCCTTTACGATAGTGCAAATAATCTGTGAAAAGCATCTAATTAAAATGAGAAAATACTTGTGAAGGACTGTGAAATAAGGATAACAAAGGCTCCCGTTCATGGAAACGTTTTCATAATATGTAGTAAGACTAGTGGTTTAAGTGTAAAAAAAACAACAACATTTGAGGGTTAAACACGGTCTCAAAAAATGGCATCGCAATTTTGTTCACTTTTTTCAAGGCAAGGCAAAGTCGGATTTCAAACGATTTAAACATTTTTTTGCCAAACTGGCAACCTTCACTTCTTGTTTTGCTCTTTCCTTGAAGCTTAATTGCAGCAAAGCTAAAAAGTTCGAGCAGCTTCCTTTGTCAGATCAATAAACAAGAACGTGAGATCTCACGTGAAAGTTGTTGTAATCCAGCTTTGTTTTGGATGATCCAGGTTCACCTCGTGCAACATTTCGGAGATACGTGTACGTTATTTACATTTAATTCAAGGTTGCCAGTTTTGAATGGGTTAACCACCTAGGGTTATAGCTAATGAGTGAAGCGCTGATCTCAATGCATAGGTGGAGTAAAAACATTACTGGATCTCAGTATCGTGAATTTCTTGTCTGGATCCGATTTTGGAAAGAAATCCTCCAAAAAATGTGTGAATCCTATAAGATTGTTATAGAGGAAAAAGCGAAATTCAGTTGTATATTATATCGGAAAGGTAAAAGGATTTTGTTACAAACAATATGAATCCTATAGGATTTTATTGGAAAAATTATCAATCCCTATTTTAGGAAAAACTATAAATATTATTGGATTTGTATATTTTGAAAATGTTAAATTCTCTAGAAGTTGTTGGAAAAACTGATGAATACTATCGGATTTTTAATTATTAATCTTATAGGAGTTTTTGGGGAAAACTGATGAATACTATCGTATTTTATTCTAAAAATGATAAACGCTATATGATTTCACCGTGGGTGACTGTGATTCCGAGTTCACCAGGCAGCTTCCACGGTAGGTGCGAATCCATGCGTTCCGCGAGTTTTACCTCCTTCCTCCACCTCCTCCATCACGTCACCGACCGTCCGGCCTCACCGCCGTCCGACAGCTGAGCCTCCGCTTACCCTCCATAGCAACGGGAAAATAAAATAATTCCATTAATGGTGCCACTTAGGCGCTTTTATCGCGGCACCCCCGGATCAAAGGCGTGCCGGTTTGAACACGCCGGGAATGACTTCAACGCCTTGGCAACGGTTAAGGCGAAAAGTTCCACATTCCCCGAGACCAAATACAAACCTGACCCCATCATCGCCGCCGTCGTCTCCCGCTATCGGTTAAATCCTGAATTAGGGCGCATTACGCTGGCGGAGTTGCGCTTGTGATCGGCGAGGCGGTTAAAATGTTTTTTGTTTTTTTTTCAGGCATTAGCACGTCATCAAAGCGTCCTGACATTCTATCGCAGGGTTTGATCCACAAAGCTGCAATTATCCCCCTGTTGTGTC
>NC_137202.1:14563529-14583905 GCF_960531495.2 Zeus faber
GTTGCTCCAGTCAAACTTCCTATTTTTATCCTAATCTTCCGCATCCTCCTCTCTCCTCCCCATCTGTTCGTCCCTCTCCCCCCTGCGTCCCCCGCTGCCTGGCCCCGCTCCCAGTCCGTGTCAGATACTGTAGTTCTTCTGGCCGCTGGGAGCCGGTGGCGGCCTCGGCTTTCTGGCTGCGTGGCGTTGGATCACTGGGAAGGAATGTGTGAGAGAAAGATACCCAAAATAAATAACCGGTACGGGGGGGGGGGGGGGGGGGGGGCACGGAGGGCTGGGTTGGAAGGAACTAATTACAATTACGTACGGTATTTTTTTTTTACGAGTATCTTTTTCATCTTTAATTCGAGCGTTGCCATTCTCCATGTACTTGCTGTTATGGTGGATGTATTTGGTTTCGATCGTTACATTTGACTTCAAATGAAACTTTTTGCAAGAAATGATGTTATATTTGAACATCAACATTCCAACAGAAAAACCCAAATTTCGAAGCTGTAAGAACAGTCTATAACCTTTTCTGTCAAATGCTGCCTTGAGAGAAAACTTTACGGTTTGAAACTGCCTAATTCTGCAATCATTTTAAGAAGTTGTCTCATCATTCTTTACTAAAGTTATTTTTCACTTGAGTATTCATTTCAGCGATAATTTCATGTGCAATTAGTTACAATGCTTGGTACCTGGTCGTCCCACTTGTGTGAATTATTATCCATATTGTTTCCACCGGTTTGAGAGCAACACAGTGCCTAAAATAAATGAAAAACATTCTTCTTTCCCTAAATTGTCTGCATTTGTAATACCGAAGGTGAAATTCCACAGCAAATCGACATTATACTCATTAAACAGATTGAGGTATAACTGAATTAGCCTAAACCTTGAGGCCAGGCCAATTCAATCTGTGCAAAGATCTAGCTGCAGTGACATTAGATAATTCAGTATGGAAGTACAGTACACGTCAAAATGGCTGATACTGCTACCCTTCCTATAGCGCACTAGTTTTGAATAATAATAATAATAATAATAATAATAATATCAATAATAATAATAACACTAATAATAATAATAATAATAATAATAATAATCATAATAATGATTTAAAAATAACAATTGGGAAAATAATGAAATAAAATGAAATAAAATCAAAATAATAAAAGTAAATCCAATCAAATAAAAATGAAAAATCTTGCTGAATTTGATCAAAAATATAACCAGATTTTTAACTTACTCTTTTAAATAAAAAAAATAAATAAATACAGATAGATTAGGACAGGGCTGGCAGACTGTATTTTATTTGGACTTCTGGATCCAGTAATATGCGCTAATCTCAGCCGTCCTTCCGCCCATATTAGGTGATGGAGCGCCGCCGGGTTCAATGGGAACAGATTCCCAAACAGCCATAACAGTCTCTGCCCCGACTGTTAATGACATTAGGAACGACGGTTGGAATAAACCATACGTAATAAGTCTTAGCTGGCGCGGATCGTGATTTCCCGAACACACTTTAAATGTCACGGACGGAGCCAGTGTTTTGTTCGGGGTTTTTTAAACACACGGCGAGAAAAAAAATAGAGAAAAGAGACATTGTCCCAACAGGAACGCCTGGAGGAGGCTTCCCGTAAGGGCATTAAATATGAAAACAAAAAAATAACGCAGGCGGAGCTGACAGCGACGACCGTCGCCTTCACAACGGAAACGGAACCTCAACGGAGATGCCTTAGTTTCTCAGTAACTACAGTAGAAACCAATTTAAACACACTCCCGTGTGAATGGCCGTCCGTCGGGAGCTGGAAATTCCCGCTTGACTGAAACATGAAATGAATAGGCCCATGTGTCGAAGCCGAAACCCAAATTATTTAAAGGGGATTATTTAAACTCCGCCAGTGACAGACACGTGGACGTCCTCCGTGTTTTACTCAAAGTACCGTCCCTAGACGTCCCCTAGATTCATCAATAGTCTATGAGTCAATTTTCTTATTACTGCGCAATCTCTTTCCTAAAGAGTTTTTTTTTTTGGTTTTGTTTTTTTACAGAGGTGGGAAATCCAGGTTCGGGATCGTAAAATCAACCGCGGGGATTTGCTGATTCGCATCAACCCTGGCTGCAGCAAAAACCTGGCGTGGAGTTTCACTTTCTGAACGTGGACCGCTCCGCCTCACGGCAACGTGGAGCGCGGCAGGGGTGCCTTCTCATGTGCGTACCACATTAGAAGCACACAGAGATATCAGCACATTAAACGTGACGGTACGTGTCCCGGGAAAAAGACTGGGAGGGTGGAGGAAAAATGGTTGAAAAACATCAGCTCTCATAAAGGAATCGAAATATTCCATAGTATTTAGTGTGCCGATACATTAAACTCTGTCAGAGACAAACATTTGAACATCCATCCAATGATGCTTTTGTCATTTTAACTGTAGATTTCAGCGAGCGTTTGACAATAGACATCATGGTTTACGCTCTGGAGCCTACAAAGCTGGATAATTAGGCCGATAAGTTCAGAAAAGCTTCAACGAGTGAAACTAAAAACCACTACCCGGTATTGGGCTAATCGGTTGAAGTGCATCTCCCCGATTAGCATATTATGGCAAACAAAGCCCCTGTAAAAACATTATCCTTTAACACACTACTGCAACACATGCCAGCGTGCTGCCAACATGCTAACATGTGTGGGAATAAAAGACAGACAAAAACGCGTGTTATCCCTACTTTGAAAAGCAGATGTGTGTGAAAATGATTTGTTTTAATCAGTTTTTTTTTTTTCATTTTGCCCGTTATCACCCGTGACTATCACCATGTCAGCACGGGTGCCAAGTGTTGCAAGAATGCGTTCCAGAATGTGTGTGTGTGTGTGTGTGTGTGTGTGTGTGTGTGTGTGTGTGTGTGTGTGTGTGTGTGTGTGTGTGTGTGTGTGTGTGTGTGTGTGTGTGTGTGTGTGCCTGCGTGTGTTGATGCGAATATGTGCAGACAGCAGAGGCGGAGTGGAAAGGGTGTGTCCTCACCCCTGACACAGCTTTAGCATGAGGCCTGGTACCTGGCACCCTACGTGAAGGCGCACACACACAAACACACACAAACACACATGCAATCCACGCACATGCACACAAAGCGTTGCCACACATACAGATTTAAAAATATTGAGCACACACACTCATATATCACCATGCTCTTAGCATCACAGCACACGTTACATACAGTGTACAAGCACGCACGCACACACAGACACACACACACACACACACACACACACACACACATGCAATCCACACACATGCAATCCACGCACATGCACACACAGCGTTGCCACACATACAGATTTAAAAAAATAGAGTACACACACTTGTATCACCATGCTCTTTGCATCACAGCACAAGTTACATAAAGTATACATGCATGCAGACACACACACTCAAACGCACACACACACACGCGCACACACACACACACACACACACACACAAACTGTCTGCCACCCTTAGGTCCCCTGTTGGCCAGGGTCTGGCTGACCCAGCGGGAAGCGACAGCGAGAAGACAGTATGTATTTCCAGGCGAGGTGTGCTACAGCGAGCGGCTGATTAAAAGTCTGGTGCGGTAAATAAAAGATAAGAGACATGGAGACATCGGTCCAGACTCCCGTAATTAGTGCATATCCGTCTCGGGGTTTGGACAAGTGTAACGAGACCAAAGCTGCGAAAAGGGGACGCAGCGGGCTCTCATTGTGCCAAAAAGTCAAAGAAAAGGGTCCAAGGGCCTTAAAAAGACATCGATCGAGAGTGTGCCCCAGGGACGCACGAAACACAAACGACTTGTTCAAAACGAACAAATCTTTACTTTACCGAGGAATCCAATTCATGGGAAGTAAAGGGTGAAGGCTTTCGGCATAATTTGTATCGAACGTGTCTGATTTCCACTTTACATTTCACCACCATCGATATTTTTCCCCCGAATTATAAACACCCTTGTGCGAATGTCATTCACAGCACAGAGCCGCCCGACTCTTCTGAACATTGAACAAATTGCTTTTACTGAATCACTCGTCAACGAGTCACTCCTCCGCACAGTTCATTTTGAACAATCTGTTCATTTCCATCCATCTCGTCTCAGAGTGGAGGGAAGTTTTTCATCGTCGTCGTCCTGCTTCCCCCAAAACAACCCAGCGTGATGAGGGAAGGACGGTGGACAACAGAGGTCCTGAATAATAGGCGTTATTTTTTTATTATTTTTCGTCGACAAACATAGGCCGCACGTTTTGGAAGCTACGGCAGCGGAGTGTTTCAGTTCAGGTCGACCGCTTGGAAATCACTGCAGTCGTAAACAGAGACAAAGTTTAAACAAAAAGAAGGATGAGGCAACGCAGGCCCGGTCCCGTCTCTGGAATTCCCTGTTTTCGTCCAAAACAAGCACATGGACTAATATCGCCGACAGGAAGACATACATTTCTTATGGCAAAATGTGGAGATAAATATTTATATAATGAGTCATAAAAGTCTGCTGTTGGAAAACAGCTGCCTAAGAGCATTAGTCACCGTTAGGGTTTGGGCATAAAAATACTTCATTTATCAGTCTGGACGTGATAATATATTACGGTATACAGAAAAAAACAACCCTAATGTAAATTGCTGTCGAAGCCAATGTAGCTCAGAGTTTGAACTCAAATTGACGTCATACGGAGCTAAAGTCTCAGGATGTTGCGTCACAACCCCGACCCCTTCATTCAAGAAATGGAATTAATGCAATCCCACTCTGTCCATTAGGGACGAAAAGTTCTGCTCTTTTTATAGAGATTCGCCTCCTCACGAGCGACCAGGTCAAAGGATTTGTTCCATTTTCTGACTCTTCGTTGGTTTTACAGTCAGCGTGACGGGGTCAGAAGAGGCGGTTCAGCTCTTATTTCGCTGGAATGCAGCGAAATAGTGTAAAAATCGCTCGATAGGAATGATGCCGAAAGCTCTGTTCTTTAATCCCCTCCCTTATTCGATCCTTTACGCGTTTCAATTGCCGTTCCGTGATTCGCTCCGTCCGAATCTTTGGTAAATAATGGATCCCTTCTGTATCGGATCTGTGGAGACGTGTCCCCGACCAAACATGGTGCCTGGGGAGTTACGTTGATTCCGGTCTTTTATTCCAGCTTCTTCATTTCAGATGAGGAGCAGCTGATTAAGGATGAATAAAACATGGCGGAGGGTACGGTGTCGGCGGCTGCGGTGCGAGTGTTTGGTGTCAAGGCGGCTACGTCCGAGTGAGAGGCGCGACCAGATGAGAGTTGAGGACGCCCGGGACGGACAAAAGAGACGCACGTGAGGTCGTCTGCGAATCAGTGTCGTGTGGCTCCTCCGCTCGCAGCGCTGCTCGTCTCTGCCGTAACGGGATCCCCCCGTTATGTTAGGTCACGTCACTCGGCGGACGCTTTCGTCCAAGGCAGCCGACGACAACTTGTCATTAGGAGTCGAACCGACGGAGCAGTCCTCGTCAGCGAAGCCTTCGTTAAGAACAGGGCCCGTTGGAAAGTAAAGGCTTGTTGTGTCACGTTTGGAAAACATTTAAATAGGTCAAATGTATGTTACACGTCCGAGAAGATAGGACGATGTAAAAGAGATTTTTTTTTCAACTACGTTAAACGTTAAATACCAACTTGTTTCAACTCATGAAATAACTTTATTCAATTAATTTGATAGCATCAAACTGGTGGAATTCATACAGTAATTACTAGAGTTGGAAAAAATAATAATTAGTATTGTGTTATTTGTGTTATTTGTGATATTTGTGTTTTTTGTGTTTTTGTGTTTTTTTGTGTTATTCGTGTAAATTGTGTTTTTTGTGTAAATTGTGTTATTTGTGTAATTAGTGTAATTTGTGTTTTTTGTGTAAATTGTGTTATTTGTGTAATTAGTGTAATTTGTGTTTTTTGTGTAATTTGTGTAATTTGTGTTTTTTGTGTAATTTGTGTAATTTGTGTTTTTTGTGTTATTTGTGATATTTGTGTTATTTGTGTTATTTGGTTATTTGTGTTATTTGTGTTATTTGTGTTATTTGTGACCCTTTTATTCCTGAAATGTAAGTAAACAGGATCTCTTTTAGGAGCCTTTGTCCTGATTGTTATGCAGACGTCATTTAGCAGCAACAAGATGCAGAGCAGTGATATGGAAATGTAGAGAGAGTCAGGTCGTGTTTGACATTATGCACGTGATGCACGGAGGAAGGAGGACAAAAGAAATACAGAGGACTGATGCAGATATTAAAGGCGAACGGATTTTAGTGATACACTTTTTTTAAATGTCGAGCCCCTGATGATGATTTTCATGATCCACACACCACGAATGATTCCTTCATAGTGAACAACTCTTTTATGTGACTCAGGCGTCGGGAGTCATTCTGGGATCTTTGACTCAAACCAAAAATGATTACTGAGCAGTAATGTAAGGTCCAAGGGAAAGAGGTCAAGGCGTTTCCCATAGTTCAGAATTGAATGTGACTGATTTACTGCGCCCATAGCTGGTCGCTGTAGGTTGGGTGCCTCCGCGTACGGGAGGTGGGTGTGTTAAGGCGTGGCGTATGGCCTGCTGCGCCCCCGGGTTGATCTGGTTGCTCTTCGTCTATCTCTCCCAGTGCCAAAACTCATACTCAGTACATACACCACACAATAGGCCTAGGGTTTGCGGGACGGGTGGGGTGCTGAGCTATGTGGGTGGGGATGTGGCGAGCGGCTGCTATCTTGCCCGTCACGCTCCTGCCCCGACGTGCTTCTCGTCCGTCCCAAATTTTAGATCCCACTCATCTTCGCCTAGAACACATAAATTGGCACACAACTCTCAACTCTGAATAACACTCCACCAGACCAGCGTCTGCGGGGCAGGCGGGGTGCGAGTGATTCGGGTTCGACTTGCTCGGAGGACTCACACACACCCAACCCCCGCAATTTTAACTGCAATTGCGACCGCACACATGGATCACTGGGGTTTCCCCGGGGCGGAAGGTTGCTGGGGGATCGGTGTGGGGGCGTGGTTGGCCAGGGGGGGACGGGGGGGGCTCCCTGTCAGGTTGCTTGCGCCTGGTGGTTTCTGGTGGGCTGCCACCTGGCGGGGCTGCGGAGAGCACCGCCGGGTGCCATTCAGGGCCCCCGGGGGGGCCGCTTGCCGTTGTGGGTGTGGGTTGGCCCATGTATCTGGTGGCCTGCCGGCGTCGGCAGGGGGGGGGGGGCGGGGGCTAACATTCGGGTGCCTCCTGAGCACACTACGTGGCTACGTGGATGGGCGCTCAGGGCTCGCAGCCGAGTGGGGCGTCTGGCGGGATGCGGTGGGGCCTTGCCTGGCCCTTGGGGGCTCTTTTCGCTGCTTGGAGGCGCCACGACATAGTGCTGACCTTATACATCAGAACCAATTGGGATAAGTCCTGTACACTCACCGGTGGACACTTCACACACACACACACACACACACACACACACACACACCACCGGCACCCGCTTTGAACGCACCCCAACACCCTCCTGGTTGTATCCCTCTACTTTTCTTCCTCATTTACTGCAACAACTATGACAGGAAGAGGCCACGTGCCCAATTGCTGTTCCACTTTTCCTGGACTTCAGTAATTCTGTTTTGTTAACACATGTCGTCTGATGTTTCTATGTTTATGTTTTTCCATGTACATCTTGTTTGGTTCTATGTTTAATTGTCTCACCCGTGGTTATTCTCCCCCTCTTGGAGTATTGATTTGTTTTTGTAGTTGCAGACCAAAACATGGTAAAATTGTTCACCAAAGAGAGGGATTGGTGGTGGTTCTGTACAACAACAAACTGTGCTCTTGTCATCCTCCCGGTCGTCCACAGGACAGAGTTACTGCAGCAGTTCTTGGTGATTTAAGAATGAATAAAGAGTTGCGTTGCAGGTTGAGAAGTTGAACTCCACCTGCAGACTAACTCTGTCCTACATGCAATAGCACAAATACTCTGTGTTGCATGCCCAGCAAGCTGACAGCACAGGTTAAAAAAAATTAAATAAAAAAAGAATGTGATTTATTTATGAATTTGTTTGTTTATTTATTTATTTATTTGTTTGTTTGTTTATTAATTTATTTATTTTTTGTGAGGGTTCTTTATCCAGCTGAACCGACTCTTCCGAGTACGACTCATCAGCGCTCTCTCAAAGTCCTCTGAACCAACTGAATGGTCTTATTTCACTCTCTGCTAACTTCACGTGAGGCAACCTGGTAATTATTGTAATTATTGTAGTTATTGTAATAAAAATAGCCTAAGATTAAGTCAACTGCATGGCAAAGGCCAAGCAGCCGCCTACACAGTGTGAATCTACATCATATAAAACTTTATTTATAACTTTAAGTTAGAGGTGAAAGTAAGAATGTGACTTATGGAATAGTTTTGTACTTATGTGACTGAGCTATGTCATTAAAATGAATAATAGATAGATAGATAGATAGATAGATAGATAGATAGATAGATAGATAGATAGATAGATAGATAGATAGATAGATAGATAGATAGATAGATAGATAGATAGATAGATAGATAGATAGATAGATATATAGATAGATAGATAGATAGATAGATAGATAGATAGATAGATAGATAGATAGATAGATAGATATATAGATAGACATGTCAATACAATAAGATAAAATAAATGAATAACAACAATCAAAAAAGAAAAAAAGTCAAAATGCAATAATGGTGAAGTGACAGTACATTATACATTACAACAATATACATTAAACCTGAAGATGAAGATGATTATGTTTCCCAGTGAAACTAAGAGGACAACAACAATACAGCTATCACTACTACTACTAAAATTAATAATAATAATAAGAAATTTTGCTGCAGTCAATAATACACAACGTCCAGCTTATCCATTTTAGGTACGTATTAACGTTATTTGTGTTATGTGAAATGCATCACTCACGTCCATAGCTTCTTTGAGAATATTGTGACTAGCTTTCAGAGTGTCCTGGACATATGAATGTAACGTAGCTACATTCATGGAATTTCATGTACGGAACTTTCATGGCATTAAGTATGAAGCATTTCCATGAAGCGCTATGAAGATAGGTCAGTTCTAAATTATTGTTCTAAATAGCTGAGCTGCTCTAAATGGCTGATCTTTGTTGTTTTATAGTTTCTGCTTATTTTGGGCATTTGTAGCAATGGAAAAAACCACTTCAGTAATTACTTTTCATAATAAAAATAATAAATATATTTTATTTAAAATATATATAAATACATCAATTCGTGATTACTACTTTATTGCACTTATTCTGTTCATAATGCACAATTTGAAAATTCAGTTTAAGGTCTTATTTGTCTATATTTTGATGCAGACAACATTTATGTAACTTCAACAATAATTTTGAATTATAATTATTATGGAATCATTTGTTAATATTTCAAAAACTTTCTGTCTCTTCATTAAAGTTTTTAAGCTTAGCTGAAGGAAAAGGTTTATAAATGACGTGTATTACAAACAAAGTATTATTATTATTTTTTTCAATTATATCTTATCATTCCGTTGTTCCTTGAATGCACTGAAATAACCGTAGTGTCAGTGACGGGAGATGACCTAGTGTCTGTTATATGTCAATTATGACCTATTCAAGTAGATGATGTGATGATATTGTGATAATAGTTGAAATTACGTAATCTATTACATAATCTCTATCGGAAAACTTGAGTTGAGTTTAGATTACTTTGATTACATTTACTTCCTTTTTTTCCGATGCATCATTGGATTTTGAACACATCACTCAGTCGCACTTTTCAGTGCTTTTCACCGAACGCCGTGATGAACCCTGTGGATTAGATTTTTGGATGTTTTAATAATCCGGCAAAGTAATGAGGACCATGGATTTAAAATATGAATCGAACAGATCTCCTGACATCTATCAGGTAAGAAGCTATATAAATATCAACGTAAATCGATAGTTTGGAAACATCGAACAAGTACAGAATGACTCGCTCCACTCCGCACCCTGGACACGGTCCATCTGGACATTCTCAAACAGAATCTGCACATTTATAGTGTATAGTGAACAGAACAAGAATACAACATTGTATTGAATGGATGGGGTTTGAGGATCAAAGCAGAGAAAATGCAATAGTCCACAACTAAATGTAATGGTGGCATACTGCATACTGTGTGTCATGGGAAGGAACAAAGTTCAGTTGTTTGGCTTTTTTGCTTTTTACTAGAATTTTTTCTCCACAGCTTCCTTGATTCATTTATTTTTCTTGCTCTTGACTTGGACATACAAGCTCACGCTACGACCCTCATGCCTGCCTAATGGGTCTACAAATGTTCATTCTCTCCAACGGACAGCCTCACAGCCATGAACAATGTTGATTGCATGAATTTCTTCATTTTTAACTACCAGTATACAACTTTTTAAATCAAATATATGTACAGTACACATACAGTAGGATTCTGGACTTTTTTTTTTTACCATTAGTGCTAGCATGCATGATTATATAATAGACTGCAGTAGAATAGGGTCAGAATCACTTTCATTAAAGGAATGCTCGTATTTCTAATCCAGTGCACGATGTTATTGATTGATTATTGATTTGTTCATGAATACATACGATTACTGAAAATATTTTAGATGTGATGTTCCCCTTAAAAAATGTCCATGGCGGCCCTTTAGAGCCAATGCAACACTGCGTGTGTTTACATGGAAGTTTTACAATTGAGACCACAGGACCCTACCGTGATGCCGCTCCCTGCTTATCGCATTGATTTTGCAGCTATGTAGACTCGTGGGATTCATAACCCTTCCATTCAAACCAACGCACTGAGCCCTTTTCTAACTTACGTCTCCCAGTGAACACCTGCCCCATATACCGGGACCGGGGACCAAGGACTATCATGACGGTGACTTCACCTTCTCTCGGATTCCTCTTCCCTCCCGTCCGCCGAGGGTGAATCCGGTGGCAGTTTTGGAGGGCACCAACACCCGCCGGGCAAGACGCCAGCTTCACTGTACGACAGCACCTTCTTCCACTGTGTAATTTATTACGTTTAGATTAAATCTGGTGAAATTCAATATTTTAATTGAATGTTTAGAGCCCAAGTGTTCTGAGTGATAAATTTCCATTGGCACCCGGCGCCGGGCTATCATGTTCCCATGGCCTAATTACATTTGCATAAATGATGTTCGTCATTATTACCACCCAGGTGGGGAGGCACCAGAGAGAGAGAGAGAGAGAGGGAGGAAGAGGAGGAGGAGAGGAAGGAGGAGGAGAGGAGACGTAGGATGAGAGGACGCTCGTCGCAACGGTTCGTTCTCTTAGCGTGATCTGGAAAAACGTCCAAGGTACTTTTCTAGTCGCCATAAAAGATTAAGCTCTTTTTTTTGGGTTTGGGTTCTTGACGAGTCACCGGGTAAAAACATGAATTCCAATCTTCAACCCTTGGTTCATTTGATTCAGTTGGTGAACGGCACGGTGAGCGCGGGAGGGTCAAAACATGTACGCCTTTGAGTTGCGAACGGAATTGTCACGGGAGGCATTTAATCCCATCAAAATGATTTATTTTGAGCTGTCTAGCGGGCACGTCGGCCCGTGCAGATCGGCTGCAGTGACCGGGCCGCAACCGGTGAACGGAAACCGACGAACGACTTTTTCGCCAGAGCGACTCCCCGCTCCCGAGTCATTCCAAAAATACGAACGAATCCCCCCCCTGCCATGACTCCTGCTTCGCTATTTTCCCAGCAAATCTGAGTCTCCCAAACCGCCGAGTTCATCAGCGACAGGCATGGGGAGAGTCCCCCCTGCAGGAAAAGCTATCATGGCCTGACCTTTCAGGTTGTGAAATCAATGGAAAATAAATTCCCCTCGTCTTGATAATGCCACGCAGACATAACGTCCAGGCGGCGCAGTTTGTTTCGTCTCGACCTTGGGCCGCCGTTTAATTGATCACAGTTGAGAAAGCGCCAAGCTCCAGGAATTCCAGAGGAGGGTCGTCACGAGGAGAAGAAGAAGAAGAAGAAGAAGAAGCTGAAGAGCTACGCAAGCAGCGAAAAACGTCCGCTATCAGTTGATTCAGGATTTTCTTAAATGCTTCGCCAGTTGTGTCCTCCGACGGGGTCCTCGTAGGAACGAATGTGGAATATAACATGTCATTTTTGCCAGAGTTGCTCCTAAAAGAAAAAAAAATCTATATATTCAGAAAGATTTTGCCGCGGGTATGACATCACACCTGGATTGCAGCTTTGAACGATCACCAAAAGCAATTTAGAAATACCGATGAAATTGAAGCGACAGGGGAGCCGGAAAGATATGAGAGAGTTTCATAACATACAAAGTGAGTTGACATTCAATTAAATCAGATTGAATATAATATATTTAGCCGCAGATTAAAATGAGTTATTAAAAAAAAAAAGGGGGGGGGGATACGTATAATATCAAGAGTGGCACGAGGTATAACCAGGAAGTGTAGAATTTCTTTGCGAAAAGAAAAGCCATGTGTTAACCAGCGCCAAGTCTCGTTTTTTATCTACTGCCTTCGTAACATATGTTCGTCCTTTAACCCATAACTCTACAGATTCATGATACATGACGATGGATGCGCCGCGTGCTTTGTCACCCTCCCGCTCCCAGTGGGTCCCTGTCAGGGCTGAGGACTGATGTCCGTGGGTAAGGTGATCCCTGGGAATAGTGGGAGCACTTGCGCTTCTGCGTATACAGTACTTCAACTCTCTCAAGTGGGAGTAACATGGATACGTTCCTGAGGCGGGGGGGCTGGGGGTTTGGCGGTTGGGTGGGTGGGGGCGGGGGGTTGGGGGTGGGGTGGGTGGGGGCTCTGTGTGGCTACACAGCGGTTAAGGCTAAGTTAGGGCAAACTACAGCTAAAGCATAAGCGACTCATTACAATGTCGACTCTGTGTCATATCCACTGCTGCTACTGCGATACCACCTGCAGCACAGGGAGAGAAATTGTGCAGGAAATATGAATTTCCCAAATTCCCATATAAACCACGGGAATAAAAGAATGACATTTGAAATATTCAAAATTGATTATTCTCAGCGCCTTGGCATTATAAAAACGGAGTACTTAAACATTTCCTACGCTGTCGTCTCAATAACTCATTTGTTTACAATTGTATTTAATTATGTCATTACAAATTGCTTTTGCGTCGAGTCTCGATGGAACAGCAGTTGTTTCGATTAGCGCCAGCACAGCGACAGCATAATGTCTTCGTTGTTCGCCGTAGTTTCAACATAACTCGCTTCGTATGCTACAAACAGGTGGAATTACCTTCCCAGCGCCACGTTGTGATGTTAGGTGACGTTACGCGATGTCGTTTGGCAAGCAAAAGAGCGGAGGGGGCATCAAACCCTAATTAATGAAACAGGGAGTTCTGAGGCCTGAACCAGACACATTTTTCAGGATGACAACAGCGGCAGGCTGGTGTTTGTATAATGGTCTGCTGTCTTGTGCTTCAACCTCCCCCTCTCGCGTATACTGTATATATATATATATATATATTTATTTTGCGGGAGGATTCCTCTGGAGGGGAGCAGCATGGCTGAGCCCCCGCCAAGCACCCAGATCCTATTAGGAACTGCCTTGTAAGAGCTTTCCTCCCTTCAGCTCCGGAAATGTCTGCCCTAATGTCTCCCCTTTTCTTCACCGCGTTGGAATGCTCTTCCCTTTCCTTCCCTCCCTCCCTCCCTCCCTCCCTCCCTCGTCCACCTTCCCTCCGCCCAAATCGCCGCCGCCCCCCCCCCCCCCCTGACTCTGTCTGACTTCCTTTACTCTTGGCTCCCATGCTGGGAAAAGTAAGTGAGAAAAATGATTAAATCATTTTTGGGGGAGGGAGGTAGGCATGGGAGAGCGAGAGAGCGAGAGAGAGAGAGAGAGAGAGTGGCTGGGGTTGTGTGTTGGGGGGCTCTTAAAACTACACCGCGCACATCGTCAAAAGGCAATTTTGGCACTAGGGTTACGGCTACTGATGGGTCATTATGCGGCACCCCCGCGGTTTGGGGCCGAATGTTAAAACCCGAGCTGGGGAGCCGTGGAGCTCCTCCAAGTGATGGAGAGGGGAAGCCCCGCTGGTCACGGCAGAGTGAAGGTTAAAGCCCAGAAAGATCCGCAGTCCGGCGCTCTGCTGGACAGGATAAACCCGGCCGGCCAGATCCAACCGACCCCGGCAGCACCGAGCGCCTGAAAAGCCCGCCGGGCGAGGACGGCGCTGCAGAGAATCCTCGTGCTTCGCCGCGGAGCAACATGGAACGCATTTAACAGATGGAGGCGTCGCTGAATAATTCTCCCTTTGTGGAAAGTTATCTCTGCAAAGGGCTAGCCGGCGACCGTGGCGGAGAGGTTAAAGCTACACGACGGTCTGTTCGGGTTTCCAGCTAGTTAGCGTAGCCAAGGGGTTTCCCAACCTCTTCCGTCCGCAGCGACCCCGAAATCGGAGCGCATTTAATGGCCAGCCGACGTTTTTGGCTGAATTGGTTCTATTTTCATGGCAGAGAGAGCGAGATTTTGTTATAATTGATATTTAAACCAGTATTTTGGAAGCTCATGCTCAAATTGTCCAAGCCCTTGTGAGGTCCTAGGGAGGTCTTGGTGGGCCCCTGCGGGGGTCGGGCACCCCGGGTTGGGAATCGCCGGTGCAGCGGAGAGCCCTCGGTCCGACAGCAAGGCAGTAAGCGGTAACATTAGTGTGCACTAGTTTAGTACTTTGGACTTTTACTTCTCTGGCTACTCAAGCAACTTTTGTACTTAGAAGGGGATTGAGACCCCCGGGCTGGAAGTTCTCCCTTTAAGCCAAAGCGATTAAAACGAAAATCCATTTCAATACGGGGTTTCGGGGCTTTGAAGGACTTTGCCGTCTCCGGTAGCAGATTCAGCTCCTCTCGGACTCGATTGACTCCAAACACGTTTTCCAGATGGCACGCCTCTCCTCCCCGCTAGTTCAAGGGAAGCGAGACGCTCCCTCGCTCCCCGACAGAGACAGGAGGGAAACCGATAGCGTAATTTGTCTGCTCGGGGAAGCTCCGGACGCCACTAAACCTTTGTTGGCGTTAAGGCCTGCGGAGGCGGAGGGCGGTGTACGGACGAGCGGGGACCGTGCCGTTGTCTCGGTAGTTGTGTGTAGGGTCACTTGAAACCCCTCCGAGCCCCCCAAAAGCTCCACTGTATACCCACCCCCATCAGGACAGTCAAGGTCCTGTTTGGACCTTTTCCAGGTAGTGAATGAACACCCCCCCGGCTTTATGATGGAGAGAGAGCGAGAGAGAGAGAGAGAAAGAGAGAGAGGGAGTAAGTGGCGTCATTGTCAGAGGGGCCGTCCATCAAGGCATCGCGGGGTTAAAAGGCTGCTTTTCTTCTGAGCTCCCTTTTGATCAACCCATCCTCCTCCACCTCGGAGATACAGTGGACGATGGGATCTGCCTTCAGTGGCCCTCCGCAGAGGCATAGACACACACAGACACACACAGACACACACACACACACACACACACACACACACACACACACACACACACACACACACACACACACACAGTCATTCTGACACGAACACACAGAGCACACACTTTCACAAGGGTATAGAAATGCACACAGACATACACACAAACACACACACACAAATGCAGCCATACATACGTACCTGCCGTACAGCGTGACATGTACAAATATGGAGTTACTTCAACCAACACACACACACACCCAGACACCCTAACACACACACACACACATACACACACACTCACACACACACACACACACACACAGGCAAACACACACACATACACACACACATTCCAAAAGTCCCCGAAACACCACTTGGATTTGAGCTCATGATTTGATTGGATTATGGCTTTGTTTTTCATTTGCTTTCAGACTTCAAAGCCTGTCTCCACCTGTGACAGGTGGAGTCCGGTGACAGGCCGTCCATTCCTTCAAAAACTTCAAACGCTGCCCCATCATGCCAGGCTGTCCTAAAAGCAGCTTGTTGATGTGAGGCTGATATAATAACTCTCCAAAGAAATGCCTTCCCACCCCACCTTACCACCAAGTTACCAGTATATATATATATATATATATATATATATATATCCAGCTTTCCTCTCTGTGTCAGTCTGGTCCCATATGAAATCCATGGACGTGGACAATCAGTCCAGGTTTCGAGTCCTTGCTGTAAAAGCTGAAATAGTGCATTTATAATTGATCTCAAGAAATACAATTACGTTCAGAAGAGCCTAGAGGACGCTTCCAGTTGGGTCTAGAAGCTGACGCTCGAGGGAAACATTGAAGAACCTGTAAAGTCAATTCTGAGATTCGTTTCTAAACACCTCTTTGCGGTCCTGATTTTTTTGGGTGGGCCTAAATCAGGGATGAGTCACCTAGCATGGCCCCTTCCACTTACACTGTATAAGAGCAGAGCGCATTCGTCAGGTTCCCTTGCTCCATCGTGACGAGTTACTGTAGCTTACACTAGTTTACTTTGGGTGAGGCTCGGGGTGTGGCTCGGGGCGGGGCTCAGGGCGGGGCTCGGGGTGGGGCTTGGGGTGAAACTCGAGGTGTGGCTCAGTCTGGGGCTCGGGGCGGGGCTCAGGGCGGGGCTCAGGGCGGGGCTCAGGGCGGGGCTCAGGGCGGGGCCCGGGGGGGGGCTCGGAGCACAAGCAGCGGGAACATCGTTCCAACGGACAGCGGGGCTCTGTTCCGGCTCCGCAAAACAGAGCCGCAAGGAGATCACAGAGCTGGAGGGGCCACCACGCTCTCTGCGACAAATATCGCATTTTCTCATGTTGTATTTTTAACTTCTGAAAAAAATCAAAATGATGACAAACAGTCCGTTATTGGTTTTCTGATTTTAGATTTGTTTATGTATATATTGGATTAGTGGTATTTGACACATAAGAGAGGCTGCCCCTCTCCCTTTGATTGGGCGTGGTTTCAGCGCCTCCAGTGGACACGCCCCCAGCGTCTCAGAACAGAGGGAACTGCCTTTTTTGTTTTCACGATTTTGAAACCTGATTTGATACTCTTGCGGTTTTTTTTAATCATTCAAATTTGGCTGGGTGGGTCATAACACACTGTTCTGTGGTGTGACAGACTCGGAACATACCTTTATTGTTGCTTTACAATGACTCTAAAATTTTAACTATTCAGCTCGTGAATGAATTAGCTGTTATCAACAGCAAAACTACCACTGTGGTCTGTTGTGGTTTTTCGACACTATACCCATAATGCACTGCGATGAGCGATGCACTTTTCCAAGGAGGAGGTTGAGGTTTTTTCTGAGTTCTGACTTCAATGGAACGCAGCGGTAAGCCTGTTAAATATAGACTTTAATACGTTTTCGAGTGCACAAGTAAATTTTTTTGATAATGGCTTATTATTAAAACCAAGAAAGATAGATAGATAGATAGATAGATAGATAGATAGATAGACAGATAGATAGATAGATAGATAGATAGATAGATAGATAGATAGATAGATAGATAGATAGATAGATAGATAGATAGATAGATAGATAGATAGATAGATAGATAGATAGATAGATAGATAGATAGATAGATAGATAGATAGATTATGTTCAGCCAGGGTCAAAGTGATGCTCGTCCACTGACATTCCTCTGTCTGATCTTTCTTCTTTCCCTCCCTCCTTTTCTCCTCCTCAACACAACCTAATAATAATAATAACAGATAATAGAATATCTTTCTTCATGTGCACGTCCAGTGTGATGAATATGGATGTGACCTCTTTCACGGTCCCTCCCCCCCGGGTCTGAATGAGCACAGCGTGACCAGGAGACAGAGTTAACATGCACACACACACACACACACGCACGCACGCACACACACGTAACACACACACACACGCACGCACAGACACGTAACACACACACGTAACACACAAACGCACGCACGCACGCACGCACACACGCACGCACGCACGCACGCACGCACGCACGCACGCACGCACACACACACACACACACCCACACAAACAGTCCTAGAGTCATACTTCCCTCTCTCTCTTCTTCTCCGGCCTCTGTGCTGACCTTTCGCAGTGTGACACACATAAATGATAAAGGACGGACGGAGAGAAAGAAAGAAAGGGCCCGGAGATGGAAGAGAAGGAGGAGATGTGGGAGAAGGAGGAGACATAGGAGAAGGAGGAGAAGGACGACTCTGACTCTGATTTATAATTCGTGTTTGTGTTGCCTCTAACGAAACCGCTGCTCCCAGCCTTAGCTGAAGCCGCCCCCTCCCACATAGTTTGTGGGAGGGGGCGGCTTGAGATGTGTGTGTGTGTGTGTGTGTGTGTGTGTGTGTGTGTGTGTGTGTGTGTCTGCGTGTGTGGGACTATTTATTTATTTATGTTGAATAATTACTTATATTCAACCTATAATAAAAATGAAAATAAAAATTGTCATTATTATTACTATTATTATTATTATTATGCCTGTTACAATAAGATACAGGTGAGTAAAATATAATTACATGTTCTTGAACTTTGGGGGACAGAAAGCAGTATGTAGCCACAAAAATATGATGTTTAGTGTTGAAATTGGTATATTGCACGTGAGCGCACACCTTGTGTTAAATGAACACATTTATTTATTTAACACATTTCTAAACTTTTTCTTTCCGTCGCAAAACTAAAACACACCACTGTCATAAAGGAAGTTTGAAGCACCCTCTATGATATTGAGTTCTTATTCCTTTTCTAAAAAGTAAATTAGTAGACAAAAAACAAAACAATTAGTAGTCATAAAAAGTGGGGCTGAAGGGCCAAACAACAAACACGACTTGTATCTAGGGAGTAGTACGTTTAAATGACTGAGATCATTTACTGTCAGATGGGAAATCAAAATAATAAATAATAAAAAATAATAATATTAATTTAATCATGAAAAATTAATCAATCTTATAAAATGAGGGATTCATTTAGTGGACATTCCTAAAACAACAAGGCTTTCTCAGCCCTTTGGCTGATTCCACAAAGCTCAGTCTGTTATTGTATTACTTCACCAGAACAATAAAGAACGAAAAAAAAAAACCATGATTCTTTGACATGAAGTTATCAGATCTCTGGCGCTGGCGAAGCGTTACCTCGTTAGGACTAATCAGATGGTGACGGAGGTGGCGGCGGTGTTTGCTAATTAACACCGTGGAGGAGCTCGTGGCTAATGGTGGCAGGTTCCCGGGCGGCACGTAGGACGGGCGGCTGGCACTTAGCGGCCCTCCCAAACACCCGCGCTCTGATCAGACGACTAGAGCTGCAGCGTGGGTCACTCTGAGTGGGTGGCTTTTGTGCGTGCGTGGAAGGCGGGGGGGGGATTGAGAATTGTAAGGCATTTGAGGTTATTTTTGCGTGTGTCTCTATGTGCTGTATACAGTATACTTCATTTTTCTCTATCCTACTGAATAAGCTTGACGTTACAGATTCTTACTTGTTTTATGACACCCACACACATAGAGCATAACCCACACACTATACAGCAGGGCCCGTTTGTATGGGGTCAAGAACCACCACCACCAGCAACTGTCAGAGTGGATGCAATATGAACTGTATGTTGAAAACAAAGACATGAACAATAAGAAAATTATGTATATATATATATATATACACACACACACACTCACACACACATATACTGTATATATATGTATATGTGTGTTTGTGTGCTTGTACGTGCTTCAGTGACTTCAAAAGGCTTTTGTCCGGGGAGCTCCTTGAAAGCACATATAATAATGATCATCTCTGGAGTAAATGCTAAATACCACACTGCCATTGAAGGATCTTTATGCAGCACTTTCTGCATGTTGGAGATCCGACATGCAATTGGTGCCCAAAATGGTTCCCCACACCATTTGGTTTGAAGCAAGGCGATTTAAGTCATCTCACCAACTTATTGAACTTATTAACAACTTCACATTGTAAACATTGGTCAAATCAGTTGTCCGAGTTCACAGTATAAAAATGGTGTGATTGACGAACCGAAAAATCTTGCTTGCCATCATTTCTTTAGGGTGGGACCCACGTTATTCTTTTGAGGGAAACTTTCTGTGGAAAGGGTAATGGCTGCACGATTAACCCTTTCCACACTTTCCACCATTTCCAAGATTGCCACACACTTCACGGTGAAGGTACCTTCATGTTTAATGATGTTAGCTGTGCATCAACTGATGTATTAAAGGGTGTAGTTGAGGTTTCTATGCAGATAGTGGCGCCGCCCCTTGCGGTCGCCTGCGCCGGCGCTCTCCGGTCGACTTTGCACATTTTAGCATTTTTTTTCAGTTTTTTCATCATGTTGTCCACCAAAAAGCATCGGCAGTTTATCTCCTTATGGCCGCGATGCACTCGTGGATATAAAAACTTCCCTAAAAGGAACAACTTTGGGACTTTTTTATC
>NC_137202.1:14584105-14599105 GCF_960531495.2 Zeus faber
CTGGCGAAGCGTTACCTCGTTAGGACTAATCAGATGGTGACGGAGGTGGCACGGCGGTGTTTGCTAATTAACACCGTGGAGGAGCTCGTGGCTAATGGTGCGAGGTTCCCGGGCGGCACACGTAGGACTGGGCGGCTGGCACTTAGCGGCCCTCCCAAACACCCGCGCTCTGATCAGCGACTAGAGCTGCAGCGTGGTCACTCTGAGTGGGTGGCTTTTGTGCGTGCGTGGAAGGGGCCGGGGGGGATTGAGAATTGTAAGGTGCATATGAGGTTATTTTTGCGTGTGTCTCTATGTGCTGTATACAGTATACTTCATTTTTCTCTATCCTACTGAATAAGCTTGACGTTACAGATTCTTACTTGTTTATGACACCCACACACATAGAGCATAACCCACACACTATACAGCAGGGCCCGTTGTATGGGGTCAAGAACCACCACCACCAAGCAACTGTCAGAGTGGATGCAATATGAACTGTATGTTGAAAACAAAGTCATGAACAATAAGAAAATTATGTATATATATATATATTATACACACCCACACACTCACACACACATATACTGTATATATATGTAAAGTGTGTTTGTGTGCTAGTACGTGCTTCAGTGACTTCAAAAGGCTTTTGTCCGGGGACCTCCTTGAAAGCAATTATAATATTGATCAATCTCTGGAGTAAATGCTAAATACCACACTGCCATTGAAGGATCTTTTATGCAGCACTTTCTGCATGTTGGAGATCCGACATGCAATTGGTGCCCAAAATGGTTCCCCACACCATTTGGTTATGAAGCAAGGCGATTTAAGTCATCTCACCAACTTATTGAACTTATTAACAACTTCACATTGTAAACATTGGTCAAATCAGTTGTCCGAGTTCACAGTATAAAAATGGTGTGATTGACGAACCGAAAATCTTGCTTGCCATCATTTCTTTAGGGTGGGACCCACGTTATTCTTTTGAGGGAAACTTCTGTGGAAAAGGGTAATGGCTGCACGATTACCCTTTCCACACTTTCCACCATTCCAAGATTGCCACACACTTCACGGTGAAGGTTACCTTCATGTTAATGATGTTAGCTGTGCATCAACTGATGTATTAAAGGGTGTAGTTGAGGTTCTATGCAGATAGTGCGCCGCCCCTTGCGGTCGCCTGCGCCGGCGCTCCGGTCGACTTTGCACATTTTAGCATTTTTTTTCAGTTTTTTCATCATGTTGTCCACCAAAAAGCATCGGCAGTATCTCTTATGGCCGCGATGCACTCGTGGATATAAAAACTTCCCTAAAGGAACAACTTTGGGACTTTTTATCCCGTGGAACTAGAGTGGCCGACTGAAATTCTACGCGCGAACACTCTCTCACAACAACAACAACAACAACAATGGAGCCTGCTGTTCCACGTGCGGGCCCCCGGAGAAAGCACCTTGCAACGAGGCGGCCTATCAGTCAGAATGAGGACGCAACCTTATTGTCCCACGACTCTGCCAAGCATCCTTCTTGCCAAACGTGATCAGTCTCAGGATGGGATGAACTTCGAGCGAGGAGTAAATTCAACGGGACACGAGAAACTGTTGTGTCCTCTGCCCACAGAGAGACATGGCTGAACCACTGGTGCCGATGAAGCCATTTGTCAGCCGAGTCTGACAGATTGGGGGAGTCGGGGAAATCCAAAGGTGGAAGGCGTCTGCCTCATGGTAAACAACCGCTGGTGTACCCCAACACACTAAGTCTCTCTCCTGGCGCCTGCTCGCCGAACCTGGAACAGCTGACAATCTTATGCCGTCCATTAACTTCCCCGGGAATTCAGCACGGTCATCATCACAGCCGTTTATATTCCACCGCAAGCGAACACCGACACAGCACTGTCGGACCTGTATGATGTGTTGTGCGGATTTCAAAACAACCATCCTGACGCGGCTGTGGTGGTGACTGGGGACTTAAACAAGGCAAACCTTAAAAAAGTTCTGCCTAATTTCTACCAACACATCACGTGTGCCACCAGGGGAGATAGAACTTTGGACCACAGCTACACACCATACAAGAACCGATACAAGACCTTCTCACTCCCTGCTTTTGGGAAATCAGATGACACGTTTCGCTAGTTCCCGTTTACAGGCCTCCGATCGCACGAGAATTGGTGGTGACGAGGGAAGTGAAGCGGTGGATGGACCAATCAGAGGCTGCACTTCAGGACGCTCTGACTGACGTAGACTGGGACATGTTTCAATCAAGTTCAAGTGACGTCAGCGAGTTTTAGGGAAGTAGCGGTGAGCTTTGTGGCTACGTTAGCGGACAGCATCGTTCCCACGGTGAAAGTTTGGATATTTCCAAATCAGAAGCCGTGGGTCGATAAATCCATCCGCTGTGCTCTGAACGCTCACACGGCCGCTTACAATGACGGTCTTGTATACGGAAATATGGAAAATTACAAAGCGGCGTCGTACAATCTGCGGAGGGCGGTGAAGGACACTAAACCGACGTACAGAGAGACTGTGGAGCTACAGATGTAGCAACGGGACACCAGACCCTTGTGGCAGGGGCTGTGGACTATTACGAACTATCAGAGCAGCTCCTCCCCAGCCACGAGTGTGGACTCCTCCCTCGCCAACGAACTGACTCCTTTTATGCGCGGTTTGAATCTGGCAACAGCACAGCTAGCTCACCGGATAATTGGAGTTAAACCGTTGGGGAGGAGCGCGCACTCTCAGTGTCAGAGCATGACGTCAGGAGGGCTCTGATGCGGGTGAGCACCAGGAAAGCTGCGGGCCCAGATGGCATATCTGGACGAGTACTGAAGACCTGTGCTAACCAGCTAGCTCAGTGTTCACTACAATATTCAACATCTCCCTGGCTGAATCAGTGGTCCCGTCCTGCTTCAAGAGGTCCACCGTCATCCCTGTCCTGAAGATCGCCTCTCCAGCCTGCCTGAATGACTACCGTCCGGTGGCCCTCACCTCGGTGGTTATGAAGTGTTTCGAGAGGCTCATTAAGGATTATATCTCCGTCTCCCTCCTCCGCACCTTGACCTGTTGCAGTTTGCGTACCAGCAGAACAGATCCACGGATGAGGCGGTCTCCCAGGTACTGCACACCATGCTCACGCACCTGGATGGCTGGAAGGGGTTCATCGAGTGTTCATCGATTATAGTTCAGCTTTCAATACCATAGTGCCCTCCAGACTGGCTGTCAAGCTGAAGGAGCTCGGACTGAATACTTCTCTGTGTGCCTGGATCCTGGACTTCCTCTCAGCCCGGCCCCAGGTGGTTAGGGTGGGGAAGCACATTTACATTTACATTTACATTTACATTTAGTCATTTAGCAGACGCTTTTATCCAAAGCGACTTACAATTATTCAAACACCGACGGACGCAGCCATCAGGAGCAATTAGGGGTTAATTGTCTTGCTCAAGGACACTACAGCATGCTAGCAGGAGGAGCCTGGGATCGAACCAGCAACCTTTAGATCACTAGACCACCAGCTCTACCTCCTGAGCTACCATCCCCCACATGTCCAGCTCCCTCACTCTGAACACAGGATCCCCCCAGGGCTGTGTCCTCAGCCCCCTACTGTACTCCCTGTACACAAATGACTGTGTGGCCAGGTCCAGCTCCAACACCATCATCAAGTTTGCTGACGACAACCTTGTTGTGGGCCTGATCACCGACGGCGATGAGGAGGCCTTCCGCGAGGAGGTGGCTGACCTGTCACTCTGGTTCCACGACAACAGCCTACACCTGAACGTCAGCAAAACTAAGGAGCGGATTGTTGACTTTAGGTATGGTTTACAACCGAGGACACACACGCCCATGGTGATTAATGGGACTTCTGTCGACAAGGTGGGCAGCTTCAAGTACCTGGGAGTCCACATCACAGAGGACTTAACATGGACTCTACAAACAGACACTCTGGTGAGAAAGGTGAGGCAGTGTCTTTACCACCTCAGGCAGCTGAGGAAATTCCGGATCTCGGTGAGGGTCCTCAAGTCCTTCTACTGTGGAGCAGTGGAGCGCATCCTGACAGGCAACATCACTGCCTGGTTTGGGAACTGTACTGCTCAGGACAGGCGGGCCCTGCAGAGGGTGGTGCGCTCAGCTGAACGTACCACTGGAACTACACTCCCCTCCCTGCAGGACCTATACACCAGGAGGTGTAGTAGCAGAGCCCGCAGGATCATGAAGGATCCTCACCACCCCAACAACGGACTGTTCCAGCTGCTGCAGTCAGGCAAGCGCCTCCGCGGTCACACAGCGAGAACAGAGAGACTGAGACAGAGTTTTTTCCCGCAAGCCATTAGAACTGTCAATGCTGACCTCACCAGGGGTCCTCACTGAGCCACACACATAGGCTCCATTACCTTACTGTACTGTATGTAGCCTACTGTACCGCATACTGTATCACTGTTCTGGGTTGTTCTCGTTACCGTATTGCTGCGCCGTACTGTTGTATACTGTGCTGTATTATCCCACAAACACTACCTCACTTTATTCACATACCACTTTAATGCACATATGCATAAATAGCCTATCCAATATACATAAGTCTATCCCATATTCATAAGCCTATTCCCTTTATCTATTCTGTACCCCCACCCTGCATTACCCTTGAGTTCTTATTTTATTTTATTTTATTTTATTTTATTTTATTTTATTTTATTTTATTTTATTTTATTTTATTTTATTTTATTTTATATATTTTTATTTTATTATATAGCATTCGACTTACTGCACTATGTTTTAGGAATCAGTTAGTTGGTCAAGTAGAAATTATTTTCTAGGTAGCTACTGTGTTCAGTCTAGGACATATTGTGTGTAATCACCGGATGCGTTGCATTGACATTTCACTGCATATATGGATGAAAGTATGTATATGTATGTGACGAATAAACCTCTTGAATCTTGTATCTTGAATATAGTGTGTACTACAGATATACAGTGTGTACTAAAGATATACAGTGTGTACTACCCATCTCTTTCCCTGGTTATTTCCAGTATGCTTACCTATGGTTACACATCAACTCAACACCAATCTTTACAGTCCTGCTAAAAAAAAACCTATACATACAGTTTGTGGCTGTAGATTAAAAAAAACAAAATGGTGGCTGAAATAAATTGCTGTGAGTACTCGTCCAATCAGAAATGTTCCAAGCCGCAAGCCCCACCCCCCAAAGTTCCTGTACTTTTTTAAAGTACTAGCCCCCAAGCAGGGACTTTTTGTTCCCCAGAATAATGTCCCCAGAACTTAATTTAGACAGATTTCCCCTGCGGTGGAAAGGCGCAAACGAGTTCCTCTAGAAGTTCCTCGTCCCTGGGGAAAGTTCCTGCGGTGGCCTGTGCCTTTCTTTCTTTCTTTTTATCACAAAAAAATCCCTTCAATGTATTGATTTTCAAACAGTTCATTTGCGGAACTAAAGGCCTTGGCGGTTTAATAATTCAACCAGTCAATAGCAGCTTTTCAGAAGCGCAGTCGGTCAGGGCTTATCTCTGGTACTTTCCCAGACACATCGGGGGAACCATTCCCAAAAAACCAAGACCCTTTTTTAAAAATTGAATGAGTGGGACGGAGGGATGCGGGGATGGAGTAATGGAGCGGGGTCAATTACACAGTTGTGACTATTAATGTCCTTGAAGCGCGGACGTTCCCAAGACCCGCGAACAATGGCGACTCTATGAGTGTTCGTGACACGGCCGGAGCGCGCCGCGAAGGCCATGTCTCCGCAAGGACAACACGGCGGTGTTGGCAAGCGTCTGTCGCTGGTGTGCGGCTGCTCTGCGGCTGGTGTGCGGCTGGCCTATCGCTGGTCTGTGGCCGGTCTGGCACTGAGTCATGAGTCAAGCATGTCTTTCCCAGTCTCATGAATGTGTGTGTACACAGTGGAAGGTGGGGGGCGGGGACCGGGTGTTAATGTGTCTTTGGTGCTCGAGACAGGATGTCCATAGGGTTCAAGCGGACAAGTGCAAATTAGGCCCTTTTCAGTACTTTTCCTTACTCGTTGATGTTATTTCTTTCTAACAAGAGCATGTATGCGGATATTGTGCATGGAAATGTTAGCGGTAAATGATAACAATCTACAGACACCATAGTGCAAAAAATACTAAACCACAAGAGAGACTATGTATGTACATTAGTGCATACAGATGACTACAGGCAAGAAATATGTGTATATATATTATACTGTATCAGTTGTAGTTTAAAATGCCCAAAATGGTTGCACAAAATGGTTCTGCACAAAACCACACAGAATTATGTTAAGTTTTGTGATTTTTTTGTGTTGCTCTTGTATTTTTGGCTAGTTTCGTAATTCTAGTATTGCATCCTTATAATGATTGTCTTTAACTCATCTTTTTGGAAACGTTTTATGAATTTATCACTGTAATGGTCATTATAATCTTAATGTAATCGTTATTATAATTATGATATTATTATTATTATTATTATTATTATTATTATTATTATTATTATTATTATTATTATTATTATTATTAATAATAATAATTATTATTATTATTATCATTATTATAATAATGTGTGTGGATCGATTTGTATGAAACTTAAACCACAAGATGTTTGTGGCATACCGGATCACACGAGATGTACCATGTTCCTAACTTCTAACCTTCTTCTGTTTCAAATAGTTTTCGCTTGAAAAAATTCCCCAAGCGATTCCAGACCTGCAGGTTGGACCACTATTAATAAGGAAAGATAACCTCTGGGGGATAATTCCGGAAAATAATATTAATAAAAATAATACTTATTATTTTTCCACCACACATAATAATAATAATAATAATAATAATAATAATTATTATTATTATTATTATTATTATTATTATTATTATTGTTGTTGTTATTATTTTTGTTATTATTATTATTATTATTATTATTATTATTATATGAATAATAATAAAATAATGCACATAGAGGCTCTAAATCCACTGTCGATCTGTCAGTAGTCGCTTCCTCGCTGGCATCGCATATGGATTACGACCACAGTGGGAATCAGAGAGAAAACCCCAGATTCCATTTGGCCACAATTTGTTTTCTTTCCCATTGATCACCGTTTGACTCGCTGACTGATTCTCAGCAAAGCCAACATGGCCGCAGTGTTTGCTTTAGCTATTTCAGACGCGCAGACAGATGGAGTGAGAGAAAAGAGAGGAGGTGAGAGATTAAACAGAAATGACAAAATGGAATGTGCCCGGAGGATTGTGTGGGAATAACATTGGAACGTCGTCTCGTCAATGAACCTCGAACCTGGTTAAAAATCCCAAAACTCCGAATTTGGAAAATGCACCGAAGGACGATCCACCTCTGCCCGACAATTGGCGTGACGTTGCCGCTGAGCAAGTCACTCGACCTCTTTTCATTTCAGCCATGTTGTGAGCTGAACAACGTCTCTAATTGATTGATAATGATAATTATCAATTATCTTTAATTATCGATAATTGATAATGAGCAGCAATTACAACAATTTTGGTCTTTCAGAGAGATAAACAAATAACATATTTGGACTCATTGCAAGAGATTGGGATTTATTCCAGTAGATATACATAAAATCTGTCACTGAGCAAAAGAAATAGGACAGGAAACCATTACTTTCAATGAAACGCAGCTGGAAACCCTCATTGTTTTAGGGGTTTCTCTTGTGTGTATCTCTTGTGGTTTTTATTTTTTATTTTCTTCCTCCGTTGAACACAGCGCTACCATGTCAAATAATGTTGGTGTTGGCTTTCATTTTCACGACGGAAGCTCTATTAAAATCAATAAAGCCTTAATTAAAACCTCATTATTGAACCTCTATTAAAAATCCGTCTTGGAATAATATCATCAAGGGTCAAAATCCAAAACAGCAGCAGCTGTAGCACCCCCCCCCCCCCCCCCCCCGCCGCTGTGTACCGTTCCCTTCGCCGATTCCGCACACCTCCGCCATTCTCCGGCTCCTTGGCATCACGGCCGCCGTTTCCCCATCTCCATCAACCCATCCCTCCTTCCATACCTCCCCCCCTCCATCCCTCCATCCTCCCTGTTTAATAAATGAGCGACGGCGGTAATTGCCCGGTCTGGGAAGACATCATTACTCATAGAGATGTCCAATAATGCTGCAGTCTCTTCGGCGCGCGCGCACACACACACACACGCACACACACACATGCAAACACTGCATACACAAACAGTATGTATGACGTGGTACACACTGATCTATAGAATTGATTTATTTTTTCCCCGGCTCGCCCCCCGCCCACCCCTCCACCCGCTCCACGCTCCATTCCTCATATTCACTGAGTGACATGTGGATTTGGCCGCTCGATGGAACTAGGTCTCCATTAGGACCCCGGACTTCAAAAGAATTCCGGGGTCGGTTTTTTCGACGCGATGGAGGCCGGGGAGAAGGCGGGACGCTCGATACATTCGTCGGTTAGGCAGAAGCAGAAGGTATGAGAAGAGAAATCAGGAGGAGTGTGACACCTCGAAGCCACGACTCCACCATGCTGCACGACTGAACGGGAGGTCCGCGAAAGGTTTGATTCCGAAGCTGAGCCCTTCAAAAAGGGCGAGATGGGTTTCTGTTCCCGGCGTTAAAAGTGATATACAAAGCACAAACGAGGCTTACGCATTTATACGTTGCTGTTTACTCTGTGGGAATCCAGTGTCTGCGGGAAGGATGACGGATCTGACAAACGTGGACAGCGCTTGTGGATTCACGGCGCAGGTGTTAAAACAACCTTTTTGTTGTGGTGAGCACGCCACAGCGAGGGGCGGACGCGGCTGCAGGTTGGGCGTGGTGCTGGAGCCGCATGTGTTTTTAGGGTTAGGGTTAGGGTTGACAGCGTCAATGCTATTCCAACGCAACCTCGCAACACTCCGGGTTGCGACCGGGGTGCGAAGGATGGCGGATCAGATTTCGGGTCCCAACCCAGCCGTCCCGCTGCTCGAGTCCAGCCAGCAGAGTCCGGACTCTGGATCAGAGGTGCTCTTTACCATTTATACTGCCCAAGCACCTGAGCCAAACAAAAATAAAAGGACAGCCGAATTTAAAGGGACGGTAAAATTCATTATTTTAACTAATCAGGGTGAATGATTGAGAATGAGATGGATCTTTCGAAAAGATGTAACTTCAAAACAAAAAGAGCAACCCCAACCCCGTGACAACGCCCGAAACAGTGTCTCAAAATGTTCAGACGATCCTTGACAAAGATGCATCCGTCTTCCTGCGTCTCTGGTTCCACTACATTTATTATTTATTTTTTTTATTATGGGGTCCATATGAACACATCAGATAACACAAAAGCAACAGGGGGAAGAGAGCGAACATGGACGGATAATGCTTCCCTTCCTTTCCTTCCAACCCTGCAGCCAAACAGAAAGGCTCCGACGGGCCGCGCGGAAAATACAGCGGCGCGCTGTCGTTTATGAGCGGACGGAGGAGAGTAAAAAGCCGCCGCGCTACATAAAACGCATGTATACGCGGTATATCTATCTCGCTAAATATCTATTGGATTACAGTGCCCGCGCTCCGCCGTAGTCCATAAATCTCCGGCTGACCGCCGTAAAAAGGGCCAGGATGAAAGACCCGTTTGGCTTATTTTGACTGATCCGCGCTGAAAGAGTTATTTTTGCTCCGACGCTTCATAACAAAGGAGGGCAGGTCGGAGGGAGAGTGACGCTGAGCAGACGCACCGGCCCCGTGTGATGTTTACGTCTGGACCCGTACTGTAGTTGTTACCTCCGTATACACAGCGCTCCAAAGCAAAATAAAGGCGACGTCATTGGTTTTCAAACAGTAGATCGTCTCCCGAAGAGCTGTTTATCATCTGGATTTCACCCCCGTGGGCTTTTAGACTGCTCGCCATTACTCTAGACAAACAACGTCGTCAGGGACAGATAGACAGATACATAGTAGATAAAGACGGACGGACGGACGGACGGACAGACAGACAGACAGACAGACAGACAGACAGACAGATAGATAGATAGATAGATGGATAGATAGGGACAGATGGACAGATAAAGAACATACGTTTACAGTACATTGTCAAGGCAAATGGAAAACAAAAATGAAAAAATATAACATGAAAACAAACACAGAAAAATGTAAATGTCGCAGCAAAAAATGACATCGACAAATGGGTGAAGATGACCTAAAATAAAATTTGAACATTTAAAAAGATTAATATAGATAAGTGAAGATAATCTCAAAATTAACAGAATTTTTTGTTTTTTTTTACGTAAATTTTTTAAATCTCTCTCTCTCTCTCTCTCTCTCTCTCTCTCTCTCTCTCTCTCTCTCTCTCTCTCTCTCAGAGGCTTCAGGAATGCGGGGTCTCCTTAGTGATTTATAAACACACACATAATAAATAGGCCGGCGTAGTTAAAGCGGCGATGGAGCGTTCTCTCTCCGGGATGCAGCGCTGAGCCGGGTGTGATTTAAAGGGCTGACATTTACGGCTCGCAGGCCTATTATTCAGAGTGACTGTCTGTGTACAGAGCAGCGTTTTACAGCAGAAACACCGAGGTGAGCCCCAGACCCGGCCGGGATCTGACACCGGTCCAAATACTTGACCGGAGAGCATCCCAGTGGGCGCTACAGGGCCGAAAGACTGTGTAAGACACCAAAAATACTGGGAAATCCTGTGAAATCCTGCAAAAGACAGCAAAGACCACAAAAGGCCGTGAAAGACTGCGAAAGGCCGCGAGAGACTGGCCGTGAAAGGCCGCCTGCAAAAGTCTTCTTCTGAAAGCCTGTGAAATACATAAATGCCTGCAAAAGACTGCAAAAAGCTGTGAAAGACTTTGAAAGACTATGAAGGACTGCAAAGGAGTATGAAAGACTGTGAAGACCACAAATGATGTGAAGGCCCGTGAAAGACTAAAAATGACTGAAAGACTGTGAAAGACTGTGAAAGAACATAAAAGATGTGAAAGACTGTGAAAGACAAAAAAAAATGTGAAAGACTGTTAAAGACTGTGAAAGACTAGAAAAGACTGTGAAAGACCACAAAATATGTGAAAGACAGTGAAAGACTACAAAAGACGTGAAAGACTACAAAGGACTACAAAAGACTACAAAAGACTGTGAAAGGCTACAAAAGATGTAAAAGACTGAACGACTACAAAAGACTGTGAAAGACTATGCAAGCCTGTGAAAGACTGTGAAAGACTATGAAGGCCTACAAAAGACTACAGAAGATGTGAAAGACTGTTAAAGACTACAAAAGACTGTGAAAGACTGAGAAAGACTACAAAAGACTGTGAAAGACTGCGAAAGACTATGAAGGCCTGTGAAAGACTGTGAAAGACTAGAAAAGATGTGAAAGACTACAAAAGACAACTACAAAAGATGTGAAAGCCTGTGAAAGACTACAGAAGATGTGAAAGACTGTGAAAGACTTAAAGACTGTGAAAGACTATGAAGGCCTGTGAAAGACTACAGAAGATGTTAAGACTGTGAAAGACTACAAAAGACTGTTAAAGACTGAGAAAGACGGTGAAACACTGTCAAAGACTATGAAGGCCTGTGAAAGACTGTGAAAGACTAGAAAAGATGTGAAACTTTACAAAAGACTACAAAAGACTACAAAAGACATGAACGACTACAAAAGATGTGAAAGACTTTGAAAGAATACAAAAGACTATGAAAGCCTGTAAAGACTGCAAAAGACGTGAACGAATTTGGAATGATATGGGGATATGGCCTGATTGACTACAGGAACACTTTTTTTTTTTTTTTGGTCACAGTTCTTTAATTTTGCCGTATTTTGCATTTGCTGATCGAAGCACAATTGATTTAAGTGGGCTCAATTTCAACGTGACACCGATACAGTCCTTTCACCAGATGTGCTTGTGAGTTGCAGGATTTTTTATTTTTCCCCTTTAAAATTGTTAATACATGGAATATTTTTCAATCTGAATTCACCTTCTGCTGTGCATACTCCTTATAAGCTGTGCTGTAGCATTCTGCTCTATTCTATGCTCATCCAAACGACTGTACCGGTTCTCATGGTTTGCAGTTTCATATGGCCATTACACCATTATGTTTCTGACATCCTTAAAGTGCCATTAAGTTTTCTAACCCCCACAACACACACGGTAATCCACTGCTGCCACCGACGGCCAGTGGACACACACTGTTGCAATCGACGAGTCAGCGACCGGCATCGCCGGCTGTCCAAGATAATAGATGACAATAATGGAGAACTGTCCCTGAGCACTCATTTAGAGTCTTCCTGCCCATTTACTGATACCCTTCCTATTTAATTCCCCTCCCATCGGCAGGAAAACAGACACTTTGTCCATCTAGGGGGAGCACATTTACAATAAAAGGCCGGCTGAATCCCGGGCTCACGTTTCGTCCTGAGCGGCGGCAGGACATAAACCTTCGGGGCCAGACCTCATTTTCCCGGCGCCATCTCTCGTAGGCAGCTACAAAAAAAAATCAATATGGCTGCTCACCATCCCTTTTAACTTTAAAGGGGAGCGATTGTGAAAATGTCTTTGTTGAAAGAAGATGAGGGTTTGCCTTTATTCTTCCCGCGGCGGCGGCGTCGTCGACGGCGTCCCCTTTTTCTGTTTTTTGGGGGCGGTTTTTCCTCCCGCTAATAAAGTCGGCAGCGGCGGCGGCGCGGTTGGCGTACCTGTTGGTGCGAGCTCGTTTGCTAAAGCAACCCCCGATGTGTCCGGAAAATCTCTCTTGACAAGAGCCTGCGACGTGCGGGGGGCAGTCTGTTGATGTGCATTACAGCCGCTGTAACTCAATTCCTTCGGCCGGGCAAGGGCAGAATAATTCAATCGCGTTGCCGGGATAAAGAACCCCAGAGCCGGGGAGGAGAAATCTGTTCCACTTGTATCAAGTTATAACACAGGAGATTAGGACACACTGCACCGCGGCAGGTCGGGGCCGGAATCAGGTTGGGTTGTTGTGCCCGGGATGCGGCAGGAAAACGTCGCCGTTATTGTCGGTTCAAGAAGTGTAAAAATAGTGTCCCCATCGATGCGGAGATTGGGTGAAATGAAAACCGATGGATATTTTCTTTTTTTTTTTCCTTGAGAAGAAAAGAAAATGACCACCTTAAAATGTATAGCATTTAGCAAACTATAGCAAACTATAGCATCAGCAATATCCTTTTCACTACGTATGCTCCCAACAGACTTTTGGGAAGGGGCTGCTACTGGGCCGTCTGAAAAACAATGACAAATCAGCACTTATTTGGAGATGCCTCAGAATTGGCCCTCGCGACCGTCACGCCAGGCCTAGGTGTTTGCACGCGTGGGATTTCGGTGCGTATCTGCGTCCTCGCGAATTCGTGTCATATATATTTTTTTCTTCCCCATCCTCAGCTGGTTTCCCTCAGCTGCAACGCGCTGCGGCCACCTGCCGTTCGTCACCCTGACGGGCGGCGGGGGAGGAGGTCTCCCCCGACTCCCTCGTGTGACGGACGGAGGGGAATAGTCTAGGAGAGCTGGAGGCGGATGTGACCTCATGCTGACCTCACACTTCTCCGAGTTGCATGACCCCACCGACCCGCACGCGCACGCGCGCACGCACACACACACACACACACACACACACACACACACACACACACACACACACACACACACACACACACACACACACACACATCCACACACGCACACGCACACACACACACACACATCTACAGCCCAAATCTGGCTGCGTTCCTATGGCTGACTACGCTGTTGTAGTCTGTTAGGCTTGAACAGTTTAGATAAAGGAGTTGCCAACAAATCATTTAAATAACTTGGGAGTCAAGAGTCACTCATTTGAGTCAATCCTCAACTCGGAACTAAAACAACTCCTGTGAGAATTCCATTCCACAAAACGGAGCCAAACGGGAGACGTCGTTCGAAACCAAAGTCGAGGGAAGATTGGGAAAAATTCAAGAACCAACTCCCGAAAAAGAGTCGAGCCTCTCATCACGGGTGTTATTCGATCCAAACTTTTTTTTGGCTTTTCACGCTGTGCAAACGAGGCCTCTTCCCAGTTGGGTCCAAGTCGGAACACTTCACCTTGCACTTTACCAAATGGCGTCGTATTGCAAATGTCTCTCCTGGTCCACAAGGGGTTAAATTTAATATGTAAGCTGCCAAACAGAAGCCGCTTCCCCCCAGAGCGGTGCAACAGCTATATTCTTCCCCCAGAAATAAATGACAGTCGAACAAGAAGTGGCACATAAATTAAAGTGGCAATGTGATTGATGAGACGGAGAAACTGCGGATAGGGCGTCGCATCGCTTTTGGGGGGACTAGGGACACACACACACACACACACACTCACACACATCTGCTCGTACAAACAAGCACACACATAAACACAGACAGTCCCAAACTGTACACAGACATAAACATGAACATGCATACACACACACACGCACACACACACACACATACACACACACGCACGCACGCGCGTGCACACACACACACACACACACACACACACACAAACACACACACACAAACTCACACTCACACACACACACACACACACACACACCTACACAGCATTTACCATGTGTAACCACATCAATCCATGGCCCCTGTGCAACATACTTAAAATACACCCTTGAGAGACAGAAAGACATAGAGGAAGACCGTGTGTGTGTGTGTGTGTGTGTGTGTGCGCGTGTGTGTATGTGTGCGTGCGTGTCCGCGTGTGTGTGTGTGCCTGTGTGTGTGTACCGTGCCTTATTTCCCCCCTTCTCTACTCTAAATGAGCCCCATGCAATATTAAAAGATGTAAAATGAGTCCGCGAGCGAAGACGCACTCGGGGCGCCATTGCGACTGACCTTCCAGTGGCACCATGGGAAATAAGCCGGCCAGGCATGGGAATGCAGAGCGGTCCGCTGGATATTGCCTTCCTCATTGGACCTATCCATCACTCTCCCCCCCAAACATGTTAATTCTCTCCAACATGGCGGGCCATCCGCAGTGGGATACCTAGGCATCCGGAGGGAGACATGGTGGACATACGACTGTAT
>NC_137202.1:14604105-14631605 GCF_960531495.2 Zeus faber
CGCGGTGACCTTGGCTGTGACATCATGTGGTGGCAGAAAGAAATGAAGCCATTAGGCCGAGGCAGCACCGGCCCATAAATCAGAGTGTTTCCAATAAGCTGCCTTAATGGTCATCCATCACCAAGGCCAGCCACCCTGCTAGCCAGCAGGACAGCCAGTCAGTTAGACAGACAGACAGTCAGTCAGACAGTCAGTCAGACAGTCAGTCAGTCAGTCAATCAGTCAGTCAGTCAGTCAGTCAGTCAGTTGAATGGTCATCCATCACTAAGGCCAGCCACCCTGCTAGCCAGCAAGACAGCCAGACAGTTAGACAGACAGACAGTCAGTCAGTCAGTCAGATAGTCAGTCAGTCAGCTAGTCAGACAGTCAGTCAGTCAGTCAGTCAGTCAATCACTCACTCAGTCATGGAAAACCTCAAAAAACGAGGCTGAGAATCCTATTTCCTATTCAGGTACTCCTCACTTTACGACCTCCCTGTTTAACGACTGTTCAGACTTACCAGCAGCTCTCTGACCAGTCTGTATTGTACACTGCCTACAATACCACTGCTTCTTAGCGTCAAGCATCTCATCACGCACCACCCTTTATATACTATATACACTATACATAATATACACTATATATACTATATACATCTCATCAGCATTCTCAGTCTCAGTATCGTTCCTGCAGCTTGTCAGTATTCACTACATTAGCGTTCACAATCTCCAAGACTGAAATGAACGTTAAGGGGGCGGGTCCCTCGCTTATCAAGCAATAAGCTTAACGACCTGGCCCTAGGAACGGAACTCGGTCGTTAGGGGAGGAGTACCTGTACTATGAGTGAGGACTACCTGTATTCCTTTTCATTTCTACATCCGGTGAAAGATCATAGCATGCAAACACTGCACTGTAGGCTGGAAGGTCCATCCCACAATGCATTGTGGTACGGCAGCGTGCTGAAAGGAAGCGGAGCAGCTCTATGAGCATGTCGTATGTCTGAGAAGCCAACAACCTTGTTTTATGTCGTCAGGTTTGGGCGCAGGGTCCGACGCCAAACATGGAAAAAACCCCGGTGCCCCCTCAAGGCGGTCAAGGAGCATTTAATTTAAGGTTTCTGCGCGTTTCACTCCAGATGCACGGTCCAGGGCATAGTACCCCCCCAAAAAAACACTCGTCCCACATCCAGCGATTGGTGTGTGTGGAACCTTGCATCATGGCTGGAAGTCCTGTCACCAGCGAGCAGAGCCCCAACCACCAAAACCACCAGCGCTGAAAGCTCCAAACTAAGCCGGGACGTCCAGGCTCTGCCGCTGCGGTCTGTGGTGGATTTGAACTTTTTCCATTTTCTCCTCACGTTCTTTCCATATATTTCTACTCTGGTTGTCTGTCGACATTCATCCCTTCATCCCTACTATACTGCCTATAACTCTTCTATCTCGCTCTCTCCGGTACACTCTTTCTTCCTTTTCCCTTGTGCCGCTTTAGTTTGTTTTTGAGTATTTAGAGCGTCTCGCAAAATGAAACACGTTTGGTCCAAAATCAACTCGCCTCCTGGTTCGTCTTGGTGGGTCGGGGCTGTTAAAAAGGACATGTCCCCGCCGGGCTCTACTCCTCCCGCACGGGAGCCAAATTGTTTCGGGCGGGGCGTCCAAACAGCGTTATCCATCACGGCAAAGAGCACCATAATTGGCATTATGGGAGCGAAAAGTGCTAAAAATGGACTCTGAAAACGATAGGGTTACAAGAGGAGTGGGTTTTTATTTTTTTGGGAGGGGGTGGTTCATCTTATGTCACTAACGCTGTGTGTGTGTTTGTGTGTGTGTGTGTGTGTGTGTGTGTGTGTGTGTGTGTGTGTGTGTGTGTGTGTGTGTGTGTCTGTCTGTACTGTATGTGTGTGCCGTGAATGTGTTAACCACTGTGTGTGTGTTTTATTGTGTTTGTATCGAGCATGTACTCTCTCTCTCTCTCTCTCTCTCTCTCTCTCTCTCTCTCCTAAACACATTGCAAATACATGGTAGGTCTCATTTTCTCTTTCGCTCTCTGTCCTTCTTTTCTTTCCTCCCTCCCTCTCAACCGTTCTGGTGTCATCCTCCTTTCCTCCCTTCAACCTCTCCTTCTTTGTCTTACTGTGCCTCTCTCTCTCTCGCTCTCTCTCGCTCTCTCTCTCTCTCTCTCTCTCTCTCTCTCTCTCTCTATCTCTATCACTCTTTAAAATTCATTTCCCTCTACCTCTCTCATATCCCCCCGCTCTCCCAGGACCTCGGTGGCCCCTCTCAGCTGCTGTACGGAACCATATGCTCCGACTCCTGTTGTTATTGTTGTCATTTGGCCCCGCGGCTCATTTGACGTGTGGACCCATGACAGTGTCCAGGACCCCATCCAAGTCCTGGAAACAACCACCACCACCCCCCCAAACCCCTCAAACCAACCCCCGCCACCTAGCGAATCGCCTAGGCTATGTGCTAATCTGATTCTATTTGGGAATTGGCTGCAGCTTTAATGTTTTGTGTGTGTGTGCGTGTGTGTGTGTGTGTGTGTGCGTGTGTGTGTGTGTGTGTGTGTGTGTGTTTGTGTGTGTGTGTGTGTGTGCAACTTTGCATATGTGTGTGTGTGTGTGTGTGGTTGTGAGTGTGTGTGTGTGTGTGTGTGTGTGTGTGTGTGTGTGTGTGTGTGTGTGTAAGGAAGGTTTTACCTAACAGGTATCACACAAAACTATTAACAGCCTCTCACCACACATACTGTATATACACTTGCACACACACACACACACACACACAAACGCTGATTTCATCTTAAGATAGAAATCAAAATCCATCATTTTAAACTCTTGTTTTATGTAAGATTACATTATGTCATTACTAGAGAAGTAATGTATGTCAATAAGAACCCTGAAGCTGAAACCCCTCTGAGAGTTTGCTGTTTGGATTAATGCCAGTCCAAATAATCAATGATAATAATAATAATAATAATAATAATAATAATAATAATAATAATAATAATAATAATAATAATAATATCAACACAAAAAACAACATATATTTTGGTGTGGGAATGGTGTGGTTTGAGCAGCTACACCTAACCTGGGTCTAGGTAATTGGGAGCCCAGGATCACAGTGGCTGCATACCAATTGTTCGTTGGTTGGTAAACAAGCAACAGGTAAAACCCCCATTCCCACACTCACTCAGGATAGGAGACCCTGTCTTGACACATCTCCATCTGCTCCTGGGCAGGAGCAGACATTCCAACTAGACCATTCTCTACAATAAACTGGTGTGCCTACAACCCCGTCGTCTGTGTCTCTGTGCCGGAGGTCCCTGAACATGCCGACGATGCCCTGGAGCCACCAGCGGGTCAACGGGCGGCCCCAGCACTAACCCTCTCCCGACTGGCAGCAGTAGCATCCAGGGGGTCCGGTGGAAGATCAGGGGAGAAGCAGCCACAGCAACCACCACAGTTAACCACCACAGTTAACCACTGGCGGCTAGCTACTCCACCCAGCAGCCACCGCCAGGACCGCCCAGCAGCCCAGCAGCCAGGCCACCCCTCCAAGCAGCCCCCGCAACAGCCAAGTCCGGCTACGCCTTTACCAGCCAGCACAGCAGCCCGAGGCCCTACACTCCGGAAGGGAGGAGGGGGCAGTCTGTCGTCGCCCTGGGGGAAGGAAGCCGGTAGGCTGCGCTGTTCCAGGGAATCATTTAACCAGTGAACCAGTTCATTTTTTTTTTACATTTGTTGATTAAATGTATAGCAACTATGTTTCAGAGTCTGTGTTTTCTGCATTTTTTTTTTTTGTTTTGTTCCCTGCTTGGTGGTAGTGGGGGGGTTCTCCCTGACCCTTATTTTGGTGTCGGGGGTATATGGTGTCGGGATGGTGCGGTTTAAGCAGCCACACCTGACCTTGGTCAGGGTAATTGGGGGCCCAAGATGAGAGTGGCTGTTGGTTGGTCTAACGAGCAACAGGTAAAACCCCCATCCCCACACTTACGAAGGATAGGAGCCCTTATCTTGACACACAGTGCATAACAGCTTGCTGCATCTGGGGCTGCGTAGCCGCAGACCGGTTAGGAGGCCAATGCTGACCCCTGTCCACTGCAGAAAGCAGCTACAATGGGCACGTGAGCATCAGAACTGGACCATGGAGCAATGGAAGAAGGTGGCCTGGTCTGATGAATCACATTTATTTTACATCATGTGGATGGCCAGGGTTAAGATCCAATCGAGCATCTGTGTGATGTGCTAGGAACAACAATCCCGATCCATGGGGCTCGACCTCGCAACTTACGGGACTTAAAGGATCTGCTGCTAATGTCTTGGTGCCAGATACAACAGGACAATTTCAAGGTCTAGTGGAGTCCACGCCTCGACGTATCAGAGCTGTTTTGGTGGCACGACTGGGAGCTACACAATATTAGTGGTTATTAGTCTTACTTGTAATGTTATGGCTGATCGGTGTATATAAACACTGAGAAATGTTATCTAACCAAGTCCAAAATATTCAGATATAAATAATAGGATATGAGGCAGTTTCAGGAATGGAAACAAAAAACAGAAACAATCTATATTTTGCTGGGAACAAAAGCGAAAATTTCGCTTTGGACAAAAGTATCTGCTAAAGGACATCATGTAATGTAATGCAAATGAAAAACTAATCGTAAATTAAATCTCTATTACCGGTTAATAATGTAATTTGAGTATACCTATTTATTTCTATGAATATAACTGTATATTTATTTTTTTTCAAGGTTATGCTAAGTAACATTTGTCAGGCAGCTATTTGTGTTTTACCATCACGCTACCAAATGGAAGATCTAGATCACTTCACCGCGTGTCTTTATTTTAAAACTGTGATTCTTTAATTACATTTACCCGTAATATTTTGTTTTAACCAGTTTAGGAGCGTGAGGTTTTAAGCTCTACACCTGAGTGAGAAACGTATTTTTATCACTTCTAATGTCGTCTCATTTTATCATCCGCAGCTCACTTAAATGGTAGTCTTTCTAACATTCATGACATTTTCCAGGACACCTAACAGCCTCTCAGCTGTTACCGACAGCTCGCTAACAAAAGCACCGACCGCAGTTTATTAAAGACGTGCCTCGAGCCAAGGTGCTTGTTGCCCTTGGAAGAGCCTTTTCCAAAAGTCCCCTTTTCCTTCCTGGCCTTTTCCAGGACCTCCTCCGCCAAACAGACTTTTGGCTGCCATCGCCGGTAGAAATGTATTCGGGGGAGACATTTATCAGGGAGCTGCTTTGCCACAGGAGACCGTGGCGATGGCCTTTTTTTTTTTTTTTTTGTGGGGTCGGAGGGAAAACAGGGAAAAGGGGACTTCACCGTAACAGAATGACATTTACATGTATATTTACATTTATTCACAGCTGAAAGGCACAAACCCACGGCGACGGAGAGAGGGAAGAAAGGAAAGGTCACAGTCAGAGTTTTTTTTCCTTTTGTTATAGTTTCTCTACTGGCTGAAAAAGAACAGGTTTTCTACCCCAAAAGTCAAGGTTTCGATGTGAACCTGAACTGGAGATGAAGGGTTTAAAAAAATATATATATCTCTCTCCCTTTAAAACGATATTTCGGCGTAGGGTGACCACATTTTCAAACCCCCAAACGGGGACCTCTAAGGAACAAAGCCGGCTGGGCTGGAACCCTCTTGTTTTTGTTTGGATTTTTATTATTATTTTTCTCCTTGGCATTTTTCGGCTGAAACTGTCTGGCACACAGCAACCTCCGAACCCGCGGGCATGAATCAAATGTCGTTGGATTTGGGGCAGTTCAGACAGTTTTTGGTCTAAGTTTGATCCACATCAATCTATATTTGGAGCAGGAATTTGTGAAAAATAGTTGCCAATCTACCGGTTGTGGCCCTGTGTAGGGGGTATCACTGTAAATATAATCATATCATTTAAATAAGCAATGCGGCCCCCATGATTGGTGCCCCGAAACAGAGTGTTTAATTTCAGAGTTAGGTTATTCTATTTTTCCTAGTTTCCTAGTTTCCTAGTTTCTAGTTTCCTTATGTAACGAAACTAGCACCGTGTGTGATGAGGACACGTTCCCCCCACTTCTAAAACTAAATTTACGCCCTTGGTTCTGGGGGGGCTTTCACATGGGATGAGAAGGGCAGTGCACTTCAGTCTAGACTCCATTGTTGTGTATTGGTTGCTTCGCGCAGGATGTGGGCCGGGTCGAGGCGAGAGGGAGCCGATGCTGCGTTCCATGGGAACTCGGAAAACTGGGATTTGTGACTAACGCGACAAAACTGCATCTGGCATTGCTGCCTGAAGCCATATTTTTATTGTTATTATTATTATTATTGTTGTTGTTGTTATTATTATTATTATTATTATTATTATTATTATTATTATTATTATTATTATTATTTATTATTATTCTTTCCACCATGAACAACCGAAAATGTATTATTCACAAAGAAAGCCTATGATAAACTAGTAATAGCCTTGACAAAGACACATTGATGGATTGACACACAAACGGGTTAGGTAATAATGATTGGAACAGAACATGATAAACATCTACATTATGTTAGCGCTGAAAACCAGTATAATATCATCGTTATTTTAATTGTGGTGAAAATACAATTTGGTTGTGAATGTTGAAAGCCGGCATATGATATCTGTCGCGGCTCCGGACACATAGCTTGGAAGTGGGACAATTCCAGACGTCTAGTCACTGTATTTCAGTGGTCACAATACACTGAAAGTAGATATAAATTATGGAATTCAATATATATTACGGACAAAGCAAGTTTCTATCTTAATAAGCATTTGGTTAGGGTTTCTTAGTGTTAGGGTTGTCTTGCTTTAGACTGAAAAAACCCAGAATATTTCATTATTAAATACTGATTAGTTAGAAAATTGACTTTTTAATACAGATCTTGGAAGCGAGTGAACTCTCTTGCTCTCCTGTTTAAACAATGGATCAAATGTCTGAATCAATGAATAAATGATTTTATGAATGCATAGATTTAATATGCTTAAAACGTGGAACACAAAAATGGAAATTTAATTCAGTTTTGTATACAATGCATGTATATGAAGTATTTCCTTCCTCTGAAGGACAAAGACTTGAGGACTCCCGAGCCAAATTAATGCCAAAACGCTGCTGTGTTAAACAGCGATATATGATGCTCATTTTTCTTGGTTAATGCGTGAGATTAAATAATTACCTTCTCTTTTTTCTTCTTTGAATAACTGCAGCTGTGATAATTCCCTGTTAATTACATTTGCCAACACATTTTATTTTCATCTTAAATAATTCTCTCAAGTAACATATCTCATCTGAGGAGGTTAAGATGGAAATGATTCAATTATAGTGGAAGAGAAAAAAATATGTTTGATTATGTACGTTGTTTGCTCTAATTTCTCCAGTTCATACAATGCCAACTATGTCTGGGTTTTCAGTTTTCTTCTTGATTTGTAGCAATATTGATATTAATAATAATAATAATAATAAGAAGAAGAAGAAGAAGAAGAAGAAGAAGAAGAAGAAGAAGAAGAAGAAGAAGAAGAAGAAGAAGAAGAAGAAGAAGGATGATTATTATTGTTATTAATATTATTATTATCAGTATTATGAGTTGTAGTTGTAGTAGTTGTGGTTATGGTGGTAGAATTGCACAATAGTTGAATTGACAGTAAGAACATAATAAAACAATATCGACAACAATAAGAGTAAAATTAACAGATAAATAAATAAATAAATACATAAATACATAAATACATACATACATACATAAATGAACCAGGCAACATAACTATATAACTAAATAGGTGATTTGTTGGTAGTATTCATCACACTTGGGCCTTGGGCAATCACTGAACCTCAGGGTTGCTAAATTGATTCTGTTCAATTTCCAACACGATACACAAGCCATTGACTCAAACAAACTGACTGGTGGAGAAAGATGGCGTTTTATTTGCCCTCAACCCAGGCTTTTATGTGATCCATAACAGACCCAACGTGAGAAATCCTCATGGCATCAGCATGGACGACACCTTTATATTCACACAGCCATACACCAACACACTTTCACTCAAACTCATGGCGGTACATAGACACAAGGACACGCTCCTGTGCATACAACTATGATGAGTTCACCTCACCGTCGACATTCTGTTTGGCCAAGTTCAGCGTTTGGCTTTGGAAACAAACTGCCACAAACTGCCGCCGCCCCACCCCCCCCCGCATCCCCCAAACCCCATCCCCAACCCGAGCCAAAATGGCGTCTATAAATCAAGGCGCTAGATGTAATCTGCAGTGTCCAGAATGCGCGGGGCATAATGCGACTGGTTCTCCATTGTCATTCAGACGCAGGCACCGGCCGAGAGAGGGAGAGAGAGAGAGGTTTGCCTGCACCTGATAAGGGCCTCGCTCAGAGGGAGCAATAAATCACAGGCAGTGCCAACGGTTCCTCCACTGATTCCTTACACAGAAAGAGAGAGAGAGAGAGAGAGAGAGAGAGAGAGAGAGAGAGAGAGAGAGAGAGAGAGAGAGAGATAACGGGTAGGGGACTATAAAGAGTATGGAAAACATCGTTTGGACTGTGAGTGGCAGATTGTGAACGATGGAGATGGAAAGGACACACGTAAAGAGGCGGAGATTGAAAACAGACCAAAAAAACGGTGGCTCAGAAAATAAGACCGGAGAGAGGCAGAGGTAGTAGAGGGCCCTGGGAATGAAAGAGATGCCCGAGCGGTGTTGCGGTGTTCGGAGAAAGAGGGGGATATGATGGTCGGGAGAGCGAGTGGGAGGGGGTTCGGGGGTGATAGATCTGCAATTTACTCCCCTATCTCATCGGGCAAGAAGTTTCTCCCCACACAAAGGCCTGACCTTCAGCAAATAAACACCTTGCTCTCCCTGAGAGCGCCGCCGACGCCTCACCTGCATGCCAATTCCAAGGCTGTGTCTCCGGGTGGACTATAAAGGAACGCCTTAGCTCTTTGACAAATCAACTCTCTGACACGCCAGAGGGTGTGTGTAATCTTCGGTGCCCTCGAGTTGTTGGTAGAGCTTTCAGCTTGATTGTAAAGCTGCCTGATGCAGATTGGAGTCCTGCGATTTGCGAGTAAATAATCTCAAGACGACATTAACCCGGCATTCAGTGATGATATCATCAAACTACCTTTTGAACAGCGCGCCGAAAGGTCACTACAGTCCACTGAAGGACTGGCTGGCCATTTTTCTCACCAGGCCTTTTTAAAATAATGAAGTCCCCGTTATTTTGAACTGTTCCTCGCACAACCTGACGCCGGCTTTGCTCTTGAGAAACGCAACAAATCAGCGAGCTTGACCGCGTCAGTTATCCGCCAACTCTACCCTGTGTGTTTGTAAGCGGGCTAAAAACGCACGAAGACGTCCCTCTCGGATGAGATCGCGGAAGAAAAAAAAGGTCCCCGGATTCCTGTGAAATCGTGCAACAGGACGCAATCTTTCCTCAAGCCCCTTCCCTCTTCCACAGAGGTCTACGTCTCTTTGTGTCGCATCCTAATCATCAACGCCCCTGTTTCCCTCCTCCTCGAGTGGCAGCTCTCACTCTCTCCATGGGCTCTATTCAGTCATCCGATTATTCCTTATTCATATGCTAAGTCCCCAGACTGAGACCCCCTTTGGCCAGGCGCACTGCGCGATAGATGTTAACACGTGTAATCCCCCATTAACGCATATGAGACCAGCAATCCTCCGTGGACGCCCACTCTTCCCCCGGGATTAGCCCTCAGAGTGCGGAAAGGGCTGATGGGTAATGGTTCAAAGAAGCTCCCTCTTGGCTTTGAGAGCCCCCCCCCCCCCCACCTCCCTCCCCGACTCTCCTGAAAAACCTCAGAAAAAGCGGATCCCCGGGGGGTTTAGCGCGTTGTCCCATTGTCGCTGCTGCTGCTTCTGTCCCCTGGTAAGGATCTACCACACAAGTGAAGGTGTCTGTGGGAGTAGACTTCCATTCACAAGTCATTTTTCCAAGGCCGATAGATTCCCATTTAGGTTATATTTCACCCTAAAAGAAAGAAAGAGTGCTTCAGAATCGGATGGCATTCTATTTAATGGTGTTGCCTTCCTCATTTTGTCTTCGATTTAAATGTAACCCAAAGTCCAGTGGGTAGACCATGTCAGTTAGAAACGTTATGATTCACTGTTTTGGACTTGTTGTGCTTGTTTGGACAGGTTGCTACAGCCGACTGTCTCCCCCGGCCATTAGAGCCAAAAGTATGGCTCTTTTTGGAGATTCGGACCGTTGGTGACTCAGTCAGAAGATTGATACGTTTTTCCAAATCTTCAGTCCTTTGACTCAGTTGGTACATCAAGAGTCAGAAGAGTCGGTCAGAAGAGAATGGGTGTGTGCCTGTCCGAAGTTACTGAGCAGCAAACGACTCTACTGGCGGAGTGACCTCAAATATTTGTTGGCTACACCGTGGCGACACAGGATCCTTAATGCCATTTTGTTCCCTTACAAAGAGTACGAGCTTCCACCAAAGCGGATTGATCGCAGTCCCCCTCGCACAATAAGCCCAGTTCTTCGCACATGAGGGATCGCACGTCGTCTACTCTAAGTCGAGAAGGCGTGGGGCTCAAGCGGCGGTTACATCATGTTTGTGGTGTAGGGGGTCGGTCTGTCTGCGAGCTGGACCTGCGAGCACGCCTCGTTGGGTTTCACGTTATGCGCCTTAATCCACCCGGAGACCATCAAAGGAAACATAAGACGGAAAAGACCTTGAATTCTGTTCTTAAGTCTTGGGAGGAAGTGGTGTTTTTCAGACTGTAGGGTCACTGCCGCCAGTGCCGCCACAGACGCTGTTCTGGCGGAATCTAGGAAAATCATTTGGGACAATAAGGCCACATGCTTTAGATTTGACTTAGTATTTGCCTCAGTTTGGTTATCAGATTTATCCAGTCACATCCAATCATGAAAAAATAACACACTATGGATGTTGAATCAAGGAAATATGTTTAATATACAGTGGAGGCAGAGGAAAACTAAGACGTCGGGGTCGGGAAACCTCCCTTAAATGGTTCCGAACACCAACCAAAATGACATCAGCAAAAAGTATTTGAATCGACGGGCGTTGCTGCTTCAAACTGCCAAATTCCATCCATCCGTCTCCCCTTTCACCGTCTCCCTCACTCGCTCCCTCGCTCTCTCTGGGTAAATGTGAAATTAGCTGAAACGCGAGGACAATTACAAGAAGGCCTTGCGTAAAGACTGTGGGATTGTGAAAACAAACTGATCACAGACTCCCGGACGGATCTGGTTTACTTTACAAAGCCTCCTCTGAAGTGCTGCCAGCGCCCGTCCCCTCCCCGGGCCACATAATTCCTCCCCGAGCAGTTTGGTGTTTACACCTTGGAAATCGCTGGATGATCAAGGGGGAGGGAAGAGACTCCCCAACGGAGATTCCCCGTCCCTTTGTTCCGCTGTTAGACTCTCCGGAGCAATCGCACCTCGAGTGTAACGTTAGTAATGTCTAATTGGGGAAAAATATTTGAGTCGCCCTGTTTGAAGTTTTTTTTTTTTGTTTTTTTTTTTGCTTCTCCTTGAGGTATTTTACTTTCCCTCCCATTTACAGTAAATGTGTGTGGAGTTATGGCGCCATACATACAATAATACACAGGACCTGATGTTAAGTCCTGATAATTAGGGGGCTGCACACAGAAGCCCAGTCTCCTCAGAAATCTTCTCACACACTCATCCATCCCTACGCTTATCTACCATCAGGAAAACCTTGTTTCCGTTATTTCTTTAAAACTCACCCATTTTAGACTTTTTAGACCATTTTAGAGATTTTCAAATGTTTTTTTGTTGACTTTGTACACCTTTTTCACAATTTTCCCAGTAGAATTAGGTGTTGGGAGGTGCTTTGGGAGTGGAGGAGGGATACTGGAGATTCAAGTCAAGGTAAAAGCAAGTACATTTTGGGTTTTCTCTCATCTTACAACTATCTCATCTTTTGCATACTATCCCTGCTGCTGTAACCCCATGAGTGGCTTTGTTTATTTATCTATCTTATCTTGTCTCATAATTTAATACCAGGAATAAGGAGTAAAGGAGAGGCATTTTATTAAATCTGATAATCTGAAATTTTGAAAGCCTAGATGTAAACTGTGAAAACAATTCCTTGTTATACCTGCAAATGATAAAATTCTAATACATACATAGTTGGCAGGTTTCCTGCAATGTGTGATTATCCAACGGAGATACATTGAATATATACAGTATATTGCGCTTACAATGGAGGACATCCTGACCCTCAAACCCTTATTAAATAATTGTCTCAAACAAAATGGCTTACCTCATGATGAGATTATTCAAAGTCAATGACACTGTCTGTGACACTACACTGAGAGCGGACCTTTGCCAGCTCTAAAATATGTTTTTGGCTTGATACAAAGACCGAGCAGTGGAACATGTGTGGACGTCGCCTGGGAAAATCCTTTGCTGTGAGGTGTGTGAAATGGAATGGTGGCATATGGCCTCAATGGGCGGCGGCGATGGTACACAACCTACCACGAGCCATATGCGGCTGTAGGCCCCGCGTATGCTTATACCGCCCAGTCGCCAGGTTGCGTCGCCAGAACGTACATTACGTGACGTAACATGTTAGCTTTTGCTCTTGAAGGAAATATTGCGAGTTAATTCATCGCGATAGAAAGGGTTAGCTCAGGTATAGCTGTATTCTGGCATCGCCCAATTCACCAGATCTTTTGGTTTTTCTCCCTTTCCCCTAAATATTGTGAACCATTTGATGAAAATTCACATTCCTTCAGTGTAAAAACCAACGCTATCAGAGCAAACTCTAAATATTACAACTATAAAATAAATATATACTACAACTAATAAATAGTGAAACCATGACATGGTATAAAATAAATATCAAACAACACGTTTTTTCTTGATAATAGCGGGACAACTCATCTACTTTCTATTGACTTCTTTCTTAAACAGGCAGAGGCCTTTCAGCCAAAGCGAGCCCGGTCTACCTCATGCCAACGCTAATCTCGCTAACCTGGGAGGATCCGCTTTGTTTTTTCGTGATAACACCTTTCTCATTTCATTTTGATGCCTAGCGTGTGATGGCCGCCCAGCACGGCGGCCCTCCCATCTCCAATAATCTTGGCACGACGTGGCTCTGGGCTATTAATATCCCACAATGCCGCGGGCACAGCGGTGGCATCTGTCCTGCACGGCAGCGCACCCGGCTCTTCCTCGGATGCTCCCGCCCGGCAGCCTCCACTCCCCCCTTCCCCTGCGCCGGTCCCACTTCGTCCCGACCTTTCCCTCCTCCCATCCCTTCTTGCTCAGATGGCGTCCGCCGGCGTGCGGTACGACACGCAGCTTGGTGGCGGGCGCTTGTCCGGCTGCCAGGCGCCACATGCCGAGCTGGCCGTTTCCCCTTTCTGAAGAGTTTCCATTTCTAAAGAAATCGAAAAGTGCGCGGCCGCCTTCAAAGTCACCACCACATTATTTTCCGCGGACAAATGACCGCGAATCGCAAGTCGTCGACGGCCAAATGGACCAAACTCTTGATGAAACCCCTTCGTTCGAGCTTCTGCTCTTCTCGCGAACGCTGGCAGGCGAGAGCCATAATCACTTTAAATGTTTAATGCTCAAGATGGCACTTTATGCTAATGCTATCCCAGGCTAGCTCCGGACTCGGTTTGCATTTACGACACGCTCTGGAAATGAAGAACAATTTGGACAACTGTCCGGCTGCTTATGGGGCTCGCGTTTCATTAGTTTCACTTGCGCTTTAATTGAGCATTATTTCCCTCGATTACGATCATAATTAAACACCAGAAAGCTGTTAAAGCTAGCAGCCATCTGCCTGGCAGGGCGATGGCTATATGGGTACAAGGCCACCGTGGCACACTGTGCCAAGACCTATAATTTCAAATGCCTTTTCACATTTATACCCACATGGTTGGTTAGATTATCTGACCTTATAATTTTATCCATTTCTTTTATGCTTGCTATCTCAGCTTTATTACATATGCACAGTGCAATGATTTGGGAGAGATTAGAAATCTTTTGGAGTAAGTGCCCATTGGCCAAAGAAGCATTTCTTGAAACTGTTTGCTTTAGGTTTCATTTATTGTGTTCACAAGTGAATACCCCTCCGAGGTGCCCTTGAGCAAAGCACTGATTCCCCGCCCAGCTCCAGAGGTTCGTCCTGGGACGTAGCTGTTCCATGCACTCTGATGCCGACCCACATGAATCCAGTTCCATTTTTGAAAACTCCCAGTTAGCCAACAAAATTATATTTTGCATATTCCAAGGAACTGTGTCCATGTGTTTTTTGTTTTACGTCCAGTTTGATGGAATAATCTAATATCTGCAAAGAAATAACTTTCAGAGAAACAATGACAGTCTGAACAGAAACCTGGGGGTGGAGAATGACGAGCAAAACAGTAAAAACCATACCAGTCTGTTTCATTTCATGTCGTAGGTGCTTGGTAAGTACCACACCCCACCAAGAGAATAAGGAGAATATGGAGTTTGGAACCATCTTGACTGAAAGCAGATACTGCATATTACAAGGTCACGGAACAATGGACTTCCCCTCCCGTTATTAGTTCTACAGAACAATTGGAGTTACTTCAATAATTAATTGATTTTTGATAAAAGTACGTCTTTGGGTACAGAGTACCTGTAGCGCCAAATAGATTCCACAAGAACATCAATCCAAAAAACATATCAAACAAAGACGTCTTTTCATAAAACCGCATCTTTACCGAAAAAAATAAGCCTCTTGTGATTTTCTAAAGTGCCATCTCACTCGGGCTGTACTCATCGGGCTCAAAAAATGGACCCGAGCCTACTTGGCTAAGGCCCCCTAAAGGATTCATTATCGAGAAGAATTGGCACCATCAACTTTTGACCCCGACAAATTGAATAAGTTAAGGAAGTCAGAGCCCAGAGGTTAGTCGAGCCTAATTTGGAGCCTTTGAGTAAAGGGCCCGCACTTCCAACATATGTCTTGGATAGACTTGATTTGGTCTGCCTTACCCCCTAAAAGCTTAAACAACCTATCCCAGCCAATCATCTTCAATGGATTATTTCTTCAGGGGGAGTCAGATATGAAAAGGATCCGATAAGAGCTTGTGATAAGCCGAGGACGCATGTGACCTTTCGGGAAGTCAAACTACCGCACACTACCGACTACCGCCCTCACAAAGACAAAAAAGCAGCGCCGAAAAAGGCAAGAGGGGGCTCGGCCTGAGACCGAAGACGTCGATAGTCCCCCCGCCGAAAGGCCGCACTCACATGATGAAAAAAGACGTCATTAAAAAACATCTACTTTACATTTTGATTTTCTTCGGATTACGCTCCCGCATTAGATTTATACTCATTCCGATTTTTATTGTCCCGGCTCCGCGCGGTCGAAATCGAGTTATGAACTTAATCAATCCGTGCTCCGCTGCAGTGACTGTTTTATGATTGGTCGAGGTCGTCCGGTCTTATTGACCTGATGACCTTAGAGGAAAATGCGTGTTTGACCGGCGGCGTGGACGGGAGCCGCAGGACCAGGCGGAAAACACACACTCCCTTAGGCTGCCCCTCTTCTCCCCTTAAGTTTAATTCATCCCGAATGGGAGCCCATGTGAACTAATTTCTTACGTTTCGATCCGCAATCCCCCTTCACGACCGCCATCGGCCTCCTCCTCATCATCATCATCATCATCATCATCATCATCATCATCAACCGAGTGGGAGGAGAGGTCTCCAAAGCTGGCCTGATGTGCATGGGTTGGCTGGAGATGGGTGGGTGGGGGTGATGGATGAGGTGGGAGTCCTCCCCTTTCTGCCCTCCTTTCTCTCTGCCTTTCTCCCCCCCTGCTTTCGCTCTCTCTGGCCTATTACATCTCCCACCTTGGGGATGCAGGGAGACACGCTTGCATTCCAGACCTCTGCGAGGCCACGAGGCGCTGTTGCCACAGCTGCACGCTGAGCGGGCCTCACCTTCTGGGACCATCCATTTCTCTGAAGCCTCCATGAGCGCCCCGGGATCGCCGGGCCGGAAGCCAGCGCGCATAGGGGGGCAAAGGGCCGCCGGACAGGAGTGGTTAATTTAAGTGGACTACAGTAGTAAGCGTACGCATAGATTCACGGACACAAAAAATGTATGCAAAGGACGCCGAGTCTGATGGAAGCTACATTGAGATGTTTAAGCAGAGCGACAGGGTGTTATAGAGAAACAGTAGAAAGACAGAAGACACACAGACATAAGCTGACAGATATGGCATTTTTGAACATGTGGGGAACGTTTAAAAGACCTGGAAATAGTTACATACGCATTGAAGCTCATTACATTTTCTGGCCCAGGCAATGTCTGCAAGTGTCCTCGGCTGCTTGACCGGGTGTGAACGCTGAAGCCTCCAGCAGTACCTCTGCACTGTGGCCTCTCCAGTATTAACACATATGGCATTCCTTAGATCATTACTTCCATTAAGTCATTAGGGCCCCGGCCTAAGCGAGGCCTGTTAGTTAGTCACATTAACGAGTTAATGCTTTCCGTGTCCCCAACCCGCCGGTCTGACACGTCTGCCGCAGCCGCTGACACATCGCTCCGTCCACATAATTAGGAAAATTGCACTTAACGGGGTCCGCCGTTTAGTAATGGCCTTGTTTCTTTCTCCTCGCTCCGGGGAGAGCAAACCACATGAAGATGTCCCCATTAGTTGTTCATGCCCAGGCTAACCCCATGAACCCATCCAGCGTGGACGGACCCCCACCGCCCCAACACCCACAAGTGTTTCTTATACCTTGTTCCTAAAACGTCTTCAACCAATTTTTTTGGAGACCTTTGATCGCAGAGATGTCATTCCGAATGTCTTATTTTATTAATTGTATTTTTAATCTGCATATGCATGTGCACCCGGTTTAATGGTAGACCTGGAAAGGGTAGGGGTGCAACTTGAGAGATTGAAGATTGAAGGATGGTGTGATGATGAGTACTTGGGGAATAACACCCCAACCACCCCCCACAAGCCCAACCATCCACCACACGCGCACGCACACACACACACACACACACACACACACACACACACACACACATACATACACACTCCTTCATCTCCTTGTCTCACCTACCCCGTCCACCCCTCCCTCAGGCGCACTTCTCGGACCAAATTAAATTGAAACCAGATGGAGCAAGGCCTGGGCTGTGCCTTGTGTCAGATTGTCATGGCGCATTAACCATGATTTCACATTGAGACGGTCTGCCTGGCCCGGGAAAAAAAAACGAGTCGGGGAGGTAAAACGGAGAAAGAAGGAGAGATAGCGAGACGGTGAGAGAAAAGAGAAAGAGAGGGAGCACGGGAGAGCAGAAAGTAGACGTAGCGACAGACGGAGCTCCGAAGAGAGAGAGCGCGAGGGAGCGGTGGAGCGGGAGTTCCACCGACGGAGGGAGGGGAATGAAAGAGTGAATGAGAGGGGGAAGAGGAATGAGAGAGAAGAGAGGGGGATGGATGAGTGCCGCCCTGCTGCCAGCAACCCCATCCCACAGATCACACAGCTGGCAGGGGCTGGTGATGTGAATGTCACCTGACACCTCCCTTAACATCAGGAGCCTCTTACTCCTCATGGAGCCAAACACCGGGAAGTGACGTCCAAATCTAAATCCAATATAGCTTTCATTAACATCTGCATGTATCCGTTGGAAACTGCTTAGTCCCACAGACACACCAGTGAGGGGTTTTCTTTCAACGCCGAACCACTTTCTTTGAAGATTTTAAATGGTTTTGCGTCCCCAAATGATTTTCTAAGTGGTTATTATTATGGCCGTTATATTTATTATTTTCCGATTCAAAGAGCTCATCTATGGATGGAAAAACAGCAAATTAAAAGTCATTACTATTTCGAAATAAAATATTAGGCATACAGAGAATATACATTTATTGAATATTTAAAAGCCACTATATCTTTGCCCAGGGGGAAAAAAAATGGAACAAATTAAAATGAATAAAAAAGATAATTAGTCATTAATTTAGCAATAAATGAATGAAGATATTTTTGTAGAGTTCGGTTGTAAAAATATAATGTTATGTGGTCCTACAAATGAACTTAAATGTATAATAATGGAATGTATATTAATATGTACAGTATAATAATAAAACATAGAATATTATTAATAATAATGTTCTGTTGTATTTGGTTATGTATTTATTTATTATAATAAACATAATTCGTCATATTTATTATAGCATTATACTCTCCTGGTGTACTAATATAATGCAGAATTTGTACTTTTACTTTCCATTCCAATGGTTTAAAAGTACTCTGTGAAAGAGCTGGGGCAATTTTTCATTTTAATTTCTTCCCCCTTCACTGACATTCACTTTCCGACACTTTTAATTAAACTTTTTCCTCGGCACTCAAACGCAAAAGTTCACTTTTCTTCTGCTGATGCGACTTTCCGCAGCGCGGAGACACCTCTCGGAGAGATAGCGAGGGCCTCCGTCCATCCATCCATCTTCCCCTTCCTCCGCCCCGAAGATCAGCCCTTCCACTTAACCTCCGGAGCGATGGAATTACAGTTTTGACTCGGAGCGGCGATATTGTCTCATCGCAGGTGTCATTACCCCGGCTTATAATTGACAGACGCATTAACATGTCATTAACACATAAGCTTAGACTTATATCTGAACCTTTTAATGAGGTCATCATTCAACATTAATAGATTAGTTATCATAGCTAATGACTGGGGTGTCTTTGCCAGTTCCCCGCAGGTCGAAGCTGAGCGTGAGGTTGGGATGGATGGCTGTAATGGGGGGAGTGGGGGGCGGGGGGGGGACACACCGATCTGGGGGGTGGGGGTCACGTAGGCCGAGCGTAGCGAGACAGGGAGTGTCACTGTGACTTCTGCACTTCTATATAAGTCTTAAGGTGAATCCCATAATAAACGCCACGAGTCCGTCCGTGAGCGAGGAGAGGAAAGTCAAACGAGACCGAGCGCTTCGACCTTGTTTCTTCTTCAGCCGGAGACGCCAGGAGGCGCAGGATCCCAAAGTCGCAACGCTTAAAACTAAGACTTTAATTAAAAAATCAATTCATATTGTCGAGTGTGGGAACCTGCTGAAAATGTCCACAATAAGCTGTTGATTGTCCGTGTCTTAAGAGCGTGATACGTTTTGGGCCAATGGATATCGTTATTATATCAATTTAATATTGGATCATCAAACAAAGCCTTTGTGAATCACTCAAATAAAAATAGCGCTTGAATGATCTAACGTTTCATTCTTCTTGATCCAGGCCTTAAGAAAACATAAGATTAACGCCTGTTTTAATTCAAAAGGATTTCGGGATTGTATTGTTTGAATTTTTAAATTAGCGCAACTGTTTGGTTTTTTTAGGGAGGGGTGGGGGGGGGGGTTTCCACACAGTTCAAACCGAGCCCTGAAAGAAAAGCACAGGAAAAAAAAAAAGAGGAAAGCAAAGGAAAACACACCGCCCACCCGCCCAACACTAATCACAGGAAGAGCCCGGCTTCAATCCCGGCTTGTTTACACCGGCCCATGAATTAAAGGGCCACAATTAATCTCCCAGAATGCCTCGGCCCCGCTTGATGATGGATTAAAGCCGCTCGGGCCCGGGCGGCGGTGGCGGCGGCCACGTCCTGCTCGGGCTCTAAGGTTTCAAGATGGCCGCGGGCGTTCTGATTGGTCCCGTTCCACTGCTGTTGGGTTCAGGAAGTGGCGCCCCCCCCCCCGCCGCCCTGTGATGTGAAAACCAGGTAGACCGGGCCGGGGCCGGGCCAGACCTCCACCGCCCCCACCCCCACCCCCACCTCCCCCTCTATGGGTCTCCTGACGGGGCCCGGTGATGGATTGTATTTTGCTCCTCTGAAACTCATTGTTTTCTTTAGCGCAGCAGGGTATTCTATTTGCCGGTGACGGATTGCGGACATCCATCACGGAGGGGAGTTTCCCTTTGTTCCTTCCTCCGTGCGCAGGAGCGGCCTCCGCGTTTTCCCCCATGCCGAAAAACACGCCGACGTGATAACGCCGTACCAGTCGGAGGGCGGTTTCCGCGGAGACCTCAGTAGACCTGTGGACGGGTAGATCGGTTTGAAATATCCCAAATCGCCTCCGACAGTAACTACTCTTATCTTATATCCATGATGGGGGCTTATAGGAAGCTTTCAGGAAGTCGTCAAACGCGTGAAATAAAACAATTGGCAGGGCAGCGACGACAACAACAGTGGCGTAAAACCGGTACGACTCATCGCGACCCCAAAATTTCCACAGTTGTCCCTCACGCAGCGCGGGGGCCCCGCCGAGCCGAAATCAATCTTCATAAGGGAATCAAAACACAACAGGCACGCAACGCTTCCACCGTATTCCGTCCCTCGGCCTCGTTTCGGCGAGAGCAGCCCCTTTGTGCTTCTCTCGGGTTACGACGACGACAATCACCCCCCCTCCCCCGGAATGGAATGGACGCTCTCCAAAGAGGGGATCACCCGTCTCCCAAATCTCCCTTTTAGCACCTTCCACGTAGAGCGCAGGAGGCTGAACTGTTCAACCCTGAACCCAGGACACTGCCTCCGTGAACTCGTTTTGCGGGGAATTAAACAAAAAAAACAAAGAAAACGCGGCGTTTGAGTCGTAACCGGTCCGCGGCGCGGAGGGACCGTGCGATGTTTTACACGCCGCGAGGCGGAGGAGAGGTTTTTTTTTTAATTGGTGCGTTGATGTACAAACGCCGCGGGTGTTGAAACAGATCGGAGACGAGGCGGAACTCCTCAGCGCTCGGGTCTTTTTTTTTTTCCTTTTTTTTTAAGACAAGTTTTTGAATTATAATAGTGGAAAAACACCGACCCTCCGGCTGAACCGTCGCGGCGCGTCGTAGGCGACGGTCTTCGGGTGGATTTTCTCCCTTCTTTTATGCACGCAAAAAAAAGGAACTTGCAAATACACACACTGGGGCTCTGAGGAGGCCTGGTGCTCTTGTGTGAAACCCAGACGAGGGAGGTGAACTTCTGACCCGCTCCCTGGGGTGAGAGGCCCCCTTGGGGGGTGAGTAGGGGGGGTTAGGGGTTTGATCCACTGCAGCCCTGCCTCCCTGCCTCCCCGCCCCGGCCCCCCGCCCTCGCTCCGCCCACAGCTGGCGCTACGGCGTTGACCGCCCGCTCCTCGTGAAGCTTCACAACTGAGGCCGTGCAACGCCACAGTGATGTTAAAAAGTTGACAGGGGGGGATTTAGTCGACGAAGGCTGCACAATCTCACTCGGCGATTTAGGAAAGTCCGTCTCATCGGGTTTCACGGTTTGTGTCGATAAAATATAATTTAGCGAATTATATTATTGACGTTTTTTTCTACGGTGAAAATAAATGAGCTTAAGCGCGCTTTATCGATTTGCAGCAACAAGATGGCAACAGTATGGCTGGATCAACCTGGCCTCCTTTTAAAAGTCAGGTAAACTATGTTTTGTTGCCCTACTAGAGTTTTACATATTATGACAAAACGATGACTGGAATTCTCGGATTGAGCTTTATAATCCAATTCTAAAATCATCAACTGCTCGGATTTAACTATTTAAGAATTATATATTATGTCATTGCATATATATTAAAATAAATAAAAAAACAAACACTTTTTTTTTAAATATATTTAATATTCAATAAAAAATGTACTCACCATAAATTAAAAATCATACATTTGAAAACATAAATTTAACAAAGTATACACCAATAAATAACACACCCACAACACATAGGAAAGCCAGTAAACAGATAGTACAATGAATTTCTACACTATTACATTATTAAGCACGCACGCAAACGCACGTATACACGTATATGTATGTATAACTTACCACGACTTCATTAACCTCATCATCTTTTGATAATTTTATCATCATCAAATAACTGAAATTTACCAAATCTCAATAATTCTGGGATATTCCAACAATATGGTAAAAAAAAAAAAAAAAAAAAATGAACATGGTAACTAAATTAATTAATAATAAATCTCAACCGGGACGTATTGAAAGTCAACATTTTTCACGAGTCGTAGAACATTCATTTGGACTTAGATCATTGTTTTAATAGCCGCCACGCAATGCAATACATCATAATTGTGGAAATATGAATCCCTCATGATTAATTCATTGTCCTTTCATTATGAATTGTTAGTTTCTCGGGCTAACACGTGACGCTAATTGGACACGTGATGTATCACCTTGGCAACGCCCCGCGTCAGGCTCTAATTGGCTGCTCCGCTCTGCTGACGAGGCAATTAACGGCTCGGGACCAAATGAGGTGAAGGCATAAAAACATGAAATACATTATCCTAACGAGCCAGCATTTTATTCATTCATTCATTCATTCATGCATTCATTTAGTAGTTTTTAAAGAACCTGAAACGCAGGCAACACACCAAATGATGCCAAATAAGCCAAATAATTATTAGCCAATTTAATATTAGTCAAGGTAAATGCAGTATGTGAAATGTGTTGGAAGTGACGAATATCGAATGTTTTAGATAGTGTCAAATTGTCCACATTTGATTTTTTTTTTTTTTTTAAATAACAAAAAGAAAATTAAAAAATACAATTTTTTTTTCACGGGCCAAGACCACCTTTTTTTTTTCTTTTTTTTTTTAAGAACCAGAAATGTAAGCAATTCCAAACTCAGACTTATAACATGGTATATTATTCCAGTTACATGCAGTAAGTAAAGTGTATTTCAAATATTTTTAGCATAATGTATTTGAATTTATTCCAAAAAATAATTTTAATAATAAGCAATTTTTTAAGGAACCAGAACTGTAAACAACTACAAACACAGGCTTAAAACACTATCACGTTACATGACGATGCTTTGGTGTCTGTGTTTGTAATTGTATACATTTCTGGTTCCCTTAAAAAAAAAAAAATAATAATAATAATAATAATAATTCATTATTCCAACAAGCCAAGACCACGTTTTGTTTTAAAACGACCAGTAATATAACACACGCTGCATCACCGAAATTCCATCCCGTGCTGTGAAAAGCAAATTTCCCCTGGGAAAGAGTAATGCCTTCTTATCTTGTCGTCCCTTTATTGTCTTATTCAATTCCTGCTCATATTCCCTGATATTCCCCGATTCCAGCCTTGCACGTCGAAAGCCGCACAGTGGTACAGCAGCAGCGGAGGCGCTCGCGTCCGTGCGCGTCTGTGCGTGTGCGTGTTTTGGGTGGGAGAGGTGGGGGTAGGGGGGTGGGGTGGGGTAGGGGGTGGGGGGGCGGGTGGGGGTGTCGGTTCGGGAACATGGTGACAGTCAGGGTGACAGCGCCCCCTGCTGGCTCCGCTGGCAGCAGAGTCCCCTCGCTTGAGGCTGATGCCCAAGCACCGCCACCCCCGCCCCTCCCCCCTCCCCCCCTCCACTCACCTCCTCCACCCCCACCCCTCTCCCCCCCCCTCCACCAAATTCACAAATACATAACACAACAGGGACCGAATAACCGGGAAATGATGTGAGACAGAGGGGTTTGTTTTTTGTACTGAATTCATGCAATGTCACCGATTGTTTGTATGTGTGTGTGTGTGTGTGTGTGTGTGCGTGCGCGTGCGTGCGTGTGTGTTTTTTTTTTTTTTTTTGAACAAACATTTAACCAAAACAGCACAAAGCTTGTATTATGCAAAGCGTTCGTATACGCAATATGTAAACAACATTTGCCAAGGAGCGTGGTTGGTTGTGGCCTGGCTGTAGTCGTGATCAAGTATTGCAGCGTTTATTACGGCGCGTGTGGGGAACGTGCTCCACGCTGACATCAAATCGGGACGATGGTGAAATACCCGTCGGCGATGAGTCGCTGTTTGTAAATAAACTGACAGCGGGAAGTTAGGTGGAGGTGAAGTCAAGTTTATTTATAGTGCTTGAAAAGCGACAATTGTGTTGCAAAGCGCTTTGCAGAAAACACACACACACACACACATAGAAATATACACATGTATGGGAATATGCAGATTCTTTAAACTGATAACTTACCATGACTACACTGTTGTTTTCCAATTGGACACACAGCAGACTGGGGTCCCGGGGGTCGGGGTGTTGGGGGAGACACGCCAATAGTGTCGGGGGTCCGGGGGCGGGGTCTCACCGCTCGCCGGCTGCTCTCGGCCCCCTTCCCCGGTGAACCCCGCCAACCTCCATCCGCAGCCTCCACCCCGGGCGCGGCGGCGGGGCTGCTCTGTTGTTTCATTACGGCCGAGGTTCTGGTCGCGCGGAGCAGAGGCGCCATCATTATCCATCAGCCGTAATGAGACCGTCCTGCTGCCGTAAAGGTCAAGCAATTACTGCCCGAGCGGCTTCTCCAGCCCCCGAGACGCTGGAGAGGAGAGGAGGCTGGAGAGCGATGGAGGGCCGCGCTGCGGTGAAGGGGGCTGACACGCGCGCACGCGCACAGACACACACACACACACACACAAGCGCGCGCCCACACGCACACACCGGCAGACACACGTGTACAGTATAACAATACATCAGGCGTCTATAGGTAGAGCTGCTGTTCTGCTGTCAAACTAATTGAGCTGACCGTCATCATTTCACGTCTGCGAAGTGCAATAACTTCATCAGGCAAGGGGAAAAAAAATAAATGAGCGGACTTGTGTTATATTTTCATCTCGAACGGGAATAATTTGCCCTTTGGAAGAATGACGCTTTTATAATTTCGTTCGTGGGTTCAGGCCCGTACGCTAACTGGCGTGGTGAGGGTGAACGAGAAACCAAAGAAAGTCATTTTTCAAATTTGGGTGAATCGTAACTGGTCTGAAACAATTACACAGTTTTTGGTTTTGAATGATATTTTCCACCGTTTCAAAATGTTCCCGTGTATCTTCGCATTTTTTTTTTTTTTTTTTTTTTTTTGGGCACATGTCCATAAAGTAGCCTGTGTTTATTTTTGTGTCTGTTTGTCTGTTTTTTTTTTATGGTGGTTCCGCCGCTGTTTTGCCGTTTTTTTCTGAACTGAAGCGGGGGAGCAGGTGTCTCCTTATTCGTCAGGTTCATGCGAAGTACATGACAGGCCTGTAATTGGTTCAGTCATGTCAACTTTGGCCTTTGGCATGACATCACGAGAAAACCCTGTGTGTGTATGTGTGTGTGTGTGTGTGTGTGTGTGTGCGTGCGCGTGTGCGTGTGTGTGTGTGTGTGTCTTAGGACGCCATCTTGGCCCCAGCGCCGCCGGGCATCTCCGGCAGCGTCTTTATGCTTCCCCTCTCTCTCTCTCTCTCTCTCTCTCTCTCATTCTGGGAGACTGGGAGCCACTGGTTACAGTGTTTTAACGGCTGGATTAATGGGGTGGCAAGAGGGGCCATAAATTGATAATATAACCACTGAACACACTCGCCAGGACAATTAAGATAATACAACTGGAAATAGAGGCGTCGTGAATTGCCGCGGTTAAGAGCGATGGCTGCCTGGCAATGACACGCGCCCTTGAGGCCTCGGGCTGGGAGCCGCCGCCGCCGCCGCCGCCACCGCCGCCACCGCCGACCCGTTCCTGAGATACGAGCGGCGATAAACCCCCGAACAATGACACACAACTGTTTTCAGCGAGGTGGGTAAAAGAACATCTTAAGGACGTTGACGGATGACGGCGTCTCCTCAAGCGTATCCATGACACCTGACTTTTATTTTTTTTGGGGGGGGGGGGGTCGGTGTTTGCAAAAAAGTTTAATTGCACGGCCCGTTTCATACACAAGGGGAATTCAAAGCGCTGAACAGACAGTCAGGCATGACATACATTTTATTTAAGCAAAGAGGAATAAAAGCACAGAAATAACAAAATAAAAACATAATAAAATCATAGCAATCAATTTGAATCAGGCCTACACACTCAAACATGGCAGGACTCAAACCCACGCCCACTCTGGTCGTTGGTGCTCTGACCTAACGGGGAAGTCAATACGCCGAGGAACGCAAAAAAAAAAAAAAAAAAAAAAAAAGAACAGACGACGAGACCACGGATAATTGGTTAAAGCGCAATCCAAGACGAGATAACACCACGTCTTCATATTTTACCGTGACACCAAAATTGGCTTCATTGGGGCGGGCGTCGCACGCCCACACCGCGCCCACCGACGTGACCACGAAGCCCGGCGTTGGAAAAAAATGAAACGATCTATCACTTGCCTCCGCGAATCTTTTTCTTTCCCCCGCCGTCAAATTTGCCGCCTACAGACAAATCCGTCCTTTATTAAACGGAGGGTTGACATTTCAAACACAATTACAGTTGGTTCAGCGTCCAAAGGTCAACGCACTCGCAGGCCGTTAACTAACTGGAGGGAGGTGCCGCTCCGACGCAACGGACGCTCGAGCGAACGCAACCTGCTCCGAGCGTCCCGACGTCTCCGTTCTGCCGCCGATCGGGTTTTCCCAACGGCGGCAGCTTTGGGCTCCATTTTGGGACGGACCCCAGCCCAACCCCTCAGGATACTTTCCGTCAAAATCCTCCAAATGCTCGTCGTCCTTTTGCCGACTGCCGTCCTCCTCCCGCTCCACGCTAATGAGCGACGCCTACTGTTTTTTGCATTGTGTTTTTTTTTGCCACAACCCGGAAAAAAGAAGGCCTAACGAGAGCATGGGGGTGGCGGGGGTTAATGAAGACAGAGCGACTTCCTTTGATGCCAAAATGAAGACACACACGCCCTTATTTCTCACGACACAGCGCTAATTCCGACCCGGGTTTCCATTAATAGCTCATGAAATATTAAGTTCTGCGAGGTGATAAAAGCCGATTGTGGAAAATAACTCAGCCTCGCGGGGAGTGTTCGGGAGTAGGTAAAGAAACACACAGTTCCTTTTGTTTTATCGCCAGCGACGACGACACACACACACACACACACACACGCGCACACACACACACACACACACCTGCGTCGGACTTTATTTTACCAACCCCTCGGCTTTGCGACGAGTATCTATCACAGCGGTCCGGGTGTAATTATAAGCACACAAATTTCCTGAACGTATGTGGCTGGAATAATGATGTTCTCGGAGGAGGCCGTGGCTCCAAGCCGGAGCAGGATGACTTAAAAAGGAAGGGGGTGACATTAATCCTGGTTAATCACCTTCCTCCACCTCACACCCACGCTGTCCCGCACAGCAGCTGCTCGCCAATAGGAGACGGGCTCCAAAAGCCCAATAATATCATAAATAATATCATGATGAAAAAAAACAAAAAAACAGTCCATAGAATCCATTCTGTTTTCCTGCCAATGGATGAATCACAGCTTTCACCTGGTCAGGCTGATGGACAGACAGACAGACATCAGACAGACAGACAGACAGACATATAGACAGACAGACAGACAGACAGACAGACAGACAGACAGACAGACAGTCAGACAGACAGACAGACAGACAGATAGATAGATAGATAGACAGATAGATAGATAGACAGACAGACAGATAGATAGATAGATAGATAGATAGATAGATAGATAGACAGACAGACAGACAGATAGATAGATAGATAGACAGATAGATAGACAGACAGACAGACAGACAGATAGATAGA
>NC_137202.1:14634105-14661605 GCF_960531495.2 Zeus faber
GCGGGAGCTTCGACAACAGAGCGGGCGGAGAGCAAAGGGCGGACGAAAGAGGGTGAAAAAGGGAGAGATGACGAGATGTGAGACAGGAAGACGGATGGAAGGGGAGAAGAAGATGTATACAGAGCTGCATAGACAAACACAGAGAGAGAAAAGAGGAGGAGAGGTGAGAGGAGGAGAGAAGAGAAGAGGAGAGGAGAGGAGAGAGAGGAGGTGGATGGTGAAGAGTGGAAGGGGCAATTTGGAAGGAAGAAGAACCCAGAATATCCATAATGTTGATCGTAATGTTAGAGGAAAAAAAGGAGAGGAGAACAGTTGAGAAGGGGGGATAGAAGAGATGAGTTGAGAGACTTTTGACTTTTAAGGTTCCTTTATTTGCAGTAAGTCATGTCACAACAGCAGAAACTTGATTACGAAGGAACCAAAAAGACAACAAAAATAGAGACAAACCACAGGAAAGTCACAGGTCAGTAATGAATAGTATGAGTATAAACATCCTCAGAGATAATTAGGCACGCAGGGATCTGCTGATGTCTTCACCAGGTTTGAGGCAGCTGTTCACTATAAGGACGGTTCCCTTTGGAGCTCAGACTCCCAGGGAGAAAAGGAGAGATAGTGGTGGTGTCAGGGCGGTGACGGTGTTGTGACGGGCCGCGGAGCAGCAGCGCAGACGGGGGCAAATCATCCGCTCAACACCTCCTGTAGGCAGCCTTCTAAGGGCCTCTCTCTCTCTCTCTCTCGCTCTCTCTCTCTGTCTCTCTCTCTCTCTCTCTATATATCTATCTCTCTCGCCGATTCCCAGTATATTCAGCAAAGTAAACACAAACATGCTCGGCTTTTGCCGTTTGACCCGATTTCAGCTTGAAAAGCTTACGACCATACTGCGTTTCTAAACTTTGCTCCTGGTGAGTTAGCATCGAGGGCATCAGTGCAGATTATAATAACTAGCAAATTGCACGATTGCACGTTGAAGTGAAAAGACAAAAAAGCTCAGCGCAATCTCTTAAAGGAAAACTCTGGTATGCTCTTAACCGAAACCTTATTTTTTCCGGGAGCCGACCGGAGTGATTGGCGTCGGACACTTTCAAAACGATCCGGCGTCGTGAGAATAGCTCGGCTGCGAACCGGCAATCGTCCCTGACGCCGCGCGGTGAGACGGGCGCAAGGCAAACGGCGCGGAAACTTCTTGGCGGCTTTGTGCAGTCTCGTCACGTTCCCTCCTTTGTTTCCAATCCTCTCTCTCTCTCTCTCTCTCTCTCTCTCTCTCTCTCTCTCTCTCTGCCCCCCCACCCTCTCTCTCTCTTTCTTTCCGTCTCTGTCTCTCTCATGCCAGCTGTCTCAAACCCCGTGTGGCACTCCCTACCTTGTTACCCCAGCCCCCCCCACCCCAACCCAACCCACCACACCCCAACCCCACCCCCACCCCCACCTCCGCCGCCGCCATCGTTTCTCCTCCTCCCTCATCGCCTCACGCTCCCCGGTCCCCAACCAAGCCAGAAAATGATCCCTAGTAAATAATGTATCAAGATAAATGATAATTGCTCCGTTTGGTGTTTGCGTGCGTGTGTGTGTGCGTGTGTGTGTTTGTGTGTGTGTGTGTGTGTGTGTGTGTGTGTGTATGTGTGTGTGCGTGTGTTTGCGTGTGTGTGCGTGCACACCGGTGTTGGGTGTCGTTTAATGAGCGCAATAAATTAGAGATGAATACAGCTGACAGTGTTTGTCAGGACACGCTCAGCATCCTGACGGTTGGAAAGTAGACGGATCCACGGCTCCCTTCCCGCTCCGCCACTCCGGGCGATCTCCCTCCCCTCTCTCTCTCTCTCTCTCTCTCCCCCCCCCCCCCTCTCCCTCTTGCGTTCTTCCTTCAAGGGCGTCGTTGACTCACTTCCTGTTTCCCGTCTTCTGCTCCTCCTCGGATGATAACCCCCGAAGCCAAGCTCTCCCAGAGTTTGAAGTGCGACGCGCGAGCTTCGCTTTGAGAGTCCCGACGATCGGACGGAAACAAGCTGAAAAACTAACTTCAGCTGCGACTTTTTCCATCTCCGTTTCCTACGTGGCTGTGTTTGAGACTTTTGGCGACGAAATCGGAGGTTCCCCGCGTAGCACCCGGGGACCTCCAGGGGTCCTTCAAAAGGGGTGGTGAGGTGGTCTCCGGCGGAAATCAACCGCCGGTTCAACCTCCACCGATATGAGAAAGGTGAAGAACCGCCGGAAGGAAAGGAAGAAAAGGAATGCGGGTACGAAAGTAACGCTCCGTTCGCTCGGTTTTCCTGAAACCGTCTTCAGGGTGGGTCCCCCCCGAATTTTGAGGCCGAGCTCAGAAACGGACTCAACGGAAACGTGAGACGCCTCCAAGTCAGGCTCCACGTTCCGAATCGACCGAGTCGCTTGTTTAAAATACCGGCTGCGATGACAGACTGGCTCAGAGTACATGGACGGCCCCGACGCCGAAAACGACAATGACACAAATCGTCTAAATGTGCGTGTCATTAGTCAGTAATAAGAGCCACTCATGTACTCCGATACGTCCCTTGATGTATCTAAAAGGGAATTTTCCGGATTAGGGCAGATTTATAAGTCGGCAGAAGACATTATGCGTTGGCTTTCTGAGATCGCAAATTGGTCCGTGTTGGTTTTACTAAAACGAGGTTAGAACCCCACACACACACACGCGCACACGCTTACGCACACGCACACGCAAACACACACACACACAGGCGCTCACACACACACACACACACACACACGCGCGCACGCACACACACCCACACACACACACACACTGTGCCGCACAGTAACTTTAGGTGGCCCGCTGATGAGACCTCTCGCTCTGTCGCTGTCGGACATCAAACGTGGAGCCCTTGGCCGCGGATCGCACACACACACACACACACACACACACACACACACACACACACACACACACACACATGCGCGCGGGCGTCCCCAGGAGATCGCCTGATTGAAACCTGGCAACAGGACCCCAACAGCTGCTTCAGACAAAAGACATCTGCATATTTCTGATTTGTTTTTTGTAAATTAACACCACAACCTGCCAAAAAATCCGGGCGATCTGAGGGAGTCTATCGGCTTGTGTATAATTATACAAAGTTTATGCGCTTTGAAAGTTTGAAATTAGCATGAGGTAGAAGGGGGTCGTTCGCTGGGGATCGGCGAGACCCCGCTCCCAGGCATGTTGCTGCCTTCAGAGCTCATTTCGTGGTAATGGTTGTGTGTGTGTGTGTGTGTGTGTGTGTGTGTGTGTGTATGTGTGGAGGGGGCTATGGGAGCCTCAACAGTAGTCCAGTTTATTTATTTATTTATTTTTTCGGGTTTTTTTCGTTCTCTTTGGGGAGGTTCAAGGATGAGATTTTCACTATCGGTGGTGTGCTGACATTAGCTGTTACTAGCAGCTGTGGCCAATCAGAAGATATCTGGTTTCTAAAGGTCTTACATGAGGTAACCTTCAAGTGCGTGTGTGTGTGTGTGTGTGTGTGTGTGTGTGTGTGTGTGTGTGTGTGTGTGTGTGTGTGTGTGTGTGTGTGTGTGTGTGTGTGTGTGTTGGTGCATGTCTGTGTGCATGTCTTACATGAGGTAACCTTCAAGTGTGTGTGTGTGTGTGTGTGTGTGTGTGTGTGTGTGTGTGTGTGTGTGTGTGTGTGTGTGTGTGTGTGTGTCTTTGTGTGTGTGAGCACCTCTATGTGACTGTATGTCTTCCTTGCATCGGAGAGATGGAGACAGGAATTATATAAGGTGACATATTGAACCCTGTGAAATGTGTGTGTGTGTGTGTGTGTGTGTGTGTATGCGTGGAAATACATGTGTGTGTGTGTATGTGTGTGTGTGTTTGTGTAGAGCGTACAGTGGTACCTCTGTGGGGTCAGATAGCAGGCTGTTGCTCTTGTTAAACCCCTTCAATTATTCAGAGAAGTCAAGTCTCCTCTATTTCCCACTGCTTGTCTCCCGGACTGTTTAGGGACACGAGAGAGGGGGGCAGAGGGAGGGGAGAGGGAGGAGGAGAGAGAGAGCGAGGGAGGGGGGGGGAGAGAGAGAGAGAGAGAGAGAGAGAGAGAGAGAGAGAGAGAGAAGGATAAAAGGGGGAATTTCAACTAAAAGTACCTTCTTTCAATCTCTTCATACTATCGTCTACAATACGGCAAAATTACAAAGCTTGCACAAAAATCCGAAAACATGAGCAATACACGACACGTCCCCCTGAAGAGCGCGAGAGAGAGAGAGAAAGAGAGAGGAGTAGGGTAGGAACGGTCGGGAGGAAGGGATGCGATGAATGAAGGAGGGGGAGAGCGGATGTCACCGAAACAGCATTTCTTCCTAATTACTGGCTCATTTAGAGCAGCCGCCGCCGTTATAAATAACCCGACAGCTGTTGCGATGGAGGGGAAAACGCAGCACAGTGTCTCAGTATCTCAGTATCATGGCCGTCTCAAATCAGCACGGGGATGATAATAGCACTGGGATGCACTTCTAGTGCGTTCCGCCTCGTCTGTCCGAGGGCGTGCTAAATGATCGGTAGACTTTGAAATGACATGTGTTTTCTTTAAAATTACGTTTTGGAAGACAAAGTGGGAAAATGGGACACATTTCAACTAAAATAATTTAAAAAATGTTTATTAATAAAAGTGACTTTCATTGATGACACTGAACTGTTGTGATGAGTGTGAGTGTTGAATAAAGGTCATTATTATGCAAATTAATATAACGTTAATAAAAATTAATTATTATTGATAATAATAAAAATTACAATTTTATTATTAATAATTATTAATATTCATAGTTATTGTAATTATAATATATTATCATTAATAATAATAATAATAATAATAATAATAATAATAATAATAATAATATTCCTACTCTCTCCTCCTATGATATCATCTCAACAGTGAAATATACCTTTAAATACCTCGTCAGTTCACAAGTCACAGTGGGGGAGTGATGTACACACGGTCACATGATCTGCTTTTCCCTTTTGCTTCAAAAAATATTTTTTTTTATCTATGCTCTGTGCTCCCCGCTGCGCCTGTTATGTTAAGTGGTTACACACACAATCTGGGACTTAAATAATTACCTTAAACACTGAAACCCTACCGGAGACGCTGGCGGTGGTGATAATCTGCGGTAATTACTGGGTTTTGAGCACCAGGCAGACCCCAATGATAAAAAGCAAAGAAACATCCAAGTTTCTTTGCTCTTTTATCTCAAAACAGATGGCTTTTACACATTACCGTTAACAATTACATATTATTAGAATTATTAGATATTGCTAGGTAATGGTAGCAACTGAAATTAGCAGCCTTGTGATTTAAATGGTGGTATATTGTGCCAGATTCTTTTATAAGGGGTATTAGGTGGGAAAAAATATATAATTGTTTATGTAAAACACAGGAAACGCAATTTCATTGCACACTAAATTTATACGTGCAATCATAAATCTATGAACCATGATGTCATTTAAAAAGACATTAAAAATAGTCCACCACCATCATCATACTGAAGGACTACGCCATTCTGATCAGAAATTTGGATTCGGACGAACTTAACGTGCCTTTTCCTCGAGGTTAAGTGGAGGGGAAAAAAAGATGATTTCCGCTAATTTAGACTTGAATCTTTGGCGACCTTGACTTCAAACCATATTTTCTGTCCCATTAACACAAATCTTAAGAAGGGTAACATAACTCTCAGACAGAGACAAAAATGCCTCCAAAAGAGAAGGGAGAAGGGCTCATTCATTCATTCATTCAGTCACTCATTCCTTCAAAACTCTGCACAAAGCCTGTGGTAAAGTGGTCGGTGTCAGACGTGGAGACAGAGAGACTGTGGCCCTCTGTTTTCCAAAACAATGGACGAGCTTCTGTACCAGCAAAGAGAGAGGGGGAGAGAGAGACGGAGAGAGAGAGAGAGGGAAAGCGAGAGAGAGAGAGAGAGAGAGAGAGAGAGAGAGAGAGATAGAGAGAGAGAGAGAGAGAGAGAGAGAGAGGTGTTCTCTGTGTCTGCTCTGTTCGCTGCAACAGAGGTCATACTCTCATCATCGTCACATTATTTTAGAATGAATTCTAATGCCAAATCAAAATAGTCCGATTCAGATTTATGGATGTATGTTTTCATAGCCAAGATTGTTTACAGTCGAGATGGACGGTGAGAAGTGTTGAAAGTTTAGACTCTTTTGTGAGATTCGGTTCTTGATGTCTCACACCGATGTGTTGATGAGTCACTCGAGAGTCATTCGTTCTTTTGGTTCTGTTGGTGTAAAGTGTGGAGGGCAAGGTAGTTGTGAATCGAATTCTCACACCAAACATTTGGTTCTGTCGAAATTATTTATATTGATGTAATAAAAAGTAGATCAGTCACATTCAATATGAATTATGCCAAATGCGGGATTTTTCCGTACAGATTTAATCCAGATTTAAAAAAATGTTGCACTCCCTCCCGGGCTGTTGCCAATCGCGAGTCGAGAATCCAAGTCCAGAATCCGAGTCCAGAATCCGAGTCCAGAATCCGAGTCGAGAATCCGAGTCGAGAATCCGAGTCTCGAACGCAGACGCAAAAGCAGACGCCTTGTGTGCCTGGCTGCGGTTACCGAGTCACAAACAAAACAAAACAAATTCCAGAGTGACTCCAGACTCCGGAGTCATTTAAAAGGTTTGTTAGAAAGGGACGAATCGTTCGCAAGCCTTCGCATCGCTCAAGGTGAGGCGGCGCAGAGAGGGTGAGGCAAGGTGGAGTGAGGTGGAGTCGAGAGAGGGAAGGTGAGGGTGGAGTCGGCGCCGCGGGGCGAGAGGAGACGGGGGAATCTGCCGACAGGCTGCAGAAATTGGACGCTGCCGGCCGTGAGTGGGAGACGCCGGCGAGGAGTGTCGGCCATATGCTCAGCTCTCTTCCCGGGGAAGGGCGATCCGGGGATAAAAGTGAGCGAGGCGGCGACGGGGCCTTCATCAGTCTGTTCAAAGCCTCCATATGAAAATGACTGCGCACGACGAGCCTTTGACCGAGGCCAATTTTAGATCAAAGGCAGCCACCCCCACCGCCGCCACCGCCCCCACCACCCCCACCCAGCCCAGCCAGGCCCCACCGGAGGGAGGATGGAGGGCTGGAGCCGGTTTCGGCTCGGGGTGCAGCGGTAGCTTGTGCACCAAGAAGGAGGTTTTCCCAAATCTGCATCTGCATTAGAAATAGCCATTAGAAACTTGTGCTAAATGCAACCGACACAGTCGGACAAAGTAAAATGCAGACCACACCCGACATTCGTGACAATACCTGCAAAAATGAATGAAAATGAATGAAAATGAATTTTATCTCTTAGCTATTTGCGTTAACTAGTGCTAAATGGCAAAAGAAACGCACGGCACAATTATTTTTTAATACATACATTTCCCTCGTCTGCAATTTTGTCACAGACAGTTGGTATTTATTCCTCTTTCTTTAAAAAGATTTGTGCTGGTCTGTGCAGCCGACAGCAGTTCCCATGCCTAGCTCTTAGCTTCGACACAAGCGGGTCAGGTGCATGGTATTTCTCCAGCCGTGGGTGAAGGTGCTCAGATGGCGGCCGTCTCATTCTTATGAGCGCCCACTTGACGTGGGAGGGGGAGGCAAATCTGAACGGTCTTATTTCACAATTTGTGTGTTCGTAGGTCCATCAGAGACCCAAATGTATGTGCAAAAAAAGTGGGTTCATGATAGGACCCCTTTAAATGTCTCACACCTCATTGTGAGAAATTAATTAATTTAGACTCAAGAAAATGTTCTCATGATGATATGATGGCACTGAATACAATATTGAATGATTATGCCCCCCCCCCCCCCCCCCCCCCAGACTGGCTCCTCCTCCTCCTCCTCCTCCTCCCCTCGCTCCTTCCTTCCTCTCCCTCCAGAGAGAGGAGGTCACATGCTGCAGACCTGCCCCGTGCCATCTGGCTGACTTCCTGTCATCCTCGCCCCAGGAGATAGACACTCTGCTGGGGAGGAGGCGGCACACACTCCCCCTCCCACCGAGCACCACACACACACACACACACACAGACACACACACACACACACACACACACACACACACACACACACACACACACACACACACACACACAAACAAAAACATACAGTGAGAAAAATGAGGGAAAACACCTCGAAGGAAAAGACAACAGGGAGGAAGAGAGACAAAGAACAGGAAGAATGGGAAGTAAGTTGGTCGAACAACAAAGCGCAAAACTGCAAGCTGCCCGCTCGGAAATATGGAAAAATTGCTGTAAAAAAGCAAATGGACGAATCAAGTTATGTTTGATATTATCTGTTACACTGGAGGGAAATGAATATAGAAACGATTTCAAGATAACCTCTGATTTGAGCACAATACACATCTGCGTCTTATTTTCACATCACGTCCGCAGACAAAAGTAAATATTTAAAAAATAAATGAAACTACACCAGGATGTAAATATTTTTTGATATCACAGCTGTTTTGTTGATTTACTTATTTATTTATTTATTTATTTCGTTTTTCTCAAAAGCTTCACTTCTCATGTCGGAATTGCAAAGCATAATTAGTGAAATTGGGGTTCCACTTTTCCACCACGGAGGCCAAACGTAAGGGCGCTCTCCTTCCCGTCCTCACCTTCACCTCTTTCTTTCTCTCTCTCTCTCTCTCTCTCTCTCTCTCCCTCTCTCTCCCTTTGCCTCCACGGCGCAGGCACGTTTGGATCGCCGTTAAAAGCCCGCCTAGACAAGATTAATCTCAATGTCCCACCCATGGACTTGCATATTCATATAAATATAATGTGACTGCTGCGCGTATCTGAATTTATTGGTTTTCCTCCCTGGTAAATTAGGGGCCCTCCGATTGATGAATATTTGAGCACATGTGCACTCTGCGGGACATTTATCATCGGCTTTGCTATTATAAACAGAATAAATGAGAAGTCAAACTCGCGTCGGCCCCTCCCCGCCTCCTCTCTGCGGCTCCGGCTCCCGCCAGCCCTCCTCCGAGATGCCCGCTGCCTCTTAATCCGCTAAGATGGCTTCCTTCCCTGGTGTCTCTATTTGATCGGGGGTTTTCGACACCGGGTTGACAATGTTTACTGGGAAGAAAGATGACCAGAAACAAAGTTTGCCCTGCAACACTGTGGTCTAAGGAGTCAGATCAGGACCCTAACCCAATCATAGCTGCAGAATACCGGGCAATGCAAACACCGCACTGTACCTTTTCCGATGGCCTCTGACGAACCAAATATACTGAGCGATGAATTAAGGAAGCGAAGACAATGAAATCTACAGCAGATGTAGGCCTACAGCAGTCAAGCATATCTTGCTTTGAAACTGACATTATCCACAAGTGTTTTAGGATTTCAGTGTTTTTACAGTGGCTTGGAACTGGGCTCAGCCAATCAGAACCGAGAACCAGAATTTTTATTTATTTATTTTTTTAATAATTGCCCAAATTGAGTGGGAGGGAGGGAAGGGTGTCAGGTCCGATGCCACTGATATCTGGATGCAGGACCCTTGTGAAACAGACGCCGGGGGCCCCGGCTCGGCTCTTTCATCCCACGCTTGCGTCGCTGCTCCAGTTTCCAACGTTTTTTTTCACAGAATGCCGTTGGATCCCCTTTTGACATCCCCCCATTTTGTCCTGAAGGCTGCCAAGATTTTTTTTCCCCGCCACACACCCTTCCCATTCCTCGGCCTCATCGGTCCTTTAATCAAAGCTCGGTGATGTGACGCTAAAGGAACAGGCATTGTTTCAGATGATTTCCTTCACAGCCTAAGCCATTGGCAGCCACTGTGAAATGGGTGAAATCCCAGCTCGGTGTTGCTGGCACACGAGCCCCGGCGTTCTGGATCCATTCCACTTCGGAGCGCTCTGGCACATGCTAACTGTCATCCGTGAAGCGCTGCTCGCCCAGCGGGGTGCGGACTGGCAAAACGGGGAGTGAGGACGGGGGGTTCGAAGGGGTGCATATAAACGCACGCGCACACATGACACACAAACAACACGCTGCTTCGGCCCCCGTAGAGAGTCGGCACTAGAAGCCTTTGGACGCGATCATTATTTACACAGACGACACTCTGAGCCGGGCTCCGGTCCTGCCTCCCTCATCATGCCTCTCACCTGGCATCCGCCCATGGTGAGCCATCCCTGGGATGCAACAATGACTCCTCCCAATCCCCAGCGTCCCATCCCCATTCTCGCTGTTGTCTCATGCCTGACGGATCCCTTGGCATCCCCGCTCCTCCTTCCTAAACACTAGCAGCTGCTCTGGTAATTAGCCATTAGCTCTTAACTTTTCACTATAATACCCGATCCTTGGAAATCCCCACAATTGCCTCCGTAATCTGTTCTAAACAGCCAGGCCGTAACCAGCGAAACATAAGGAGGCGAGGGGTAGTTAGCAACCCCCCGAGGAAGGGCTCCTGCCAGCATGGAGGAACACCGCGTTTGACCTCTTGTTTGTTTAGCCGCGCTTGTTGTTTGTTCTTGCTGCCTTGGTGACAGAAAAGGGACGAAGCCGCGGCCTCAGCTCTTCACAACGGTCAAGAAAAGTGAGGAATGTCCACGTTCGGTATGTAGGCCAGAAGGGAACGGTGGGGACTTTTGGACAGGTAAAAGCAGTTCTCCGGCCGCTGGAATACTTCGGGAGCGTCATACAACACACGACAGGGCGACATGGATGCCCGAGGGGTGTTCCTTTAGCGTCGTTTTGATACGGCTGTGAAAAAGGTTACTTCCTAGTTCTGCGTTTCAAACCGTGGTATTCTCTTGCGGAGGGACCCTCGTTGTCGTCAGGAGATGTAGACAACATTGAATCAATTCTTCAGGTTAATTCTGTAATGTTTTAAGCAATACCGAGAAAATGGCCTTGATTTATGTCAAACATGGTCCTTTAAAGGAGGTCATTTTGATTAACTAAGCGTTGATTAAATCAGTGTGACATCAATACTGGCAGCTGCAGCTCACCTCAGTATTGACAACAGTATTCCTGCTCACAGGACCAGAGCCTGTCGACCTAAGTAGGATCAGCATTATGTCAGTAGGATGTAGAGGTTAATACAGTAATATCAGTCAACCCAGTGACTGGTCGGTCGGCTGTTGGATGTTCGGTTGGTTGTTGGTTGGTTGGTTGGCTGGCTGACTGGCTGGTTGGCTGGCTGGCTGGCTGGCTGGTTGACTGGCTGGTTGGTTGGTTGGCTGGCTGGCTGGCTGGCTGGTTGGTTGGTTGGTTGGTTGGTTGGTTGGTTGGCTTGCTGGCTGGCTGGCTGGCTGGCTGGTTTGTTGGCTGGCTGGCTGGTTTGTTGGTTGGTTGGCTGGCTGGCTGGCTGGCTGGCTGGCTGGCTGGCTAGCTGGCTGGCTGGCTGGCTGGTTGGCTGCAATGGGTTGCAGGTTACTAAGGTCTCAGGGTTCCTTTGGCAAATGATGCAATCGGTCTGAAATTGCCCAAAGACATTAATCTGCCCCTTACCTCCAATAATAATTGATTTACAACATCAGCGCTTACTATATTTCTGCTATTTAGTGGGAAAGATTAAACTCTAAAATGACCGTAAACGATTTATTTCCCGATGCATTCTTTCCTATTCTTCAGATCACAAAAAACACATGTTGGCTTACAGAAGTAGCAGGTTAATATTTAATTTAGATTGTAAAATGATGAAATTGTGGCATTTAGTTTGACTATCCATACTGTATGTGTGCCTGTGTGGGTGTGTGATTGCATTTTTTAGATCCATCGCTGTCCGTTAGAAAATATAATTTCAGCAGGGGAGCTCCTCAATAACACAATAAAAATAAAAATCCGAATATCAGATCTGTCTGCATTAAGGGAACGCCACTAAAGCACCTGGATCCATCTCTCTATTTATCTCAATTTGTTCCTCTTCTCTGCCTCACACACACACACCTAGACACACACACACACACACACACACACACACACACACACAGCTATATAGAGCAAGGTACACAAGAACCACCTAGCGCTTTTCACAGGAATATGTGAAAATGTCACCACGATGAATGAATGTGAATGTCAGAAATCTAAATTGTTTAATATGTATCTATAGCTTTGTACAGTATATATCTGTACATAGGTAGATATACATTATGATAATCCCTCCCAATAGTCTAAACAGAAATAAGCGAATAATAAAATGAATGAGATTAATCTTTATACTTTTTCTGTGTGTCTAATTTACAGCAAAATCATGAAACTCTCCTTTTCTTAACCCGGTAAATATATTTCACTTGCATCTTGTGACACTCTTCCTGTTCCTTTCAATGCAGATGGTGTGTGTGTGTATATGCAGTACAAAAAATCAATATAGAACCAAAAATGAAGTCGGTAAGTCACGCAGTCCTGTGTTGAATTTTTCCAAACCTAATCCGCCAAAGGAAGTTTAGGATTCATTATGAAAAGCGTTATGGTATCATTATTGAACGGAGGCAAAAAACAAAAGCAGCATCTACTTTAAAGCAGTGTCTATCAAATCAAACGCTTGGATTGTTGCAAGAACATACAAACAACAACAGCTACAACCATTTCCACAAAGGTTTCATGACCGAACTCGTCCCCAAATAAAAGTGCTTCAAATAACAGGACGTAACCTCCCATAAAATCTAGGGAAGACATTTGTTTCCTAAAACTGTGCTTACTTTCTGCATATCAATCACTTGTTAGACAGACAGACGGACAGACGGACGGACAGACACTGGGACAGTCAGACAGACAGATAGATAGATAGACGGACAGACAGACAGACAGACAGACAGACAGACAGACAGACAGACAGACAGACAGACAGACAGATAGATAGATAGATAGATAGATAGATAGATAGATAGATAGATAGACAGACAGACAGACAGACAGACAGACAGACAGACAGACAGACAGACAGACAGACAGACAGACAGACAGACAGATAGATAGATAGATAGATAGATAGATAGATAGATAGATAGATAGATAGATAGACAGACAGATAGATAGACAGATAGACAGATAGATAGACAGATAGACAGACAGACAGACGGATAGATAGACAGATAGATAGATAGATAGATAGATAGATAGATAGATAGATAGATAGATAGATAGATAGATAGGTAGGTAGATAGATAGATAGATAGATAGACAGACAGACAGATAGATAGATAGATAGATAGATAGATAGATAGATAGATAGATAGATAGACAGACAGACAGACAGACACACAGATAGATAGATAGATAGATAGATAGATAGATAGATAGATAGATAGATAGATAGATAGATAGATAGATAGATAGATAGATAGATAGATAGACAGACAGATAGATAGATAGATAGATAGATAGATAGATAGATAGATAGATAGATAGATAGATAGATAGATAGATAGATAGATAGATAGATAGATGGACGAACGGACGCATTTCGCGTCGCAAAACAGTTGCGCATGACCACACGGGCACCCGTAGTGTGTGACGTCACGAAACAATATGGCGGCCCTCGAATGAATTGAGCCGAACAACTCATTCAGACGAGTGATAACAACAAAATAGCGGCCGTACAGTTTGTCTGCGCTGTCAGACATTACACGCATCCCTCACGCCTTTTCCTTTCGACAATGCCGAGTAAGAATGACGGCGTAAGCGCTGCTGTTTCTTAAAAGACATGACCGAGCCGATTTCGCGTGAGGCTCTCAGTCCAGTTTCAGGGCTCAGAGGAAGCAGAACATTTAACGCACCAAGGGGTAAGAACGGAGTGGCTTTAAAAGTATCATCATCTGTCATTTCCCTGGTCACGATTCACTTTACCCCGGAGGGAAGTCTGCATGTTCGCTGGTGGCTGAAAACAATTGTTTTCCTGTTTTCTTTCAACTAACATTCTTTAAATTCCACAGGGATACACGTTAAGAACTGTTAAAAGTTTAAAAGGATGACGTACAATGTGTAGTACACGGAAGAAACAAGTACTGTTCACGTTGTCTTTTCCTTGCACTCTGCTGTATTTTATATTGGGAAGAAACAACCAAAAAAAACCCCATTGCAGGCTATTTATTTCTTTAACCAAGCTACCCTCCCTATTTTGATATTTTTTCCAGTGTTTCCCAATCTTTTTATGCCACGGCACAATTTTTGCAATGAAAGATTCCCACGCCGCTATCCCATGAACCACTAAAACGTTACAAACAGGAATAACTGCTCATTATTATGGCCTGCTAATACTCCAGACCTGCCAACCTGCACACATTCTGTCTACCAACAATGCAATCCTTGGTAAAAAAATACGCAGGTAGGAAATGCCAGCTGAAACTACGCAAAATTTTTTATATATATATATATATATATATATATATATATATATATATATATTATTGTAATTTTATGAACGCAATGAATCAATACAAAACAATACAGTACATGTATTTGGGTATTTAAACGTCATCCCTCAGATCAGACCAGATGCTACAGCCTGTGGTTCCTTCTCCTCTCACTCAACATACACTGAGCACTGAGCGCAGCTGTACTTTATTATCAACAGACGCTGCATTGCTGAGTTAAAATGGGAAATGGGGGAGTAATTATCACAAACAAATGATCGGAATGTTAACATATAAAGCGTTGGTAATAGAGATGCACCAATCGATCTTTATCGGTTTTCAGCTTTATCGGCCATGACCGGAGACCGGCCGATCAGATATATTTTCTGATTTGTACTTGTAAAAATTATCTGATACTCAAACCCAATATGAGCGCAATGTAATGTAAAACAAATACAGTGAAAGAAAGAAAATGTCGGCTGTTTGGAGGAACTTCAAGGTAAACAAAGATTTAATTAATATTTTATCGGCTGACAATCTTCCAAAATTGTGCAGACTGCGTTGCTATCATTGTCACTGCAGCTGGTGCTCTGGTTGTTCATCGTGCACGAGCTCCGATCGTGATGAACAGTTTGACTCTTGCTTGAGACGCTGTTCTGGACGAGTCACTCAGTAAAGTGGGTCGTTCCATTTGACTCAGTTGGTTTAATCCACGGTGAGTTCCAGTGAACTCGAGTGAGAAGGTCATTTATAATTATTACTTTTTTTTTTTTTTTTTTTTTTTTTTTAACAATGATTGCAATTTGTTTTGGATTGGCAAGTACCATATGAATATAATAGGATGGTATATTTGCATGTAAAGTGAAAGAGACTTTCATTTGAAGTTTGCACTGGGCATTTCCATGTTAGTTGTATGTTGTGTCCTTCTAAAACTCGGTGAGAGTTACAGGTTGAATTACACTGAAACTTGGTGACTGTTCCATGTTATACTTTATTATTATTTTTTATTTATTTCATGTTCTGTTATTGTTCCGTAATGAAACATTAACAATAATAAATACACAGTGTCCAAATCAGCAATCTCACTATTGTAGTAACTACACATTGCAGTGGCAGTCCATATGTGCAGCTGTCCAATCACATGAGTTTGATCAGATCATGCAGTGTATTTGTCATTGACCTACAGCAGATATACCCAATGAGACCGAATTACAAAAAAATTTGATTACTCTGATCACAGCGATAAACTCACAATGATCTGACGACAATATAAAAGTTATTTAATTGAATCAATTGAATGAATATCATAACGAGCCAAAATCTGAATCGGCAGGTCAGACTTTAAAAAAATTGGAAATATGAATCGGTGAAGAAAATTGCAATCTAATTGGTCAATTTTGGTTTGGTAATTTTATGAGATGCATTTCAAGGGGTTTATCCTAATGAGGTAAATTTGTACACTGTATATAGTTAGACTAATAGCTCGCAAACGATGTGATGAGCTTCGTTACGAGACAGCTACGGTGTGATGAATGATGAATGATGAAGTAATTTAGCTGCAGTAACTCTTACAGTCAAAGACTCCCTGTTACACTAGTGTGGTGCTCAATATATTTTCCCATTGTTGGCAGGTCTGATACTCACTTTCAGTGCGAAACTCAAAGTGAGTATTATTCTGGCTCGTTCCGGTAAATATAGAAGTGGTATTCTGGCTGAAACCGATGAATTAGTACAGTCTTGCAATTTTGATCTTGCAACACAACAGCTCATTTCCATTATTCTTTATTTTAAATGGAATTTGGACAATTTTAACTTCATACCTTGCAAACTCTCATATTATTGACTGCTCATCTTGTTGACCTGTTTGGAGCAGATGATATGATACAACAGTATGATTCCATAGTGCTAAAACCTCTTTCCCCTGCTCAGATTTACAGACACCGAAACATAGAACAGGCAGCAGATACACGGGTCTGTATAACGCAGGTTCCCCGGGCGATGGAGAAGCTCCGCATGATATTATCTGGGATCCCATGTCACCCACCGAGGCTAAAACTGGTAAGCACACATTGACACTTGTTGTACGGAAAATATCTTGTGTAAATTGTGTGTATTTTAAATGTACGCTTCTGATCTGTTGTTTTTATAGTATACAGTAGAACTTGAGCTGTAAAAATATCAGGCAACTGAAAGAAGCCTGGTGGACAAAACATGTAAATCATTATGTACAATTTGTAGTAGCTGTATTAGCATCATCAACTCATCATCAAACTGTACAGCTTTATTAAAAAAAAAAAAGCCTTACCTTTCATATGCTTATTTATTTCACCAATATTTAAATTATTGTTTTACATTTATGTTTCATGTATGCACCGAACGCCAAGACAAATTCCTTGTTAATGTGAATTTACTTGGCAATAAAGACTATTCTGATTCTGACTCTGATCATCAGTCATCAATGTGATGTTTGTTTGTGTTCAGGGAATCTGCAAAGGGTGACCAGAGTAGTCGAAATATCAGATATTGTCAACCGAATTGCTTCTGAGGTCAGTATCTCCAGGTTCATCAGTCGAGTTGTAATGTCTGCTATGCTGCTAAATCCAGTTCCTGTTGTTTTTACCCTTTTTTTGTGAGTTTTAATGCCTTATCTTTTTCCTTCACTTGCCTTACTTTACATGCCCTACCGTTGTCTCTTAAGCTGATGAAGTGGAGTTTCAATTTAACGCAGTATAGTTTACCATCTAACCTGATTCTCACGTGTTGCTCAGGATGCCGCCCCCGTGGTGCGAGACTCTCGCTTGCTGCAGTGGTTCGGAGACAGCGCCGTGCCGTGCACGCCGGAGGTCACCAAGCCGAGAGCCAGGAGGAAGTCCACGAAGTGAGTAGTGATAGGGAAGAAAATATCACCACATACAATTCTGGATCTGGATTCCGGTGAAATCACATTTATTTATAATGCACAATACACACTAAGATACAGGACACTTTACACAGGAACGGACAGACGCATGACGATCATTAAGACGCAGCAGACCTTTTGCTCACTCCAAGGCCGGGAAAAAAAAAAAGAGCCGGCTCCTAAGACGGGATTGAAAGGTTTCAGTTGTAGGGAAGAGCGAACACAAAGAGGCAGACTGTTCCACAGCCTCAGGGCAGAGACACGGAATGCACAATCACCCTTAAACGTTAACCAGCGCCATGGAACAGACAGAAGCGTTTGGCCAGAGGAGGTCAAAAAATATAATATGGCGCCAATCCATAAAGCGCTTTAAAAACAAAGAATACAACCCTGACCTTGATTCTGGATTTAGCCAGTGAAAAGAGGGGCGCACAGGAGAAATACTGTCTCTCTTCCTTGTGGCGGTTGAGGGCAGTTTGTACGAGCGTGTGAGAGAGAGACTGATTAACACCCATGTGCGGAGAGCTGCAGTTTTCAACACTCATCTCTTTAAGTTCCTAAACTACAGGAAATATTTAAATTTGTTGATTGCTCTGAGGTGAAAAAAACCTGTTTCAGCGGAATTCATTCGTTGTCAAATTTCTGCCGGTCAAAGATTACATCCACACATAATTCCTTTCCAATGCTTGTCATCAGCATTTCCAATACTCGGCATCAATATTTAATTCATTGGTTGATAAACATAACAAGTGAAGTCGTTTAAAGCTGTATTGTTATCACTAATATTGCTGAATGGTATTTTATATTTAAATATATATTTTTAATTTTATCTCAATATTCATCTCATTTTATGACTATGTATTGACTAGAAGTACGCCGTGATATATTGAACCATGACTCCAAGGTTGTGATCGTCTCCTGAGCAACACGCGGGAAAGGTTTAATGGTTAAATAAACGACATAAAATTGAAACTCCACTTCATTAGCCTCAGACACAAGGGTTAGGCAGTATGTAACTACGGGAAGGCGTGGATAATAGGCTACAAACTCTTATATTTAATATTTATTTTTGGGGGATGTCTTTTAAAGATCTTGACTGTTCAGCGAACACGTTTATAATCTGACATCTGCATTTTGTAGCCCCTGTGTTTTTGGTGCTTTTTTTTGAGATCATTACTTCTTCTGCTGTTTCTACAGGCAGAGCAACGCGGAAGGCCTCGTGGAACTGGCCCGGCAGTTTGACAAGACCATGCAGGAAGACTCGAAGGCCGCGGAGCAGTTGAGCCGACCCGCCGGGCGCGGCAACCCCTCCCAACCAAAACCCCGCGTGGAGACTCTGCCGCCGGGCGGCGGGGAGGACCCCCGCCGACACACTCCATCGGAGTCGCAGAAGGCGGAGGAGGAGCTGCACGCTCTGTTCGACTGCTCCACCCAGGGGGTCCGCGGCAGGCTGAGCCAGGGCTTGTCGGCGTCGGGCTGTTCGCAGGAGCCGAAGGGGCGGCCCGCCCGTCCGGCGACGGCGCGCCAGGCTAAGGAAGCAGGGCCTTCGGGCGTCGGGGCAGGCAGGCGCAATGACTTTGAGGACGACTGGGAGAACGACGACCTGCTGAGCGACTCCCTTCTCCTGGAGCTGACGCAGGATTCAGAGCAAAGCGCCTTTACTAAAATGACCTCAACGACCAGTCAATTCCCTCGTGACGGTAAACCTGACGGTAAACCTGTGGGGAGCGTGAGCCTTCAGGGATCCCTTCAGGCTCCTCCTGGAACCCTCCAGGAGCTATGCCCCAAACCAAAGACGGCAAAGCGAAGCACTTTTACACTCGAACCCAATCCGGACTTTCAGGCCCGGGTGGCCGCAACCAATCCTAGCTCAAAAGCAAGCGCTACCGTGGTTGAACTGTTCAAATTGCAGAAGCATGGTGAGAGATCGGCCTCCTTCACACCTGCAACGAAACTCGACCAACCGGCCGCCGCGGACAGTAAAACTGAGCCTAAGGAGATAAACATGGCCGACAAGGACGGGAAATCTACAGACAGAGACTGTTCATGGGACGAAGGGGACGACGAGCTTCTCTTCCAAGTGTGCGACAATGTAGAGAGGCTATCCAACAGTCAGCCGCCGCTCAGCAGCCCCCCGAACCCTCCCCCCGGCACTGCCCGGCGGAACACGACCGCCCCCGTGGCGATCGGCAGGGGCGCCAACGCCAACGCCAGCAGGTCGTTAGCGTGCAGCTACGTGCGTTCGAACTCCGTCCCGGGAGCCAGCAGAGACGCCACGGGCCGCCGGGGCTGGAGCGTTGCGCCGAAAGGAGCCGTCACCGATCAGTCGCCCCTGTCTCAGAGTCACCCCGGCGGCCACGTCGGTCGGGGAACGTTCGGTCACCTCGGGAAGTTCCCCGGAACCGCCCGGGCCGATCAGGACGCCAAACCAACCGTCCGGCCGCCGATAGTGACGGCCGGAGCAGCGTCTCAGCATTCCACCTTCAAGAGGAACCGCTCAGACTCAGCCGTCATAGGCAGCAAAGGTCTTGGGATTTTGAACGTTTATTTATGCATGTTTTTAAATATTGATTTTCTATGGTGAAATACTTCATATATATTTTCATTTTAGCTCATTATCTGTTTGTCTTACCTTGTGACTCTGCTTATTTCGCCTTCACCGGTTCTTATTTAAAATCTCCTCATTGTATGTCGTCCTTGATTAAAACGCTGCTCAATGATGTTTTGTAAAGTCAACCGTTTTGGAACTCGAATCCAAAAAGCTTAATTTTGTCTCCTCTCACTTCCCTTTGTCCCTCCAGTTTTTGGCGGCGGCCACGTGAAGAGGAAGTGCTCCACGGCCGAGATCGAGAGCAAGAAACAGGACGCGTTGGCCAGGAGGCGACTGCGAATGGAGAACTCCCAAAAACTGTAGACTCGACACCGCTCCGTCAGGAGGCACCGTGCCCCGCAAACACTAATGTGACACAATGGACGGAGGGAGAGAAAGCGCATCGTATTGTACCGTGTACACGTGACCCTGCGTCATTTCATCATTTTCAAAAACAGAGTACCTTCAGTTTTGAAGTGCCTCAGCGATCAGAAATGAAACAGTAGAAACTGTTACAATCTGTAATTCCCTGCTGAACGAAGTTTTTGTTCATATTTTCCCCGTTTTCTTTTTGAATAAATACCAGCAGGGTTGGCGAGTTTGAGTTGATGGGGTTCATATAAAGAGTAATTGCTTAATTATCTATCTGTCTATCCGCCTGTCTGTCTGTCTGTCTATCTGCCTGTCGGTCTGCAGTATCTCAGTGTTTCCCAACATTTTTCCTTCCGCGGCACACTTTCTACAATGAAATAATCTCGTTGCATATCCCACTCTCCCCGTTTACCACCGAAAACATCTGGAGTCACTCCGGCAAAACGGCGACCGATTGAATCTGCGGCTCGCGAGCCGAGGACTCGTTCAACCCAATACAAACATTTACTCTGAAGAGTCACATCAAATGCTTCAGCTGGAGCAAAGCCACTTGATTTCCGCCGTCCTTCAATGACACACAGAAGGATGATAGCGAAAACTACATTTCAAAATACATGTGACAAGCTTCCTTACGTTTTGGGTATTTTGAAACATCAGAAGTAATGCCAAACCAATATGGCAGTGAACACTAGAGACGGCGGAAAGAGGTTGAAATTCCTCTCGAGGATCACCAAGCCACCTTTGTGTGTGTGTGTGTGTGTGTGTGTCTGTATTATATTACTATTCTCATCCAGCACCTGGTGTGGATATTTGGGGGCGAGCATATACAAGGCTACCTCTTTGCCTCAGTTATTACCGTCCATTTTGCTAACTTCTCTATTTCGGGGCTGTTGACAGGTAAAGCAGATATGATGGGGCTGTTGGAAAAGCGCTCAAATCTCGCTTTTCAACAGCTGTCACCTGGAAACTTGTCCTGCGTTGCAAACGTGCAATATCTCCGACGCTGGAAACATGGCAGCATATTATGATTATAAGACGCAAGGGATTCTTTTAATATTGCGGCTCATTTCCCTTTTGCCCTCATATCACTCCACCGGCCTGTGTAATGTGTGTGTGTGTGGGGGGCAAATGGCCACAATGCTTCCCTTTATTCCCGGGAGAATTCCAGAGTGTTCTTACCATGCCCAGATCATTACATACCTACAAGGCTGGAGCCCCCAGGTGTGTGTGTGTGTGTGTGTGTGTGCACACACGCACTATTATGGCTTAAAAGGATCAAAAAACTCCTGAAAACACAGCATTAATCAGACAGGGGAACACGTTTAGTGCCCTCACAATGTCATAATTAATCCCATAATTTTGTCCTCTTAATGGATTGGTGGTCTTCATAAAATGCTTTTAATTCAGTGTTGACATTTTTGAATGTTTTCTCTGCCTCACCTGATTTACTCCCACGATTAAAAAAAACAAAAAAAAAACGTCATAGTGCTGTTTTATGTCTACGTAATCCCAACTAATTGATTTTAAAGGTTTTTCTAGATGACTATAAGTGTGTGTAAGTGCTTGCCTTGTCTTATGTCCCCCCCGAAAAAATACTAACCAGACTGTAAAACAGAAAGCAGGATGACTTGGCAGTAGCATAAAAGGCCGCCCCAGTTGTTGTTTTTTTTTATGCCCGTGATCAGGGGGTTCTGATCACGACGAGGATTTATTTTTCGACAATCCGATGAGACCCGCCGTGTGGCAGAACAGGTGTTGGGCAGGTTATAATATCGGGCTCGCTGAAGGATCCCAGCGAAACCGCCGGGCGGGGGGCGGGGAAGCGCCGTCGTGGAAGCACAAGAAAGAGCCGTTTCAGCCCCCGCTCGTCACACACCGACACCGGACAATTTCTGATTATCGAATGCGAGCGCAGGGCCACAGAGTTCCCTTTGTGGAGCGAGGGATGATTTATGGCTGTTAGTCAGGCATGAGGCAGTAATGGCCGAGGCCCCCTTAGGTAACGACGGCACCTGTTTAAACTGTCCGATCCTATGTGAATGTTTCAGTCCGGGGAGCGGGGTCGGAATATTGCTTTGAAACTGATGGACTGAGACTTTAATTGGAGTTGGAAATAGTCTGGGAGAGAATGGTAGTGATTTAGCTGAGAATGCCCAGGGGAACCCGGGATGCTGATAAAACTGATGTGATAAGAAATGTTTGTTAAATTCCAACGCATTATACTTTTATTTTCTCTGTGCACACGAGTCGAGATCAGAACCAGGAAAAAAATTTTTTTTTCAATCAAATAATCTCAGAAATATTGAATCAACATGATCCTTGCGTTCTGCCAAATACCATTAATCCCAACCATAATTAAACCATAAATATGATATGATATTGTTATTATATTATTAATATAATCTATTGATTAACTTCAATCACAGAAGTGGGTAAACACGGTTATTAAAGGTCAAGAAATGCAACAAGAAAGGTTCCAAATGTTCAAAGGGCCACGCTGAGACAATTAGCAGATGTTTTGCTGTAAATCTGAAGTCGACATCCAACATGGCGGCTGGAAATGGGGTCAAAGGGGCATCTGGACTACTCTGCCGAAACTGGTGCATTGCAGCCATGACACGGAAGAGGATGGATGGAATGATGGAGGGGTGGATGGATGGATACATGGGGGGATGGATGGAAGGATGGGGGGATGGATAATGGATGGATGGACGTGGGGATGGATGGAAGAATAGGTGCATGGATGGATGGAAGGATAGGTGAATGGATGGATGGAAAGATGGATGGGTGGCTTGTACAGTGTGTTATGTTGTTGATGTATTGATGATGTACATACACATTCCAACACTGCACCTTGCTTTAGAGAGAGTAGGTATACACACAGTATATACTGGCTATGGTGTCACTTCAGTAGTTTGGTGGTATGACGATACTTTTTGTATCTTATCAGACGTCCAAAACGTACGAAAGCCTCGAAGCGTTCCACAATCGTTCCACGCTGTCAAAACAGAATGTTGCCGATTGGAACGAGGAGGAACGGGCTTTAGAACGCTGGCAGGAGAACGAGGGACCAGGGGAGGCGGAGATAACGTCTCTGATCACTCCTCCGCGCTGAGAAACCCCCAGCGCTGTTTCCACAGCACGGCCGCTCGTGGAACCGAACCTCCCAGTGCATGACTAATGCCCGTCGTACCAACCTTTACCTACCTCTCTCTTTTATTCTCTCTCTCTCTCTCTCTCTGTCCATCTCTCTTTCACATTCTTTTAACTCTTTTCTTTGGATGTTTCTCGTTGTCTTTCAATCGACATGCCTGTTTAACCCGCTCCCTCTCTCTCTCTCTCTCTTTCCCCCCCCCCCCCTCTCTCTCTCAGGTAGGGTGGAGAGAATAGGAGGTGTGCACTGCGCTGACTCAGGCGCCTGTCAGCGGTGTAAATGACCTGTGAAGAGAGTCACGGTGCGTGGCATCAGGCAGCTTTAGATTTGTTTCAACACAGCTTCACCTGAGGACTCCATTCATGGGCCCCCAGGTATGACTTCCACCTCCATTTGTTGTGTGTGTGTGTGTGGGTGTGTGTGCGTGCGTGCGTGCGTGTGTGCGCTTTTTGCGTGGGCGTGCTCATGCATGGGTGGCTGTGCATGTGCTGCACAATGCTGCATTTCTCTAGTTACTAGTAGAGCGTCCTTGCTTTAACATAAGAGGTAATAAAGTACTTTATTAATCCTGTGGAGAAATGTGGTGGTATGTAGCAGCACTAAACCAAATAGCAGTTCACGCTCCTAACACCAGGTCATACATCAATATGCCTTAAGTTTGGGTACAAGAGGCTATCAGCCACTGAGATTTTCGAGATTCTTCCCTTTGATGGATTACAATTTTGGAGGCGGATGCACCTTCAATTACGCAACCGCAATCAACAATTTGGACTCTTTTGTGCCGTTGGTTGGTTCATGTTGCTTCACATTGTTATGTTATTATTGTTCATTGAATTACTTCAAAATGAATCCCCCTTTCAAAGTATCGTTTCCATCCTTTGCTCCATCCCCGTGCACGGTGTGCGCGCGCTTTGTTCGACCCGAGACCCGACGGATCCCGCGCCAGCCTTTCCTCCACCGAAATGACAAAAAAGCAGGAAAATATCGACGAGAGGCATCCGTCAAAATAATTTCTTTAACAGATAGGATCCGTCTCGTCTGTGAGTGAACGTGGAGGAATCATGCCTTTGCAGAGAGTTTTCCAGCAGTTTGTGCCATCAGTGTCATTGACGAAGATCTCTTGGCTCTAGTTGGAGATCATTAAAGCGAACCCTCCAACTGAATTACTGCTTTCAAGCGAAAAACAAATTACGATTTTTAAGACGTGACTCCCAGAAAAAAGCACATTTTCCGCCATTTTAGCGATTAAAAAATAAATAAATAAATTGCCTGCGTCCTTCTCAAAGCGTTGTCATATTTTATTCAGGTCTTAGCCCGTAAAACGGAGCTCTAAATAAATCCGTCGAACGCGCGAGGATTTATTGACCCTCGCCGAAAAATCCAGCTGCAAGCAACTTCTCAGCATTCTCAAATTCCACATCTTGAGCGTACACATGTCAGACCCCGAGATTATTAGTTTGGATTTTTATCTTTTTCTCTCCGTCCGACGTGATTGCTCGTCAATGTCGCGCTACCGCCGCGCTCGAGTAAGCGTGCTGATAAGAGTTCGCCGGCCCCGGCTCGACGGGGTGTTTTAAGAAGCGAGACTCTTCCCGCACGGCCAACAAATAGCCCTCTCACCACATTCCTGCTGCCTGCATCTGACAACACCTTCGCGCTACGATTGCTTTTGGCCCCTTTTTCTCCCCCCTCCTGCACATAATAGTCGGCATGGGCTGTAATGGTCTGTTGACAGGTTTAGGCTGAGGTAATTCTGTTGCCGGGCTTTACAGTGAGGTGCCAAATCTCCCCCCGAGGCGAAAAAAAATGGAAAGCCTCGAGGTCGTCCAACCTAGATGTTTAAGGCCTTCTTACCGTCGCCCACTGCGCTGCCGGGAGATTATTCTTCTCAAAACGCGGAGAACGAAGAGCCCGAAGAAGCCTGCGGTTGATTGTGAGTGATTTTTCTTTTGGCGTCAGCCGTTCGTTGAAGGGCTGTTCAGCAGCTCGGTCGCCCGGTGCAGTGGTAAAATGTTTAGCGGCACCGGCTCCCGTGTGTTGTTCACTTCTGAGTTAAAATGGCTCCCGCTGTGCGGAGGCACAGTTCATTATGTGCAGCAGGACTGCATTAAGAAGGGGGCCAGCTGAGTGGAACTCCAGCTGGCGAGCTTCGTGCTGTGAACACACACGCGCACACGCAGACGCACACACGCACGCACGCACACACACACACACACACACACATACACACACACACACACACACACACACACACACACACACACACACACACACACACACACACATGCACACACTGGGAAAACATACACACATGCACAGGACACACCATGGAAAATGCATGGTCTGTGGAGCACTGTGGAGGCCCAAAAAATTACCTTAGCAATGTGCAGAGATGATCAGCTGTCCACACACACACACACACACACACACACACACACACACACACACACACACACACACACACACACACACACACACACACGTGAGCACCTGCTAGTTGGATGTCCTCTATAATATAGCCTTATAGCCTATACAATAAATGGTCTTGGTACCCTCCCCTGGCCTCATAATACACACACACACACACGCACGCAAGCACACATGCACGCACGCACGCACACACACACACACACACACACACACACACACACACACACACACACACACACACACACACACACACACACACACACACACACAGTGTCCCCTGCATCCTCCTCCCGGTGACACCGGGCTCGCTCGGTGCTTCCGAGCTTAATGGAAGGTATCGGATCCAGGTTGGGTCTTTGTGCCGTCACATCATCTGGATCTGGTTTAGGACCGGTAGCGAGGCGAGGCCGGGGGGGCGGGGGGTGGGGGGAAGCCTGGATGCGTTGGTGCACACATTCTGGAACCGCGCCACCTTTTCAGGGAAATGAAATGCTACTTAAAGCCCACACAGGTCCTTTTGGTACCGTACAGCAGGGCTCAGCGGCCCGAGGAACCTCTGCCAAGGCTGAGGGGGTGGGGGGACGTCGCTCTCAACTTGGGAAAGTCGGGCTAAACCCAAAATTCAAAGCTCCAATGTATACACACCCATAGCACTGGAAGGCAATTGAGATGATAGGATAGGACTTTTGGCTCAGTGGTTTTCCTGCCAGGCATCCCCTGATTAAAAATGATCAAAACCCCCAAAACCACTTATTTTAATTGAATACTGCTGAATACTACTGAATAGAGCTCGGCATTGATTCTGGCCTAAAACCCGGCACTTCAGAGCCATGTGTTCGTACTGTATAAACGCGGCGGTGCATTTTGCCATTACCGCTCCACGGCGCTCGCAACGCAGACCGCTGCAAGTGAAAATCCGCCATCGGACGATTTGGGATGATGACGGCCGGCGAACCTCCGTCACTAAGCGGATCCTCCCTAGCTAAACAAACCGAGGGGTGACACACACCTACTCAATCCTCCGCCTCCCCGTCACCGGACTCCTCCCCGAGTCGCATTTTTCACATTGGTGCGGTTCTCGTGGCTCCCGCGGCAGAATGTAGGGGCTCATTGTCTTCGTTATCGTTCTGTTCTCTTCACATGCTCTCTAAACACAGACACATGGCCCAATAAACCACACACATTCTTACACTTACTTTGTGCGCGCTTCATCATGTGCGCACCCACACGCGCGCACGCACGCACACACACACACCTACACACACACACACACACACGCACGCAGGAGGACGCACAGGCCCCGTGCAAAAGCAAAATGAGGGAGCTGCCGGGCACAGAACGAGCCGGCGCTCACTCCCGTCTTCCCCTCAAAGGTAAATTGGAAATTCCCAGTCAAATTACACACACGCAGAATTTTCCAAAATGTAAATGCGCGTTATCAAATCAACAAAGCAACGGAAAATGCAAATGGCGAGATCTGTGCCACCGATTTAGCATCTGTTGGGAAGGAGGGATGGACGGAACACCCAGCACACTTTGCTCCCCAAAACGAGGCTGTGCAGAGGGGAATTTACTAGATGTGTGCTGTGTGTGTTTGTGTGTGTATGTGTGTGTGTGCGTGCGCGCGTGTGCGTGCGTGCGTGTGTGTGTGTTGTTTTGGATCTTCAACAAGCCTTTTAGCTTCATTGTTGACATGTTGATGTATTAATATCAACGACCCCCCGCGCGCCCGCCCCTCCCCCCCCCCCCC
>NC_137202.1:14669105-14679105 GCF_960531495.2 Zeus faber
GTTGATAAGAGCGCTTGTTCTGGGACGAACTTTAACTACTTTAACCAGGGCACACACATGGGTTTATGGACACGCGGAGATATAGCGACGGAGAGAAAGGTATGTACACACACTCAATCACACACAAGCACAGGGACCCGCTCTGTCTCTGCTTTCCCACGTGCACTGACACGCACATGCACACACGCACACACACGCGCACGCACACACACACACACACACACACACACACACACACACACACACACACACACACACACACACACACACACACACACAGGGATGCATGGACACACACACACAGATGCACAACTTTGTTTCTTTGTGGCACACACATACACACACACACAGACACACACACCGCATGTACAGACAACACACACTTTCTCTCAAATTCTCTCTCGCGCGCACACACACACCCACACATGAACACACACACACACAGGAATGCATGGACACACACATAAACACACACACATGCACAGACACATAAACACACAAACATGCACTCAAACACACTGATGCACATCACACACAACACACATGCAGCCACACTCCAGACAGTCTCTCTTTCTCTCACACACACACACACACACACACACACACACACACACACACACACACACACACACACACACACATCGACACACACACAGTTGCACATCTTTGTTTCTTTCTGGCACACACACACACACACACACACACACACACACACACACACACACACACACACACACACACACACACACACACTGCACATACAGACAACACACACTTTCTCTCAAATTCTCTCTCTCTCTCTTTCTCTCTCTCTCTCTCACTCGCACGCACACACACACACACACACAAACACACACACACACACACACACTAACTACACTCATTTAATGGATATGGCCACTTGGTAAAGTGCACCATTAAGAGCGAGCACAGTAAGAGTATAACAAAGCTATGATGCAATATTCATGCCTTCTCATTCTCTGCTAATGCTGTTTTCCTCCATTCCAAAGCCCTGCATCTGCACATAACATGTCATAAATACATAACACAGAGGGCCCTAAAGTGTACGGAGGAAGATGGCTTTCGGAGCACTCAATCCGCATATATTTAGGCATTGTAATTAGAAAGGTGCTGCTTTGCATCATCCTGCAAAGCTACATCCCATATCTCTCAGGAGGTCAGCGCAGCATCCTCCCAGAAGAACGTGCGCCGAACGTGAACGTGAACGCTTAATGCGCCACCAGCGCATTAAGCGAAGTGGTCGGGGCGTCCAATCGCCAGGCCATCCTGTTGTGTTAAAACCGGAGGAATATTAGCCAACACATTTGATGACTTTTCATGGACAAATACACCGATGATTCCTTTGTCAGGCATGTCCCCTTTTCATAGCATCCAAGTTTTAACGTCGGATGTGGGTTAGTATAAAGTTATTGTAAAGATAAACTCAAAATCAAACCATTGTTTTTTGACCGTTGCAAAGCAAGGTGAAATTCACATGGTTTAACTGTTTCCGAAGAGGAAGTTAAAAATAAAATCCTTAAACTAATTCTCCAAGATATAGGTGCTAAATAAAAAGTTTGATGGTAAAACAGGGATGTAATCGAACTTGTATGTCAGTTGAGGCTGAAGAAGCCAATCTCTCTCTCCAGGAGAAGCCGTAACCCCACGATAAACCCCGTCCCTCCAAACCCTATGTTGCTTTCTGCAGAAACGAGGCCCTGGGACTGATCCAGCGTTCCGGCGTATTTCAGTCCACGGATTAATGTATGAAAATGTCGGCTATCCGACTTCATCTATACGCCCACCCAGAGATGAATTATTCACCCTGACGTGGCTGCTCCATTATGCACTCAACCCACCACTTAGATTAGACCTCCTCTGATACACACACACACACACACACACACACACACACACACACACACACACACACACACACGGCAATATTAGGCACTCTAACTCAAATACACACACACACACACACACACACACACATAACCACACAAGCACACTCACGCATAAAAACAAGCACAACTTTTTCTGCCTGTGTGCATATATGCGCACGCACGCACGCACGCACGCACGCACGCACGCACGCACGCACGCACGCACACCAATAAAATGCATTAACACATATATTTATATGGCATGAATCCACAAACAAGGCATGTCCATCCTCCCATCAATTTCTATGGAGACATTAATGATTTGGCCAGTGTGCAGTAGCACCTTTGGACAAACGTTCATGCACGCACACAAGCACACACACACACACACACACACACACACACACAGACACACACACACACACACACACACAGATACCGCAAAAAACACTGTCCTTATCTCCTGCTAATCATTGTCGTGTCCACATCACCGGCGTTTTCCCAGGAGTGAACAGCCTGTAACCTGTCATTCCAGAGCACCACCTTGTCATCATCCACTTCCCGTTCGGAACAGCGCTCCTTTATGGCCGAGATAGCCCTTATCAAAACTGTTTGACTTGCATAGGGAGAGGAGGCGGTTCCCTGGCAGCATAACGTGCATTATGACAGCTTTACGGCCTCAGATCCAAGCGCGAGCATCAATTATGGGACATTGTACATCAAAGCAGTATCAACGGATCACGGTGCCTGATTAAAGCGTCGTCCGCCGTTCTACTTCTAGCTACAAGGTGATCCTCGTGATAATAAACGTGGATTGTGTTTTGCGTTGAATTAATTTGTAAGCAGACAGGTAATCTAATGCCCCGTACGACGCAAGACCACAGGGAGGCTGTTAGACGGGTGAGGTGTGAGCTGATGCTTGCCGAAAAAGAGCCCCGCGTCAAGCCCGGACAAGAGGCCCAGACAGAAAACACACAGTTGTAATCTCTGGTTATAATACCTGAGTTTCACTCTTACAGGCAGGAATATTACAACGAAACACGGATCTCATTCCGTTCTCATCCCTTCCGTATTAAGTACTGTTTTCGGCAGTAAACCTCGAGTAAGCCGATAGGTTTCTCTGGTCTGCTATAGGCCCAGCAGGACCCAGGTGGGCGGAGCTCCAGGGCAGGGTCTGACATATTACGGCGGCGTCTCCTTCCGAGACGCCGCCGTAATATGTTCGGGCGCCGCCGCCAGGTAGCACCGGCTGTGGGAAGTAAAAAAAGAGCACCCCGTCTGCGCTGCCAGGCAGTTTAAGAGCCAGGGAATCTCTTCACGGCGGAGCAAAGAATGCGCAAAGAATGCGCCGGGATTAGTTTTACCTTTTGCCACTCGAATCGGCCCCGTTCGTAATAAAGTCGGCCTTTCCACGCTGTCTCCCATGGTTCACTTTCAGTTCTGGAATTGTCAAGACATAGTCAGGCAAAGTATATTTATGTAGACCTTAATCAGTTTTACTCAAAAGGGCTTTGCAGGCCCACTTTTACAGGACTATTTGCCTCCCAAAGTCCTGACCTATCAAAAAGGCTGAATTGCGGAGTGGACTAGAAAAAGGTTCTCCCACCTTCAAGAAGGATAGCAGTCAAACAAAAGGTGTCCAGAAAAAATTGCGATAAGGAGAAACTCTGTCTCTTTTTGTCATTCTAGGATATTGTGACTACGATTAAAATCGTACAAACTGGGAACCAGCTCTCACCCCCCGGCTCTTATTTGTAGTAGTTACTGGTAACACTGTGGATCTTAATTTATGCTTCCACTATAGTACACAGCGCTATCCTCAGTGCAAGTAACTCTTCATGACAGCGTAAGTAGGATAAATATAAATCATTCAGACGTTCAAATTGACATGGTTATTTGTGTTACAGTTACCGACAGAAATTGTCAAAGTATAGCGGGTTCATACAGGAAGGCATTGGCAAAGCTTTTACCGTAGTTATGTCCAAATGAAATGCAATTTAGTGTAATCACCTATTCGCATAAAACGTGCTTATTTTGACCCGTTATTGTTCTTGTGCCGCGCGCGAGCTTTTTCAGCGTGAAACGCCGCGAGTTGTCAGCGTCTCTCGGCATTAGCGTCAGCGGGGGGCACATTTCCTGCAAATTCATTGCGCTTGACAGTAAATGTTATTGTCATCCCGATTCCTATCAGCACAGAGAGGTCATTGTACATTTTCGGGAGGGGGAGCAGGGGGGAGGACGCAAGCCTGCCGGAGCGCCGTCGCCCCATGAAACATGCATGCAATCAGCGGGGTCGTAGCCCCGCTGACGGTCTCCAGCCAAACTCATCCATCATGGAGAAACTGGATCCACGGGGGCCCTCCATTCCAGCTCAGCGCCGACCGTACCCGCCCGCACGGAAGGGCGGACCATCGCCGGCGCGCCGAACGCTAACGGGCCCACGCCGCGGCAACTTGATACACGACGTGCGTCTCCCTTGGACCGACTTCAGTCCTCCATCATTGTTTTCACTCCTACACTCCCTCGCGGACCCGGGGGTTTTTCGTACCGAAAAAGCCATTACCTCAGCCGCGACGAGGGGCCGACTGGAATGTCAGCGGCCGCGAAGTTAACGTGACATAGCGTGGAGACTGCGGCGGAGGGGCGGGGGGTGGGCCGAGGAGATCCATTCGCCAGGAAGTAATACTTCAACATGACGTCGGGCTTTCTTTAATGTGGTCCGCCTGCTTTGATGCACGGCTCCCTCTTCGACTTGACCCGTTGTGTCTAAATCACAGCGGTGCAATCCCCGGGACTGCCTGCGTTGGATCTCCGGGAGCCTATTTATGTGCTGTATGGAACATCTCAGCTCAACCGCACATGTGCACGGTAAATCCGCGTCGTCCCTAGCTGCCGTTTACACCTTAACGACGCCCGTATCGCCCTCCGAAGAACACCGATCTCAGAGTTGAATCTCCCTTTAAAATGCTGTCCGCCGGTGCGCCGGACTTCCCCTCCCAACACTCTGAGACACAATCCACAAACCCTCATAATAAGACGTGATCTCTTTTTGCCTCGGCTGATTCAGGCTGCGCAACCAGACGGCACGCCGGTGAGATAGCGCCATGGGAAGGAAATTAACGGTAGCTGCTGCCTGCTGTGCGTTCTGTTAAAGGACCCGGCGACTGTGTGTGCTGGAATTGGAGGCGGAATTGTAACCCAGACGGCGTTATCGCGCTCACCTTTAACGCTGCACATCTCGCCGCGCTCATTAATCCTAGTTTTTCAGAGCGCGGCGTAAACAGCCAGGCCAGGCGGCGGAGCATATCCGGCGGGGAGGACGAGCCGCTCCATCCAGCGCCCTCCGCTGACCCTCTCCAAATAGGATGTCTGGATGTGTTATGGGGGCTATTGTTTCCTATAAACATCTAGCACCGGGACAATAACAATCGCATCAGGCCAAATGAAGTTATCTGAGAATGGAATTAAACTTGCCGTGACCCTGCCGTCTGCCCGGCTCACTGGCCCCTACATTAATAATGCCTGATCTAATCAAGGAGCCTGGATGGATGCAGGGGAGGCCAGTGTGTGTGTGTGTGTGTGTGTGTGTGTGTGTGTGTGTGTGTGTGTGTGTGTGTGTGTGTGTGTGTGTGTGTGCGTGCGTGCGTGCGTGTGTGTGTGTGTGTGTGTGTGTGTGTGTGTGTCTTCTTCTGAATGTGTGGGGTGTGTCTGCTTGTATATCTTTGTGTGTGTCTTTATTGCCAGTGCACGTGGGTGTGTGAGTGCAGGCAGGCACGTATGTAGGTGTGTTGGACCTCCCATTTATTCTTACATTTACAATACAAGTACTACAATTGTGTGTGTGTTCTTTTGTGATTTTTCGTTTCGTTTATTTCTAGTCTGTTTAGAGAGGAAGGGAGAGAGAGAGAACGAGAGAGTGTGTGCGTGTGTGTGTGTGTGTGTGTGTGTGTGTGTGTGTGTGTGTGTGTGTGTGTGTGTGTGTGTGTGTGTGTGTGTGTGTGTGCGTGTGTGCGCGTGTGTTGGAATGAGAAAACAAGTGACTGACAGAGGGGGAGAGTAGAGTGGTGTTATCGTTCTCTCTCGTTCTTGTAGCAGAGAGACAAATAACTCCACTGTGACTGATACAAGACCACAGCTGGAGAGAGAGAGAGAGAGAGAGAGAGAGAGAGAGAGAGAGAGAGAGAGAGAGATTTGTGTCCGATAGAGAAACCATAAGGGAAGTAACTGCATTTTTTTTCCTCCACGTAAGTATCTGCTTTAGAGACAATGCCGAAATACTAAAATAAAGCAAAGTAATAAAGTAAGACACTTAAGCAACGCTACCTCACTGTGCTAATGTCTCCAGTGGGGTTTTCCTCTCCATGCCTTTACTGTGTTAGACGATGGATGATATGGTAGATATTCTTGGACTTGAGTCGCTACTTTCCTCTCCTTGTGTGTTTGTGAGGTACACACAAAGAAATACATGTACATCTGCATAAACACACAAATGCACAGACACGCACTTGCTCACACACACACACACACACACACGCACACACACACACACACACACACACACACACACACACACACTCGCCCTCTCTCCCTTCCTCTAAACAGACTTGAAATAAACGATAATGAAAAAAATCACAAAAGAACACACACACATTTGTAGTACGTATTGTAAATGTAAGGAGAGATGGGAGGTCCTACACACCTACATACGTGCCTGCCTGCACTCACACACCCACGTGCACTGGCAATAAAGTGCATGATGTGAGTATGCTATTCGTGCTGTCTTAGTGTCAGAGATTTCCATCTTCCTCTTTTCTGAATGATATCATTCATAAAAAGTAAACAATTGTTAATACATATGGACATTATTGTCACCGTGCAGCTGGAGACCACATCGTAATCCCGAGAGAGGGAGAGGAGGGGGGGTTTTCCGCTTTGAATTCTGATGACATGCAAAGCCGGCATTGAAGTCATATTTGTGTTGTGGGGGGGTTTTTCTTGTCTGTTTTAAATGATATTTTTATTGAAACATGTGGCTTTCAAAGGAGGTAGGCGTGGCGCCTCTGAAATGAAATGGGAAATCTATGAAGTCACTGTAGAGAGAGAGAGAGAGAGAGAGAGAGCGAGAGAGAGAGAGACTGGAGAGAGAGAGAGAGAGAGGAAGAGAGGGAGAGAGAGAGAGAGAGAGAGAGAAGGAGGGCGGAGAGAGAGAGGGAGCGAGAGAGATTGTCAGACAAAAAGCACATTTGAAGGAACGGCGTCGTTACATGGATATGATTTGTCCGCTTCTTATGGGAAATATGGCTTTAATACTGTTACGATTCTGTGAGACCCAAGAGGCAAAATGGCTGCTGATATTATGGGCAGCATCCTTGCAAGATGATCATGCCATTGTTTCCATCTGTCTGTCCATCGTTCCCCATAAAACCCGAGAGAAGTGACTTTAACTGGTGTAACCGACTCAAACGACGTCTACCGGCACATGTATCGTCTGTCTGGTCAAAATGACCTCCTTCACAGGACTCAACGCGTGAAATATCAGAGTATGAAAGTCGTGAGTGTTGAAATTCACCTTGACCTTAACCTGTCCTATAATGTCCGGCTGTAATTCGGTCGCAGAGGACGGCAAGAAGTTAAAATATTTGAACTTTGCCGGCAAGCGCCGTGCACCCTGGCGGTTGCCGGTGTTCTCCGCCGGCCTGCCGTCACGCCATCTTCCCATCTACCGTGCTCCCTGTGAACGCAGCATGTATGACCCTTTATTATTTTGAATATAGATATTGATTATTTGCATTGATGAATGTGATCGTTAATGGCAACTATTACTATAACAACTAGAATGACCTATTTGTTATTAATTGTATTTTTCTGTTATTTCGTACCTTAGCACGCACCCCTACCAAACGTACACACACTCATCCGAACACGCCCTCATTTCAATCACCTGTCCCCAAAATCAATAATTAATGTAGTCAAGGTGGAATCACCTCTCTGCCCCATTCATTTCAGTCATCTGACCGTGACACCCTGTGCCACGCCCTCCTCACCTGGACCTACGTCACCAAGTGCCCGCTCTCTTTCAAGTATCGATGAAACGAAACCGTCCAGAGCCCGAGTTACTTATGAAAAAACCCACAGCACCATTCAAAAGAAAGAACGGAGCCACTTTATTTAACATTTGAGTCAAAGCTCAAATGCGAACGCGCAGAATTATGAAAGGGGGACATTTCAATGAAACCAAAATGAAATGAGCCAGTTAAACCTAGAGAGATGGAGCGCTGTTGTGTCGACTTGGTGCTTGCCATTGGATTTTGATCGTCCACGGAATGACCTTAATGTTTTAAAGATCATTTTTTTAAACTTTCATTCCGTAGCAGTTACATGCACTGAAACTCTGTGCCACTGCGATGACATCACATTTGGAATGTTTAAAGGTGTTTCCTAGCCTGACATCATCGGACAGAATGGCAAATGTATATTAGTCTGGAGTCTCTCAGTTCATTTTTGATTACCAAGGGGCGTTATCAACGGGCGCAGACCAAAATGTCTCTGGAAGCAGTCGGATGGACCTACAACCAATCAGAGCAACGGAACGTGTGACGTAGCGCCGAACAAGTGAGTTGGTTAATTCAACTTTTACAAAATCCTGTCGGAAAACACATCTTTTTCATCAACAGAAGCTCTTTAGAGAAAATATACCGCCCGGTTCGTTGAATACTCTCCCGATAGCGGATTCGACAGACCGTTCCACGTCAGCGGCAGCCATCTTGGTAAGGTGCCTCAACGGCTCAGCACCGTTGTCATATCAAACCCGCCCCATAGTAGTTAAACTGTCGTGATTGCTGACCCTGGCAAAGGTCGGTGTAAATCTGTTTGAATGGGACGGCGGCCGGACGCATTCTGCCAGAGTGAATGGTCGTGCAGATTGGTCTGGTTCCCAGGCTTGGGATACCCCTGTTTTATTTTATCTCGATCGTAGCCAGATTCAGACTTAAGGTCAATATCAATTCCATCCCTGTGTGTCCCTGTGTGTCAACTGTTAGTCAATGCATGGCTTCAGGGGAAATCAACTAGCCCAGCATCAAAGGATAAAGGATGAATTATTTAAGGGAGTCTTTACAAGGTGGAAAAATTGAAAACCTAAAAACATCTTTTTTCGTTTAAAATGCCGGGTGCACTTTTCAAGTGGGGGTTGAAAAGTGGACGCAGTGACAACTGGCAACCCCCAGAACATGGCCGTCAACAAAACTGGCAACCCTACAGCACCACCGCATGGAGTTTCACAGGCTAATAGACAAAGGTGTGTGTGTGTATGTGGCTGAATTGACAAAAAATAGTTGACTTTTTGCCCACCCCGTCTCTCTCTCTCTCTCTCTCTCTCTCTCTCTCTCTCTCTCTCTCTCTCTCTCTCTCACTTCCTCTTTATATCAAAAAGGCTTTATCTTTACATCCCCACATCCTCGTTTTATGAGGGGTCGTGTTGAGACTCCTGAGTTCTGCCTGTTTCCCACCGAGCAGCTTCAACTGGTGGGAAAACCATCCCTTGAAGTACACGGAACAGAGTGCAGTATATTTAACCATTTATCTGGGTACGACCCACAATAAATATAGATCATAACTATGTCAATCTGTGGAGTTTAAGAGGGCGAGGAGCACGTCTTTTGAGGCGGTGAGACAGAAACTCCAGAAATGGTTTATTCTCTCAAGCTTATTTATAGTATTTGATTAAATAGTAGTTCTGTTTATCCAATGTGGTCAAATCTTGTTTGGTAATAATTTGGAAAATTTGTTCTGTTCCCAGTACTGATCTCTGTGATGTTATTATGTAAATTATTACAAACATATGAGCTATTATTAGTACATACTATTATGTACATCTTTTTATCTGTCTTTAGCTTTTTATTTCTCTGCTTTTATTCTTCTTTGTTTTTATATAATCTATTTTACGCCTTACGCCGAACACTTTGAATTGCCCCTGTGTATGAAATGTGCCGTACAAATAAACTTGCCGTTCATCCTTTGGGCATTTCTTGGTTAATTAAATAAATCATGAATTCATTATTGCATCAATATACAGTATTCAGTAACAGTATATATTGTACCGTAACAGCACAATA
>NC_137202.1:14689105-14731605 GCF_960531495.2 Zeus faber
CGTCTCTAAGTTCTCACATCACCCCCTGTCAACATCAAGGCATGATGGAACACCTGTGCTTTGCGCATACGCACACACACGCACACACAAGTTTTGAGGTGAAACGTTGCCCTTTGTGTTGGAATTGTCCTTCCCAATCCCAATGCAACCATGGGTTCACAACCGCATCCTTAACCAGAATCAATAAACCACCATGTATTATTCCTTTTATTGCTGATGACAAGCCAAATGCTTCCCACATGTCTAGGGTACTGTTATTGTTACTTTATTCTATTTTTTTGTGATAGCAATTGTAAATTAAGATTGAATCAGTCGTCTGGGGCTCCATTCCCCCAACCCTAAACCTAACCCTAAACCCAACCCCAACCCACTTTGTCCACAGAAGTATCTTTCATGTCATCAAATGTTACTTCTACTTCACATTATGTCCTCTCATAACACCAGAAAATCTACACAGTGGTAATACGATGGGCAAGAAGAAGTGAAAATGGCACCGGAATGGCACCAGGACCAGATTCAGAAATGATCGTCCCACATTGAAGAAGCCGTCAGTGGAAGAGAGATATTAACGGCTGTCGTCAGAGCGATCTCCCAGAATACACATCAGACTGGCGGGCGCGGCACCTCTATTTTACTCATCCCTGTTAAAGTGGAGATGATCTGTGTCTGTGTGTGTGTCTGTCTGTGTGTGTGTGTGTGTGTGTGTGTGTGTGTGTGTGTGTGTGTGTGAGTGTGTGTGTGTGTGTGCGTGTGTGTTTGGAAGTTACCTCAGGACACGGTGACACCCGTTTTATGGTCAGTAGACCTGTTTTTTTTTTACTATACAAAGTGTGTTTTAAATATATTTCTACATATCTACAGACCTGTCAACCAGCACACATTTTGTGTACTTACAATTCTTAGTCAAAATACGCAGGTAGGAAATGCCAGCTGAAACTAACCAAAACAAAAGATATATATATATATATATACTGTATATATATATATATATATATATATATATATATATATATATATATATATATATATATATATATATATATATATATATATATGTATACACACACACTGTATATATATATATATATATATATATATACTGTATGTATATATATATGTATATACACACACTGTATATATATATATATATATTTTATTTTTTTTGGGGTAGTTTCAGCTGGCATTTCCTACCTGCGTATTTTGACTAAGAATATATACAGAATATATACAGTATATAATCAGAATATATACAGTATATATATAAATATATATATATAATTTAAATTTTGTGACGGAAATCAATCAATATATATAAATACCCAATACAATACATTTATTGGGTATTTAAACTACATCCCTTGGATCGGACCAGATGCTACGACCTGTGGTTCTGTAACACCGCCCTCTCCTCTCACTCAACATACACTGACATACACAGCGGTACTTGTGAACGGTACAGTGAACCAGAGTGAGTAGAGTCGGCCATTTATTTCATTTGTTTCTTTTTTTGTAATGATTGCAATTTATTTGCAAAGTACCAAATAAATATATTATAAAGGTGTATTTGCACTTAAAGTAAAAGAGACTTTCATTTGAAGTTTGAACTGGACATTTCCATGTTAGTTATACATTCTCACTCTCACATTCTACTAAAACTCAGTGAGAGTTACAGGTTGAATTAAACTAAAACTTGGTGACAGTCCCATATTCTATTTTATTCTGTAAAACAGAATCTGCAGGTCGGACTTAAAAAATGTAATCTGAAATAGGAATCAGCCAAGAAAATTGCAGTCGGTGCATCTCTAGTTGGAAAACATATTCGGTAACTTTAATGAGATGATACATTTCAAGGGGTATATCCTAATGAGATAAATCTGTACACTGTATAAAGTTAGTCGTAGTAGCTCACATATGATGTGATGAGCTTCGTTACGAGACGGCTACGGTGTGAATAACTGATGGAGTCATTTAGCTGCAGTAACTCCAACGCCACAGAGACTCCCTGTTGCACTATTGTGGTACTCAAAATATTTTCCCAAGGTTGGCAGGTCTGCATATTGCTACTTTTTTTGTGTATTTTGTGTGTTTGTGTATAATACTTCAGGTACTAAACTAAGTACAGCTTTACAATAATATGCTGTAAGTGTAGTGAAAGTACGCTTCGAAAAGGTATATAGTAATATTAATATTTTTTAAGACATACTTTAGTATACTTATAATACTTTAATATACTTATGTTGGTCGACAAGTTAACCAACAATACATTATATCCTTTTTTTTTTATCCATTTAAGCACATATTAAATACAACTTCTAGTACACTAAATACCACCTCTGTGATTTAGATTTAACGCAACTTTACTATACTATACTTTACTACTTGTGAATACATAAAAAAGTATACTAAATATACTAAGTATCATTAAAGATAACACAGATATACTACAGATAACACACTTACCCGAAGTATACTTTTTTCAGTTGGGAGTAGCTTTAAAAAACAGGGCCATTTTCCAACTGCTCTAAGTAAATTAGCAGGCGTCTCAGATACATGTTTTAACAAACATTTTCCTTTAAATTAGATGTCGTTTACCAAGTGAACTGCTGAACTTAACAATGTTAATTACCGTAGTTACCATGGTTAATGCTCTTGGGTGTCACACTCTTGGGTGTCACACATAGATCCATCCCTGTTCCTTCAAGACGCAGTTATTTAAGGACGCTGAGATTGAGGTTTATTCCTACGTACCTGTGTTAGCTTGTGAGAACTCCATTAAATTGTTTATCCTGTTTCTCATCTTTCATTTTCTATGTTCCGTGTCAAATTTGATTTATTATCGCCTTGCTATTTTTACACATATTTTTCATGTAAAGCACGTTGAGTCTTCCAAGATTATAAGATGTGTATGCTAAATAATATAATACAATATAATATATATACATTTTATTTTATATTGTATTTTATTAACAGATTTTCTTTAAGCATATGCCTTCCCTGCATAATATATACGTTTTAAATATCAATTTATATCTTGTTTTCTAATGCATTTTGCCTTCTTCATCAGCTCTTATCTTAAGAAAGAATAATGATGACAATAGTATGCTTGACCAACTGAATGAAGTAATGTTCATAAATAGGGACAATAAAGATATGATGTTATGATTTTACAGTGTAGTTGTTTAATTTTTATTCAGGGGGAGGTGTCGTTTGACCTGCGGCGGTGGAATCCAGAGCCTTAGACCTCGAGCTGCTATATTTTGAGGCCACAGACGACAGCAAAACAACGTTTCATTCCAGCTGCTATTGATTCAAATCCTTGTTTGGTGATTTACAGCTCAAACTAATGGATGTTTTGGAGGGAGGGAGGATGGTTTTCCCCTCTATCTCAGAAAAAAAATCGGAACGGATTTTATGTACGGCATTTTAAGAACAGACTTAATTGTTTTTCCTCTACTTTTGTATTTGTTCAGGAAAAGGAGGAGGACGGGCATAAATCAAAACGAGGGCCCCTGTCCTCGGGCCTGGAGAGTCAAAACCCAAACTCGGCCGAGGTTAATGGAAGTTCAGCTCAAGATTTATTTTAATTGTTCCAATGTACATTTTTTATGCAAACAAAACGTCTCACTTGTTAAGAGGAGACACTAAATTATATCACATCTACACCGAAACTATAAAGTGTGACAAAACTTTTTTTTATTTTTTAAACGCCATTAAATTAAACACTTTGATAATGTGGTTAGTGTGTTGAATAAAAGCCCCATTTACAGGATGGAGAAGAAGTGTTATTAGAAGAGGGATTGGATATATATATATATATATATATATATATATATATATATATATATATATATATATATATATATACTGTATATATGTATATGTATATATATATATATATATATATTTATATATATATATATATATTTTTTTTTTTTACTGTATATATATATATATTTACTGTATATATGTGTGTGTATATTGATACATTTATCAAAATAACTTTGTGAAACAAGAATGACACTCAGCTGCTCAATTGATATCCCTTGAAATACATTTTAGGTGAAAGTCTATGTCCATGCAAGCTCTATATGCCAGTGACGCATGCATGACATAAACGTTAATTTCAAAACCATCACCACTCCACTACCTCGTATTTCATCCGACAAATGACCAGCAATTTATTAAGGAGCCGCCTGGGCGACGTTGAACAATAATAAATATAGAACAAAGGCGCAAAAACCATTAAACAGGTGCAAATACTGTGGAAAAGAACAACCACCCCAGCGCCTGTCCTTGATCACAGACAGGAGATGACGAGTGCTTGTGCGTGTCTGACATGCGGCATGCGGGGTGTCAGACACGTGATCCAGCACGGGGATGTCTGCAAACAGGTACAACACGCCACTTCCTGCCAAAATGTGCACTGTCCCCTCGCTCCCTGGCGACGAGACTATGCCTATGGAGGGTGAGGAGCATATGTCCTCGCACTAGTGTGCGTGTGTGCGTGTGTGCGTGTGTGCGTGTGTGTGTGGCTGTGTGTGTGTGTGTGTTTGTGTGTGTGCATATTAGTTTATTATGAGCGTGTGCTTGCGTGTGTGAGAATATGTGTACTGTTTGTAAATGTGTGTGGTTGCACGCGTGTGTGTGTGTGTGTGTGAGTGTGTGTGTGTGTGTGTGTGTGTGTGTGTTTGTGTCTGTGCATATTCGTTTATTATGAGCGTGTGCTTGCATGTGTGAGAATGTGTACTGTTTGTAAATGTGTGTGGTTGCACACGTGTGTGTCTGTGTGTGTGTGTGTGTGTGAGTGAGTCTGTGTCTGTGTCTCTGTGTGTGTGTGTGTGTGTGTGTGTGTGTGTGTGTGTGTGTGTGTGTGTGTGTGTGTGTGTGTGTGTGTGTGTGTGTGCTTGTGAGTGTGTGTGTGTGTGTGTGTGTGTGTTTATGTGTGTGAGAGAGAGAGATGGGGCAGCGGTGAAAGCTGATGATATTATTACTGATTATTGAAATAACCTCCTGCCACCTGTTTAGTTTGCGCCCAGTGCCAAAATACAGAGCAGTAAAACTGTTTCCATCCCAGTCGCCAGTGCGCATGCCGGCCTGTGAGAGGCTGCAGCACAACGACCACCGCGCTGCACACCCTCTGGCTCCAACGGCGGTGCTACATCCGCTTTCATTCCGTCTGTGCTTGAATATGACTTTACTTGGAACTCCATTTTAGACAATGTCACACTCAAAAGCGTTAACTTTTAAGTTTGAGCCTCCTAGCAAAATGAAGAAATCATTCGGGTACCTAATCTGTCCAATCAACACAGTTAAGCTTGGCTAGTAGGGATTCATGCAAAACTTGAGTAGCTCAAACAGGTTAATGTAGTCTGCATGATTTACAGTATTTGATGTCATTGATGCATTTGTACACGGGCTGCCAGGTGAACATACACCTGTCTTGTTGGAAATATCAACACGGTGACGTCCGCTTCTGCCTGGCACCTCATTTGGGACAGGACAGCAGGGCAGTGTTCGGATCTCAATCGACTCCAGAATCCACTGTTGCTCCCGGATGTTCCCCCAGATGACTGCTCCGGGCGTTCGTCTGGCATGTTATGTTGTTTTCTCGATACCAACCATCTGAAACTGCTCTTTTTTGAATCTTCTACTTGTTATTTCTTAAATGACTGCGCGCTCCGAGTGCCTCTTTCCTACGTTCTGTTCTGATCCCAGTCCATCTAAAAGAAACGCATAATTCTTTTACCAGTAGGCTTATCTTTGAATCAATTTAGCTTTGTTTGACTGTTTGCATCGTGCAACTACAAAAAAAATAACATATAAGGGAAGGGGAATTGTGGTGTGGGGATGGTGTGGTTTGAGCAGCCACACCTGACCTGGGTCTCGGTAATTGGGGACCCAGGATCAGAGTGGCTGCCTACCTGTTGCTCTCTGGTTGGTTTAACGAGCAACAGGTAAAACCCCCATCCCCACACTCACTCAGGGGAGAGGAGCCCTTGTCACGACCTGTGTCCATCTGCTCCGTGTTTTCTACCCCTTTGTCTGTGTCTCTGTGCTTGTGGCAGGCGGAGCTTCCACCGGAAGTGTCTTAAAGGTCGCACATAGTTTGAGGTATTCCAAATAATTTGTCAGTTGCTTTGCCTAATGGGTCCAAAATGGGTTGGAAAGAACGTGCCTAACATGTCATTCATATAGAATTAATCTCCGAAAGACTAACACATGCAAATAATCGTCTGCCCCGTTATCTTCCCGGGTCTATTTTGAGGAAAGATCAGACCACCGACCTTCCTGTTACACAAATCTGTCTTGAGCCATCACCCTTGCCCTGGATCACTCTGCTCCTACTTAGGTCCAAATCCCCAGCTGCACTAAGTACCAGAGCTCATGTAGCTATCACCAGCGTGGCTCTGCCTTGGCTCTTTAACACCTCCTCTGTCTGCGTCCGCCCTTGAGTGCTGAGCAAGCTTCAAACTCCACAGTCTCCGACGCCCCCAAGGACCACCTGCTGAACTGACCCCGGGACTCCTACTCCGCTTTAGGTAATGGACTGCGAAGATGTGGAGAATTTAGGAAATTGTTGTCACGGTTCGTGATTTATTCTGGTTTCAGTCTGACACGGAATACGAAGTGGGGGGAGAAATGCGCCTTCGACGGATCCTGACCCGAAAGTTTTGAAGCACATAGTTGGGTGTGAAGCAAGCTTTTCATCATGAGAAATCGAACATTGCTGAGATGTTTGGCCAGGGGCGAGGCCCAGTACTTGGGGAAGACCAGGTGAACATACCAGGTGTTTGGTTCAGTTCCAGCAAAAACACTCAATGCCCATGAGTCATCTCCTCTGTCTGGTACTATTGTGTTTCCATTATTTCCTGAGGTTTGATTTGACTTTGGATGACACTTGAACAGGTGTTTCAGTGCGTCGGACGTGTGGCCCCGACCAGAGACGGAAATATGTTTAGGACACGGAGGTCATTCTGCCTCCAAGGTCACCGCTCCTACCTCCCACCATCCAACTATCACTCCATCCACAGGCTTAACCCTGAGGACAGGCAGGAGGACAGTCCCAGAAGGACTGCATTTCTGTTGACTCGACAGCGCCATGTTTCGGAAGACAAACCGGCGCGAGGCCCGGCACGGCGTGACGCAACACGCCGCGCCGCGCCCGCCCAGACCGCAGCCGCGCCACTTTCCACCGGAGCACAAAACGGGGGTGATTAAAAGCCGGCGTCCCAACAGAGGCCGGAAAAAAACCCCACGAGCCTGATATTTCACACTGTCTAGATTTCCCTAAGGCTATGCGATGCATCTCCGATGGCCATTTTGCCCCTGTAACTGCAGAGGGAGATAAGTGTCGCACGTCCCCGGTTTCATTACCCCCCCGTGCAGTTTAGTGCCGGATAGCATTAGCTGTTAATGGCCCTTCCAACTAAAAAGGGTGATTCAGACGGACAGCATTTGGCTCATAAAGCCTCGGTGGAAAGCATCTCACTAAATAAGGGCGCACTCTTAAAAAAGGATATGCTTTTTTTCTACGCATCCCCGCATCCGATTTCAGAGGGGGACGCGCCTCGTGACTTATCTGAGCCGCCGCTCGGCGGGGGACGGGTATTAACACGGCGCGCGCGGTCAGCCCGCCGCGCGCCGCCAGAGGAGGGTAGAGTGAGGGTCGAAAAGTCATATTCTTCCCAGAGGTTGAGTGACATCCAGGCCTGATCGGGCAAGATATCTGTTTTGATCGACGTACGAAGCTTCCTATTCGCCCTGTTGGGTCGTTCGGACAAAGGAATAAAATTCGGTTAGCGATGACCTCAACCAAGGGTGTAAAAAGATCACGCATCCAAACAGAATATCATCGCAACGAACAATGTTCTGCAGTAATGCTCCGACCGACTCACCACTGTACTTCCACGTCCTGGATTCGCCTGGAACATATGTCCAAGAGTTATGCCGGGTCATTTTTTTTTTTTTTTTTTTTTTTTTTCCTTCAACGCCAAATGAAGCCATCAACGGGGATAAACGGATTTTATCTTTGATGGTTGTCTTGTCGGTCCGAAGATGAAACCTGTGTCTCGGTTCATCTCCAGCGCCGTAACGAGGTTAGCCAGATTTGATTACAAAGCATCTAAATTTAGGCCGGCCAACTTATCAAATCAAAGGGGGGAAGGAGACGCGCAATCAGCGTTAGAGGCTGCGAAGACCCAATATTTAATAAGAGCATGTAATCCAAAGTGTACCCAAGAAATTTGCTGCCGCGCACTAATGTTCTGGAAATCAGATCTGTCTCATTTGCTTTTTGATTCCCGCGGCCTAATGCGCGCGTGTGAATAAACATATGAGATGATTTCATTGTTCTGGTCGACTCTGCTCAATTTGTCTCCGTAAAATGAAATGAGGATCGGCCGCGCGGATGGATGCGTGGGCCTGCGGTGGCCTTCCTCAGCCGGGGCTTTGTCCTGGTCCCGTCCCTCCCCCCCTTTTTTTTTCTCTTCTTTGACGCTTTTTTTCGACCGCGTCCGGCTCCCCGGCGAAGACTTCGTCGGTTAACATTTAGTGTATATTCCGTCGCCTCACCTGTTTAATATTTCAAATTCGATCCTGATTTAGATTTATTCCCCCTCATTATTGAAAAAAAAAAAAAAAAAGCGACAGCCAGAGAGAGGGGGGGAAGCGCCAGGAGACACCGCCGAGAACGGCTCTCATAGCGTGAGGTGCGTCTCCTTGACATACAGTAGATAACAGACTCTTTATTTCGGGCTCGGTTACCGCCCCTCTATTTTAAATTGAGATGTTTATCAGGGCATCAGATCATCGTTTGACATGGTGTGTATTTATTGCGTGCTAAGTTAAGGGCCGCCGCACACCACCTGCCGGCCCTTCCAAAAAGGCTGGCCCTGCCGAGTTGTAAACCGGGGAATAGAAGGTCAAGGACCGATTTGGCGTAATGAGCATATTTGGCTGAACATCACAGGCATCTCGCCTCTCTGATGGGCAGTAAAAGTGAGCAAATTAAAAACCATGCCCAAGCTCCCAGACCCAGTGACATTTAAGCAGCAATCAGCCTGTTTATGACGTCGTCCCATGTTGGCAAAACTCAGGTAGTCGTCTTGACATGTTGCCGTTGACCTTTCTCCCCGCGCCCCCCGTCCCGGCCGAAGATAGTCAGTTATGGGGCCGTCGCAGCAGTTTGGGGAAATGCTACAGCCACGGGGTGGGGGGGGGGCGTCCATCAGGTAACATCGAACACATGCCACCGATAATCCCCCTGTGTACACACTGGGCGGAGGATACTGAAGAGGGGGCGGGGATGAGAGGATATTGACGATGCACTATCCCTGCCAAAGGTTTTATTACGTGCTTTCTGAGACTTTTAAATGCCCAACTTTATTGTTTTTGGAATTTAATCAAACAGATGCTATCGGCATTCAAAGCGCCGCGTTTTAAAAAAAAAAAAAAAAAAACGACAGCAAACAATGGCCGTCCACTGGCACCGTAAACTTGTAATGGCCCATTTCCCCCCCCAGAACAAACATATGGTCTTTGGCGTCATTAGGCCTGTGTGTCCTCTAGGATCATCTCCGCGTCTGACAGGAGGCCAGGAGGCCCGGCGGCGTCCAGGCCCCGTCCAATCCCGTTTAATCCGCTGATCCGCGTCTCCAAACACAAAGCGCCCGGGCTCGCTGTTAAAAAGAAGCGCGCTGTCAACAGCAGATACGGACGCCGACACACGGCCCGCGAGGGCTGACAATGCCCGGAGGCCTTGTCATTCCTGGGCTGATCCCCAGCACTCGTCCCTGGGGGTGGACACACTCGCGGGCTCAGGTTTCCAGCCCTCGTCCTTCCACTCGCGGGGCAATCCCATAATAGAGTTCAACTCTTGTTATCAGCACGCTGCCGTGCCATATCTGGGCGATTTGTGTGGATTAGCGTGGAACACCGCTCTATTAATCACACACAACTAATGGATTGATGTGATATATGTGTTGCACCGTCTATGTTTTGTTAGATGGTATCGTTATTGTTTATTTAGTTTACCTCTCACACTTTGTTATAAACACTTGAAGTACCGTTGAAATAAAGTTTTGGCGTGGCACATACGGAACATTATGAAAATGCATTTTTGACGTAATTTTTTCCTGTACATTTTGCCTGCATAAAAAAAAAAAATAAAGTTCCGCGCCTTGTTTTTTTTAGTTATTTTATATCTTTTGATCAGCGCCGCGACAACTAATTAATTACTAAGCTGGGGACTAAATGGTCTCATGCTGCCCTCTAGAGTACTCCTGTACCTCTCTCTCTCTCTCTCTCTCTCTCCCTCCCTCTCCCTCTCTCTCCCTCATTCTCTCTCATGTTAACACACACACCTGAGAGTCTCACTTCTGCAGGCCCACCAAAAGAAAAAGGCTGTTTCAAGTGGAACACGGACATTCCAGATATGTCACGACACGCTACAATGCGAAGGACACGCCATTCCACACATGGCTACTCACTCCCACCGCTCGTAGTGTGGGATAGAGTAACAACCGGGGCACTGGGTTCTATTATGCCGGTGATTAAAAAACAGCCCCAAATAACATTCTGATTACATCAACTATTAATAATATAGGGTAATCTATCTATCTATCTAACTGTCTGTCTGTCTGTCTGTCTGTCTGTCTGTCTGTCTGTCTGTCTGTCTGTCTGTCTGTCTATCTATCTATCTATCTATCCATCTATCTATCTATCTATCTAACTGTCTGTCTATCTATCTATCTATCTATCTATCTATCCATCTATCTATCTAACTGTCTGTCTATCTATCTATCTATCTATCTATCTATCTATCTAACTGTCTGTCTATCTATCTATCTATCTATCTATCTATCTATCTATCTATCTATCTATCTATCTATCTATCTATCTATCCATCTATCTATCTATCTATCTATATATCTGTCTATCTATCTATCTATCTATCTATCTATCTATCTATGTATCGATCTATCTAACTGTCTGTCCATCTGTCTGTCTGTCTGTCTGTCTGTCTGTCTGTCTATCTATCTATCTATCTATCTATCTATCTATCTGTCTGTCTGTCTGTCTGTCTGTCTGTCTGTCTGTCTAGCTTTGCTTTTGCCTTTCCCTGATCTGAGTGTTTTACATCTCCGCAGCGCCTGGAAGCCCAGAGCTTTGTTATTTGCGTTACCTTGTCACCCCTGGTGTCCTTCTCTCCGCACTCTGCTTCCGCAGCAGGAGTGGTAATTGTTAAACAACCTCCGAGAACATGACGGCGCTTGTGCGCTCTTTCCGAGGGTCCGCGTCTTTCCTGGCATAGCTTCCAGGTGATGTCTTCATGTGAGGAGGTGAAGCTCCGCGTCTGGATCCGTCCCAAAACCGTCCCCTGCGGTGCGCTCCTGTCAGACTCCAGACATGATGGAGCAAAACCCCGGTCTGACAAAACACACACAGGACGGGACGTTGCTCAGAGTTCCAACCTCCAGGCTAACGGGACACGGGTTGTTTTTCCCGAAGACCTGTCTCGTTTCTACGACGAGGCCTGCGCCGGGATGCGGTTTAGCCCCGAGAAAAAGAGGAAGAAGGTGAGAGGCCCGCACCAGATGTTTAGAGATATGATTTTTCGCTGGAACTATGTGAGAAATGCTCTGCCCTCGAGTCTTGCCAGAAATGTTTAAGTGTTAATTGTATTGTGAGTGCGACTGACATGTTGGAGGTCTCAAGGTCACAACTAGGAAGCCTGTAGGTGTCTGTCTACCAGATGCTTTTTTTTGATTTGGGCACGTTTGCTGCACCGAAATTAGCAGAAAACAACAACAACAAAAAACAAGTCATCCGCATGTCTAGCTATCTACAGTGTGAATTATATGATTACAATGACAGGTCAACTTTTTTGAGACAGTGACTGAGAACGTGTGCCGTTACGCACGGTTACGCACAGTTACACATAGTTACGCACGGTTACACATGGTTACGTGCCGGTCTCGTTTCTTTCATTCAAGTTAGAAAATGGGGGAAAATAAATAAATCCACAATGAAAACATAGTTTTTATTTGCATTTTTTGGAAAAGATCCCTCTGATCTGAGCTGCCCATCGCACCCTCCGCTGCACCGAAATGAGCAGAAAACAGCAACAAAAAAAACAAGTTATCCGCATGTCTAGCTATCTAGAGTGTGAATTATACAATTACAATGACAGGTCAACTTTTTTGAGACAGTGACTGAGAACGTGTGCTGTAATGCATGGTTTTGCATGCTTACGCACGGTTACGCGCCAGTCTTTTTTGTTTCATTCAAGTTAGAAAATGGAGGAAAATAAATAAATCTACAATAAAAACACACTGTTTTTATTTGCATTTTTTGGAAAAAAAAATAATGCTCAGCGTGATGGTATGGTCCACTTTAGGGTCGTCGTATTATGAGATTCTTCTTCTTTACGATTACAGGTAAGAAGGATATATACATTTTTGACCCAGCCCCCGCCTGTTATTTTTGGGGGGGGTCCAAGTCTTAATTAGGGGCGTCAGACCCCCCCCCCCTGCCGTAATTCGAACCATGTCGCTATCTCCACCTACACCTCAATCAGACAAGAACTTTAGCTTGATTTGACCTCAGTTTCACATTTCGCAGGGTGAACATTTCACCTCGTGCTCCGTCAACCGGTGTGTACAGTAAGTAACCTGCTGTAAGTCCCAAAGGAACACATTCGTGTCCTAGGGAAAGTTAATCCATCCAGGGGTTTCCCCGGGAAGAGCCAAACTGGTACAGGTTTCCCCCGGTCATAGGGCCATCATCAAAGTCGATTCTGGGAGATTTGTGTGAATGTCAACTTCAATTTCGTGGACCAAACTTTGATAGCGTAAAAAAGAAAATAAATGCCATCAATACAAGTTCATGGAAAACGCAAGGGCAGACAAGAGCACAGATATTGATCAATGGCGCCGGATGGACTGGCTGAGTGGCCGTCCGGGGCCGTCCGGGGCCGTCTGGGCGAGGTGTCAAGCGACCTCACGGGGCCCTCGGGCCATCTGTTAGGGGTTGTTTTTTTTCCCCGGCGCACGGGAGAGATGTGTGGTTGTTTTCTGCTTAATTAGGTCCAGTAAACAGGCCCTCATCAAAAAGCAGCTGTTGGTGCCGTCATTACGGTACACTCACACACTCAGGCTTTGGACAAAATCACACCAAAAAAAAAGAAAAAAAACACAGATGCAGTTGAACAAACACATCATCCATTTAGGATCGTGCACGCGCGTGCGCGCACACACACACACACACACACACACACACACACACACACACACACACACACACACACCTATCAATAATGGCTCTGGGGATGAGGTCAGTTGTCAAAGTGAATACTCTCACCTTGACTTTACTCATTAGAATACGCTCAAACTACAATGTTTAGTTATGTTTAGTGTGTGTGTGTGTGTGTGTGTGTGTGTGCGCGCGTGTGTGTGTGTGGTACCACTCATCATCGACGTCGTTTAAGAGCCTTCAGTCTCCATGGTATCACCTTAAAACAACAAGGGTGAGTGTGGGAGCGAGGGGGGCGATCAAACTCGTGGCAGGCGGTTAGCGGCAGCGCCCCCGCTGACATAAAACGCGCCGACGGGGAAAGGTGCAAATTTCGGCATCTCGCCGCCCGCCACCGCGGCCCCTCTCCTCCTTGTTTGCGTCTTTCCACAAAACAAAGTTGTAAACTGCGAGGGAAATCTACTTAACCGCGCTGGCCGGTTGCCAAAATATCCACGGGGCATTAGCAGCCAACTGGTGCAACTGGCTCATTAAAGAGCAGAGGAACCTATAACCATTAAAACACCATTAGACTGCATGTAATTTGCTGGAACTAAATGGCGGCGAGTAATCAAAGGCACATGAAGCCCAGCTGGGCAGCCGGGCAAACTATTTCCATTAGGGAGGAATTCATCATTGACAATGGCAGAATTTTTTTACATTTTTTTTTTTTTTGTTTTATTTATTTGTTGGTTCTTTGTTGGGTTTCTTCAACTTTTTTCCCAAATAGTTTTCTGTGTTTTTTTCATATGCAGAGGTTGTAAAAACCCATCCACAATACAGTATAATATCATTCATATAACAACATACAAATGGGTTGACCATGAAATAATATAAAAATACATTTTTCGGCGTAGCAGCCATTGAACATTCCCACGCGGTAGGAAAATAGAGCTCACATTAACGGACATTGCTCCAAATAAGATAGAGAATTTGCACGCGCAGGAAATTTGACTTACCGAGCGACTGCATGAAAAAGTGAAATGGGAGAAAATGGAAAAAGAGAGGCAGTTGTGTTATGGCATCCAGTCGGAAGTTAAGTTGTTAACATGTTGGAATATGTTGTTTCTACAGAGCAATGGCCGCCTTTGAAAGTTCAAATCCACTTTACAGCCGTTTTGCTTTTTCACATATATGCATTTCAATATAAGCTCCAACGATCAGCTTTATATGAAGATCTTCCATTGAGAAGTTCTCAAACCTAGTGACAACGCATAGCAGAGCGCATCCCGTGCCGTAGTCGTGAAAAGAAGAGATGAGATTTTTGGATGCAACACAAGAACCAAATGAGAGGTAAAGAGGCAGAGAGCAGAACAGGCTGCAGTGAGGCACGACGGCGGAACCATGAGGGAAACGAGGTGGGGGCAGGAGAGAGAGAGGAGGGGAGAGTCGAGTGCGGCTCCTCCCCACAGCTCACGTAGTGCGGGCGACTGGCCGCCTCCTCGAGCAGCTACTGCACATCTAAAACACCGGGGTGCAGGCGACGTGGACTGAGGTTATGGGAGGAGGGGAAACTCCGAGCATTGTTATTTGGGGGGGAATTTTGAACTTGGAGCGTGAATTTATTTGCTCATCATTAGAAACAATGAAAAATGGCCGCCCTGTCTATTTCCAGGCATCAACAGAAGATTTATTCTATCAATATCACTGTAATCATTTAGAAATAACCTATATATATATATATATATATATATATATATATATATATATATATACACCTACTCATCGATTGATTTCCATGCCCATATTATAGTATACATATGTATTCATACAGTACAGTATGAATACTGTACTGTATTTATACACAGCCAATACTAGCAACCATACCCACACTTATCTCCAGCCATTTTGACTTTTAACTTAACATTTTCTACATTCTCTATGTGTTTGCATATTTGGCTGTTTTTTTTTTTTGTTGTTTGTTTTTTAATGTGGCTATTTACTTTGTATATTTATCTATTTTTGATTTAGTTATCAGACTGTTTCAGCTCTTTCTGTGCCAATTGCTTGTACAGCAGTGCACCTTTTCTAACCACGACACTTGGTCCAATAAACATCCTGATTCTGATGATGTATTTTACGCAAAGGGGTTTTAAGATGGAACAACGTGACGTCTCAAGTGTCAATAAACTCCAGTCGGCAACCAAACGACCCTGTGTGAACCTTCAATTGAGGCTGCAAAACAGAGACCACACAATACTGGCGTTAAGTGCTTGCTATTCCGCAGCTCTCTGACATGGGGGCCCCAGAAGAACACCAGGGGCTCATCTGGGCTCATCATGGCCGCTCTGCTCTGCCAAACCCTCGCTGTCCAACACACAGTGTTTTCGGGAGGACGCAGGGATTCCTCTTGACCGCAGTCCAACACACTCAGTCATTTTAATGGGATCCTTGAGGGCCCGTTATTAAGATGTAACGTCAGGGGCCTGCATCTGGGGACAGCCACGCTTGAACTGAGAAAAAGTCCCCTTAAATGCGGATTGAATTTATTTTTATGTAATCTTTTTTAGCAGGTCTACAATAGCTATATTTTAAGGAAATAATGTCGTTCAATCATCTAATATCTATTACATTTTAACATATGTGTTGAAAGTTGTATTTGTCAATGCGTAACAGCACATCAAGTGCCATATACACGGATCAGCCACAAAATTAAAACCACCACTAATAACCACTGATATTGTGTAGCTCCCCATCTTGCTGCCAACACAGCTCTGACCCGTCGAGGCTTGGACTCCACAAGACCTCTGAAGGTGTCCTGTTGTATCTGGCACCAAGACGTTAGCAGCAGATCCTTTAAGACCTGCAAGTTGCGAGGTGGAGCCTCCATGGATCAGGCTTGTTGTTCCAGCACATCCCACAGATGCTCCATCAGATCTGACCCTAACCCCGGCCATCCACATGATGTTGAAGAAAACGTGATTCATCAGATCAACACCTTCTTCTATTGCTCCATGATCCAGTTCTGACGCTCACATGCACATTGTAGGCACTTTTGGCAGTGGACAGGGGTCAGCATTGGCACTCTGACCGGGCTGCAGCTACACAGCCCCATACACAGCAAGCTGTGATGCACTTGTGTGTTCTGACACCTTTCTATCATAGCAGCGTTAACCTTTTCAGCAATTTGTGCTACACAAGCTCTTCTGTGGGATCGGACCAGACGAGCTAGACTTCGCTCCCCACACCCATCCGTGACCCTGTCGCTGGTTCACCGGTTGTCCTTCCTCGGACCACATTTGGTCGGTACTAATGACCACTACTAAGAATGGCGCTAGGCGGCTTTCTGAGAGAATGCCGGGTGCTGCTGACCTTTTGAAACGCCTCACAACTTAACTTGTTGTTGATGTAGTCTACAACAACTATAGAGATGAGTGGTGAGGTTAGCCGAGAAGAAGAGAGCAGCTTCTTTTCGGACTTGAACCTTTGACAACTGCACTGGGAGGCAGCATCTGAACCCACCACAGTCCTGCTGGGTTCCAGCTTCTCTGAGATGATGGATTTTCGCCGCTGCCCCTAAAATGCTCTGTGCACACCACTGCACCACACTTATTTTACGTCAGGGTATTGGTACTTATTAAAAGGTCTATGTAATTCTGGCACCATAGATAGACAGATAGACAGACAGACAGACAGACAGACAGACAGACAGACAGACAGACAGACAGACAGACAGACTGACTGACTGACAGATTGACAGATTGACAGATAGATAGATACATAGATAGATATAATCTTTTTTGTATTTTGTGAATGAGCAAAGGAATTAGTCCATAACCTGTCTATATTGTATATATACCAATCAGGTATGAAACAGAAATCGTCCATGAAAGATGAACAATAACAAAAATAAAAATATATAACAAACAAGAAGTAAAAAAATACCTTTATCCTCAATAAGTGGTCACAATGTACATATGATGGAGTTGACAGTATAGAATATGTGTATAATTTTTAACTTAATCTCCTTAATTAGATTTGGAATTATATATTGATGAGGCACTAGAAAAATAGTGTTCAAATGTTTTCTATTAAAATTATGATTTAACAACAAAAATGTATTTGTTATTATTATTATCATAATTATTATTATTGGTATTATTATTATTATTATTATTATAATTTATATAAGGGTAGTAACAGGGGTCTCTGCTCAGCCTGTGAGTCACTGGTTGCGAACAAAACGAACAAATGACTCTTTTGCTTGAGTGAATCCCGACTCCTAAGTCATCTAATGTCGTGTTTAGAATAGTATTTAATATATATTCATAATCTTTTTCTTGTCCCATTGTCTTCTTCTAACTGAGTGAAGATCGATCAATCACTGAAAAGAGCTCCCTCTAAATAGTTTTTGTTCGGTAGCCACGCTTGCATGAAGTGAGGTGGAGAAGGGGCCCCACACTGGTCCTGCCTCGGGCCCCAAAGAGACCGCCCCTGATCTCATTACAGGTAATGTAATGAGATCCTTCTACAATTGGAATGAAATACTATTTGAATGTCGCGCCTCTCGGGTCATTTTGGGATGAGGGCATCAGCTAAAAGCATTGCTCGTGAACGTTAATGCTCTTTGAAAGTCCCCTTTTTACTTTTCCATCTCGAGGAGTGGCACGGGGCAATTTTGCAGAAATGCAAATGACTTCGAGCAAACTTTTTTTTTATTTGTTCGTTTTGCAAGGCTTTGGATTTTCCTCTCCAATTCAATTAGGTTAATTTCATTTATTTTACTGTGGAGGCTTTTTACTATCTCGCCATTTAATCCGGGGAATGAATGTGTTCAGAAGTGTTGGTTCGCCTCGTAAAATTGTTCCGCGCTTTGCAAAACTACGTCAGGTTGATTAACAATAGTCTGCAGAGCTTGGGAAAGAACCTTTGCCTTCAAAACTGCGACGACCGCAAACGTAATCATTTCAACTTTTATAGTCAATAGAAGTCGAGAATAGCACTCTCTTTAACTGGAGAGTTTATGGAAACATACAAACAATTTGTTATTTTAATGACTTGATTTATTTTTCGTCACTAGAACATAATTCTCAAGTTTTTTTTTCCAGTACCTGAGAGCTAAGGGGTTAATGTGACTGTAATAAAGGGCTACGCAAATAAAATGTACAGAATGATTGCGGTTATACAGCACATGCTGCATTTACATAACTACAGATAATAAATAACTGTAACTAGGTATAATTTAAAAACGTCATGTTTGGGAACGATTTAACCGCAGTAACAGCTGAGAGGCTATTTTAAAAGCTGTCTGGCCATTCAAAGGTACAGATTTAAAAAATAAAAAATAAAGGTGAATGGGGCCGTTCTGCTTGAAGGCACTGAGGCTGGACAAATCAGTAATTCTGACTTTTCAATTAAATGATCTTTACCTTGATGACCTCTTGATTTCCCTCAAATCTGAGTTTATTTGTCAAAGCACCTTGGAGACTCTTTAAGCCAAGGACCTTGAAATTAAATGGACAATCATGCACCTCATTATTGTGTAGAAATTATAATAAAATATAAATGTCCTATAATTTTCCCCAAGTCTCAATATAGCAGCTTTCTACCATTGCCATGATACTTTATAACAGCGATAACAGCCTCTCCACCACCTGCTTTTCCAGGCTTTTTCGCTCCGCCGTCTTGGAGGAGTGACCATGCCCGCTGGGCTCAATCAGGGGATGCAAGCCCACGTCCATCGCTGATGAAAAGACCGCGGCTACCCCCACTGAGTAGCCAAATAATTATTTCACATGTTCCACAGGTAATAAATGGTGGAGAACTGCCGATAACAGCGACTCTCGCCTCATTAGAGACTTTGAATTACAGGGAGTTCAAACACCTCTCACAGCTTCTTCTTGTCCATTTGAAGTCGGGTGGTGGTGGTGGTGGGGGTGGGGGCGTGGGAGGGGTTGCGGGTCTCGCTAATCCCAGAAAACCTTAATGGGAGCGTATCAAACATGCACACTCACACAAAATGTGAAATGCGGAATCACACGTGACTCATTGGTCGAAGAGTTTTAAAACCCTGGAGTTTGAAAAGGGGTTTCCAAGCCATGGAAGCTATAAGCACGAGGTTAACTTTACCCAGGGATGGAATGTGTCTTGCCGAGATATGTGGTCATGGTGTTAAAACAAGTGCTTATACTTGGACCCGTTTAAAAAAAAGTACTTTTTTACTTTGGACTCAATGGACTGAAGAACCATTGAGCTTGAGATAGACCATCACCGTCATTTCTCAAGGACCGGGCTCATGGGTTGCTCTTTGCATGTGAAGAATTGTCTCAAAAGCCGCCGTAGCCAAGGTCCTTCATCCTCCAGTGAAGGTTCTGGAAGCAGAGCGGTCCTCTAGCAATTGGAGGGTTGCTAGTTCAATCTCTCAGCTCTCAACAAAACAAGTCAAAGTCTCTGTGAACAAGACACCTAACCTCCGAGTGCTCCCGTCAAGCCGGTTGGGGCCTTCATTGACCCGTTACACTCAGTGAACTCCATGCTGGATACTGCGCGGCATATTTCCGTGCCGTAAGTACAGTTTCCTTGGCTACTTATTCCAATGACTGAAAATAAGGTCTAGGTTGAAAAAGAACGGGGTTTTCCTTCAACACGGCAACCAGAAGCAGTCGCAGCCAGAGACTTGGGTGACGATTCATCATCTCGCTCAAGGATTACAATTAGACGTTCTGTGGGAATTTAACCGGTGATGTTTTGGTCGCTGGGTTGCTGTCATCAAGCGCTGGGTGACCCTTACACCTGAACGCTAAACCCACGCATGTATTTTGATTCATGGCCTGGGTCCGGGCAGGGATATTGGCTGTGTGTTGGTAACGGGGAAAACGTTGCACGAACAGCTCAGGGGATTCGGTGCATATGGAACATCTTGGTCTGTCTTTGTCCCCTGGCTGCGTCAAATGGTTTAGTTCCTCGTTTACAAGGATGAGGAAGGGAGGTGTGACCCTTGCCGATGATGGACAGCTGGCTCGCTTTCAGCGCCGTCTCCACTCCAACGCAGCAGCGGTAGCCCACCCAGGAAACTCTCCCTGCTGCCAATAAGTCATAAGGCGGCAAACTCAGCACAGAGGCCAGAAAAACAATAAACTCTTCACATCAAAGTGGCACGAGGACCTGATGCCTTATTGTCATTACAAACCGAATAGTGACATCACGCTAAAATCATTCACAGTTACTGCCTTAATAATGGAACACACATTGAGCTTTTGAAGCTTGGTTTGTCTGATGATATGATTTGCCACGGGAAGTGTCAGGATTTTTCTACCATGATGTGTCTGTTGTCATTAAATAGTTTAATAAAGACCAGGTGTTTTTGTAAATTTGTCTTAAATGTGTTGATGCTATTAATATGCCATATGTTTTTTTTTCTAATCAAAAATGTCTATTTTACCGATATCATAATTTGTCCATTGATTTTTTCCCGCTGTGGTTTATCTGTGTGTGCAACTGAATTAAATGACAACTGCACTTACCATTTTATATGATTGGACTACACTCTAATGTTGCTAATCTGTGAATAAATTTGCTATGAAAAGCTTACAGCCATGATGACATGTGCAGGTGATAAACAGTTATTTGCAGCGCCCGAGTGCGGCAGATCTGCCTGCCACACGCGTTTTCAGGGCCCTCCGACACAGGCGATGGGGTTGAAAACATACCAGTTTATTGTAGAGAGTGGGCTAGGTGGAACAAGCCCCAGAGCAGATGGACACGTGTCATGACAAGGGCTCCTCCCTGTGTGTGTGTGGGGATGGGGGTTTTACCTGTTGCTTCTAAGACCAATCAACGAGCAACAGGCGTACAGCCACACTGATCCTGGACCCAATCACCTAGACCCAAGACAGGTGTGGCTGCTCAAACCACACCATCCCAACAACATACTTCGATATGGCTTATTTGTTAGAACTGACTTATCTTCTATAACTAACATTTATAAAACACACAATACACAAATCAAGTGGAAAAGCTGACTCCAAATCAACTGCACCGAGACAATCTCTCCACTTATTGTGTGCAGCCTTTTAACACAATGTCCATTTACTACACTCTCCTCTCCACTCTTCCTCTACTGCCACGTTCCCTTCTCTCACCCCAGCCCTATCCCATAACTCCACATCCAGCTCTTGCTGCGACGGGCTGGGTGAATCGGGCCCTGAATACGCTCCGTCCCCCCCTGGACTCCACACCCACTCCATCATATCTGGAGCTGGGAAAACAGGACCTGGCAACCTGATATCTGGAGTCTCGGCTGCTGCGCTGCTCTCCATGGGTTCACCCCCGAACGTACGTCCAGGCCCCATCATTCATAGCAAGCAGCCAAGGCGGGGAGTAATGCCATCCATTACCGTGGAGGAAGAGGAGTAGAGAAGAGGAAGAGAGGAGGAATGATGGTAGTAGCTATGTAGGACAGAGGTCTGGAGAGAGGAGGTGGAGGAGGAGGAGGTGGAGGAGGAGGAGGTGGAGGGGATCCTAGAGGCCTCTGCTTACCATACATAGTTGCCGTCATATTCGTTGCAGTGCGGTGACAGAAGGTGTTAAAAGGAATTCACAGACTTCTAGGATTTTTAGATGACCCCAGTTTGCTCAAATATCGGGGTTCATCTGTATGCATGCACGATAAGTAATTTTCAAAGTTTAATTGTCACAAGCACATGCACACCAACACTTTTATATATAGAATGACAGTGAAACGTTGTTTTTTTCTCTGCATGCGACATAACGTTGATTATTGTCACTGTTACTTGTCGGCCCTCAAAACAGTTATTATGATTATTTAGTTCATGAACTTATTGAAGGCTTGTGGTCAGTGGCGTAAGTACCAACGGTGCTGCACCAGGGTTCAGTGGCTGCTAGGGGCCCCATCCCATGATGAGCACGGAGTGAAGCGGAACAAATATCATGAAAATATTTATATCAAAAAAATGTATATTTTTTCAGTATAGATATAAATGTGTTAATAATACAATACCAGATATATATGATGCTGAACACACCTAGTTATGGTGTGGTAACATCACTATTGTGTGTGTGTGTATGTGTGCGTGTGCGTGTGCGTGTGTGTGTGTGTGTGTGTGTGTGTGTGTGTGTGTGCGTGTGTGTGCGTGTGTGTGTGTGTGTGTGTGTGGCCGGCGTTTCCTACAGGCGACATAGGCGTCCACCTAGAGCGCCATCCCAAGGAGGGAGCGATCGGGATGCAATTTGTGCCTCTGTCTCCCTCTCCACCGGCAATGGAGAGGGAGCGAACAAGGCGCAACTTGCGCCTGCAATCTCCGCTGCGCATCCCTGTGCCCCGTTCCTCTAACTAAACAAAATAAATACATTGCGATTTTACTTCAGATATATTTAATTTTACTCAGTTTTCCTGTAGAATGAAACAACTTATAGAACACAAACAGAGCGCCTTGAGCGGCAAGGTGGCTGGAGCCGACCCTGTGTGGGTGTGTGGGTCTGAGTGTCCAATAAATATTTGCACTGGGGCCTATCACCTTCATGTTGCGCTACTGCTGGTGGTCTTAAAAAAACTGGTCCCTTGCGTTCGAGTACAAGCTATGAAAGCTTTAGCTGTAATGTAGGGTCGTGTTGGTGAAAAGAGGTACATTTGCTGGGACTTTAAGTATAAAGCTCAAGAAAAGCAACAACATGATGAAAAAGATCCTTTATAAAATGACCCCACCCCACCCCAACACACACACACACACACACACACACACACACACACACACACACACGCACACACACACACGCACACACACACACACACACACACACACACACACATTCACAATTCAGACCAGGTGCATGCTGGGAGTTGGTGAGTTGTCTGTTTTTATTTATATCGTCTGGGAGGAGAGGTGGGGAAAGTTGAGCCACATACTGCGACACCATCACCACCCAGTTTAGGAGACAGCTGCACCTGCTGGGAGCCCCCCTGGCACGAAAGGGCTCATCCTCCTGTTGTGTGTGTGTGTGTGTGTGTGTGTGTGTGTGTGTGTGTGTGTGTGTGTGTGTGTGTGTGTGTGTGTGTGTGTGTGTGTGTGTGTGTGTGTGTGTGTGTGTGTGTGTGTGTGTGCGTGTGTGTAGGGGTGTGTATATATATCCACAAACACACAAACAGATGCACACCTACTCAACTTCCCTCTCTCTCTTTTTGCCTCTCTCTCTCTCACTGTGATACAATTTCTCTATGATTCATAATCCCAACTGCGGACAGATTAGGGAGAGCCGTATTATTGATATTACTATGAATTATATTCTGAATCTATGCTCCAGCAGTGGAACCGGGACAAGCAGGTTGAAGAACAGTTTCTACCCACAGGCAGTGCGCCTACTGAACTGTTAATCGCTCAATTACTGGACTTATAATTGCACTAGGAACTGGGCTACATTGCACGCAGGCACTCTCACAATCTTTCAAAGATTCTCTGAATTTTGAAGCCTAACGCTCCGGAAAACCAACTTCGGCATAATATACCGAGCAGATATTAGTGAAAAAATGAACAAATTTGACCCAAAATATTCAGTTGGTCTTGATTAACTGACACGTCACACGTCTCTTTTACAGTAAGACGCTTTATGGCGTCATCATATTATTTACCATCAATACAGATTCCGAACGAGAAGGTCCAGTAGGAGTTTTTGGTCTTTACTATCGATTTACGTGTTTATATAGCATCTTACCTGGTAGATGTCAGTAGATCTGTTCAATTTTTATTTTATATCCGTGGTCCACATTACTTTGCCGGATAATCTTCAGCACATCCCCCGAAAACACTCAAATGTGCGATTCAGTGATGCGTTCAAGATCCAGCAAGGCATTGGAAAAATAGGAGCCCTGCAATGGTAATTACCCACAGAAATATCACAAAGTTTATCGTATTTCATGGAAACGGAGCTTGCTAAATATGTAATCAAACTTGAAAACTCAACTGAACTTTACAAACAAATTACATGAATTAGACTGCTGTGTATACACAACATCTACCGTCAGGCTCTGAATGTACTTTAATGCAACAAGGGAAGTTATAACAAAAACAAGATATAGATTAAAATAAAAAATAAAATACGTTTTTGTAATAAACGTCATGTATAAATATTTGTAAACTGTAATGAAAAGGCAGAAAGTGTTTTTGTGATCTTGACAAATTATTCCATGATAATTCTAATTGCAAATTAATGTTAAAGTTACATAAATGTTACAAGGTGTCACAAAAAGTAATCTATTCAACTGAATTTCACAATTGTACATTACTAACATAAAAAGCACAATAAAGTAGTAATTTCAAAAACATGTATACAACATATCTTAAGAAATTAAGAAATTACTGTTAAATAATAATGATGCATGTTTATTAACTATTTTGGCTAATGCATGCGCAATTATTAAGCAGGGATCGTGGTGTGCAATTGTTGATTCGCGTGCAAGGAACAAAATTGGGCTGAAAGAGTATGACTCACCCAGTGGTTCTGTAGCTCACTACAAGAACACTGAATCCGTCTGTCCTCCTTTCTCTAATGGTAATAATAAATTCTGCCAAACCGATATTTGAAATCACCAGACTGCAGACAGATGTTATTGACACACAACGACACCGAGTAAGCGAAGCTTGCAAACCACCTCGTGAAAAAACAGACGAAAGACTTGAATTCCATCCCAAAGTCACTGGAACTAAAATGTCAACAAAAAAAAACCTCACTCATTTACTGTCACTACTCACCGTACCGAAAATATTTTCGAAAATTAAGACATAAAAAATAAATCTATTAACAGAGAAGAATACTAAAGATAATAAAGATACTGAAACTAAATCCAACGTGTGTCATGAAGAACGACAACAAACAAATTAAAATTTAATAACAAATTCATATTCACTACAAATGTCCAAAGAAAAGGACAAAAATCTATGAATACTTCAAATATTGTGGAGACATCTAAAGATGAATAAAAAAACATTTTAGTCAATGAATACAGCAATACTAACTTTCCATTCCTGCCTTTGACAATACATCAACAAAAGAAACGTGGTTTAAAAAGTAACATTTCACATTCAAATAATATTTTTAAAATAGAGAAAGCCATAGCAATGAGCGATCTTGTGATGGTAATTGCCTCTTTGGGGCATTATCATTTGCAATAAGTGAAAACGATTTAGACTTATGGTAGTGTAACACATGAAAGAAAGGGTACAATTTATACAGCAGGTATTTAAGACATGACTGGTTATCTGTTGAAATTACAAATATCACAAAATTTATGAAATTTGTTGGAAGATGGGCTACTGACGTTGAAATGCAAGCAGCAGCAAATGCACTAGGTGTACATAAATGAATATACATTTCAAACTGTGGTTTTGATGTGCAATATTAATGCACATCAAAACCACAGTTTGAAACGGAAATTGGAATTTACTTGAAACAGACTGATTAATGTAGTTGTTTATGAAGTTGTTACATGTGTTAATTATGTCGAACAAATTTGGGCCGTTTTTGGCTCATTTCTGCTCTGAATTACTCTACCGTACAATTTACAAACAACACTAAACTGTAAACTCAGCTATTTAGAACTGGTATTTAGAACTGACCTATCTCACACAACACTGATGTCGCATTAAAAGTTAGAATCAATGGTTGACGTCTGGTTGACATGGAAATGGAAACGTAATGACGTGAAAGTTGTATTTGTGGAATTACATGGACCTAACTACAATAAGTTTATAAGTTCGGCAGATTTCACTGTATTACAAAAAAAAATAAAAGTAACACGTGCCTAAAACAAATAAACTGCCCGTGTATTGCTGCCTGCAGCTATATTTATACTTTATCGATATATTGCTTCGACCTTATTGTTATAATTTATTATGCTATTTTCATTGCTGTACTTCACTTTGTCACTTGGTCACATTTTTTGCACCGTCGGCCATAGTTTTGATAACTTTTACTTTGTCTTTTACTTTAGCGGTTTATAAGTGATACCGCAGGAGTAAATGAGGATCAAGCATTCCGTTGTACTTGTGACATTTGCCAATAAAGCATCATGGATCTTGAATCCTGAACGTGCATTACTGTGCACGGAGCGGAGAACAGAACGCTGGTTCCTCTGATTGGCCGTCACCGGCGCTTAACTCTTTGCTCCCTGATCAACTCGCCTCTTCCTCTCAAAGGTTCGTTCCCGACTATGAAAAAAAAAAAAAAAAAAAAAAAAGGCAGCAAATCAAACCCAAAAACACGTCGCGATACAGATCTAGTCCCCGTCGGCTGGGGTGGAGTTACATAGGCCAAACAGAAAAAAATGTTGTTGATTCTTTTCCTCTTTTTTTTTTTTTTTCTCCTCTGGTGTGGGCAGGGCAGGTATGCGTTTGCAGTACATTTCAAAAAAATGTCAAATGTCAAAAAAAATAATAAAAAGGCAATTACCTGTCTGGACCGCTCCATTCCGGGACCAAATGGGCTCCATCCCCATTCCCAGATGCGGGCGGCGGGAAGGGGAGGGGGAAGGGAGGGGGACTGTTTATTTGTTATACCTCTGTGGAAACCCCTCTTTGGAGATCCCCGCCGCCTTTGATTCCCCCGGTGATTCTGTGAAAGCCAAAGCGTTTTCTTAGTCAATTAAAGGGCCAAGACGGTCGAACAATAAACACGCGGCGGCAGGACAGGCTAATAATTTCTGAATCAGGTATTTATTTAAAGCTTCGGGGGCTCGGGGGCCGGGCCGTGGGGTTATTTGCGCGATCAAAAAGCCTTTTTTTTTTTCTCTCCGCTATTCGGTCCCACGGAGCTTTCAAGTGGGACCACATTTAAATAAATATGGAAAGGAGCGGACTGAACTTTTTTCAAATCACTCACAGATGATGGAGACCGGTGCTGATAGTGGCTTCTGGCGTGGGAGAACCCACGCGTGAGCTGCCGGGAAAGGGATGGATGGAACTTTTAATTGTCTAAGACTGGGCTCGGTGGGCTGGAGCTGGGAGAGGCCAATTACAAGACGGGAGGAAACAGTGAGGGATTGTCTGTGGAAAGAGGCCACGGCTTTCCGGTGGGTTTCCAGTGTGTGTGTGTGTGTGTGTGTGTGTGTGTGTGTGTGTCTGTGTGTGTGTGTATGCATGTATGGGATATGTGTTTCTGTGCGTACATCCATATGGAAGTGCCTTTTATTGGTATCTGAATGTGTGTTCTGTGGCTCTTGTGTCTGCATGTTCAGGTATGGGATACGCTCTTCTGCATTCACATCTGCATGGAAGCGCCTTGTTATTGGCACATTTATGTGCGTGTGTGTGTGTGTATGTGTGTGTGTGTGTGTGTGTGTGTGTGTGTGTGTATGTGTGTGTGTGTGCCCATACATGTGAGAATCCCTATGTGAGTGTGTGTGTGTGTGTAAGCGTGTGTGTCCGTGTGTGTGTGCGTGCGCACGCGTGCGTGTGCGTGTGTGTGTGAGAAAGCGCACGTTGCCTCCACTTGGCGTATCTGGTTACGTCTTGCAATGTTTCTCATACAGTAATGACTTTTTGTGTGTGTGTGTGTGTGTGTGTGTGTGTGTGTGTGTGTGTGTGTGTGTGTGTGTGTGTGTGTGTGTGTGTGTGTGTGTGGTTTTTTTTTTTCGTTTTTTTTCTTTCCACCACATTGAAAAGCTCTGGCCACGGCAAAAGAATCTCCAGATTGAAATCAGACCCAGAACGCGCTGGACGGACTTGGAAGGAAAAGAAAGAAAGGAAAAAAAAAAAAAAAAAAAAAAAACATGGAGAAACCCACTCTCCGGGTTGTGTGACTTATGTGGTGCTTGGATTTCACCCGTTGTTTTAAGTCGTCAAAACAGCGTTCGGGGCAGGACGGCGACCGCGGTCGCCGCTGTTATGATGGAAGTCAGCGAGGTGAAGCCGTGCGTGTGAGGTCGGTGTCCTCGTAGCATGTCACTATTCTCATCCTGCTCGTTCCATTTAATTTGCCGAATTTTGAAACACTCGTCTTTCCCCGACTCGGATCTACGACGGCGAAACCCCGGGGTTTGTCCATTACTCCCCGTTTGAAATCCTGTGAATCATGTCGCGTTCGAATACCTGAACATGTTCCCACTCTTCACTTAGCTCCCACTCCGAAATCCAGCCCCGAAATTCTGCGGCCAAAACCAACAGAACCTACACCACCCCCAAAATATGTTTCCCCTCCTCCAGCTTGCTTGCTTGGCTTTGGGTCCTGTAGTCGTCTGCTCCGTCGGGCTGGAGGTTCCAGTAAAATCTCTAAATCACTGCTAAATAAGCAGCACCGGCTCTGAGCGGTCAGAGTGATTTTTGTCAAATGGAATCACGAGTTTCTCTGGAATTCATTGATTTTAACGTTCGGTGTGAAAACATAGCACAACCTGGATAACTTTATTGACAACGCCGTAGACAGGTTCTCTATGTGGTGGATTTTCCACAACGATTTTGAAGGAATTTATTCAAGATTCAAAAATTCAAAAGATGTATTTGTCAGATACACATACCTACTGTGCTGTAGAACATGCAGTGAAATGCTTTTTTGGCAAAAACTCCAGAGACTGTGCTGAGCCAAATTGTAAAAAAATAAGAAAAATAAGAAAAAAAATTTATAGAATTTAAAAAAATACGGAAATATAAAAGGCATACATCTAATTTAACATATGCATTAAAGTCAAAATGATAACCTTAGTAATGGAGCAATGTCATTTTGCTTTGGTACCAGACAAAAAATAATTCACAGCACTATGGTATTTTTATTTTTTTGTATTTTCTCAGTGAAAAGGATCAGACAAAGTAGCTCTGATCCTGAATCCGCTTTTAATTCCTATTTTGTGTTCTGCGGTATCGTCATTATGTTCTGCTCTGCTGCAGTGAATCACTTTGACTGTTGAATGCAGACAGACTGTGTTATGTAACCATAACATCAATATATCTAGAGCGCCATAACTCTACCTATTAAACAGAACTAAAAAATGGACCTTTTGTAAAATAAATAAATAAAATAAAATAGACCTATTACCTGTGTTAAATAATTAAATAATTAATGGAAAGTTATTGACCATGAATATATAATTTAATATGTTTTAAAGCTCTTTTTTATATCCACTGCTAGTAAATAAACTCACCGTGCCTGTTTTATACCTGCTGTCCCCCAGTCGATGCCAAGCACGGGGAAAGTAAGCAAGCGCATTTTACGAGTCATGTATTAAAAATTGTTCCATTAAAGTAAATAATGAGCTCCTTGAGGTTTGTGAGCTGAGGCTGCGGTGCATCTCACCAGCAGCCATTTTGCCCTAATAACGCAGGCGAGGTCCCCTGAGGTCTCCTGGATTCCTCAAAGACACAACTACAGTATCAAGCTGTTTTCACCACGTGTGTGTGTGTGTGTGTGTGTGTGTGTGTGTGTGTGTGTGTGTGTGTGTGTGTGTGTGTGTGTGTGTGTGTGTGTGTGTGTGTGTGTGTGTGTGTGTGTGTGTGTGTGTCTGTCTGTGTGTGTGTCTGTCTGTGTGTGTGTGTGTGTGTGTGTGTGTTATATTAAGCAGATCTACAGTATATTTATTTATGGATGCAAGCATGCGTATAAGTATATGTGTATTTGTGCCTGCATACTTGATGTGCATGCATATATACTGTATACTGTACACCTGAGGCTGTGAGTGTGCACATGCATATGTGGGTGACAGAGAGCTGCTGTCACACAAACTATACTAACAGAACACACATACATGTATGCATGCACGTGCACGTGTGCACGTTTGGCAGCTCTCACATAATCTGGCTCTTCCTTTTCGTTGTTGCTGATACTGTAGTGGTCCCCAGAAAGTTCTCTATCCCCAAATGGATATGAAAAGAAGAAGGTGTGTGAAGGTGGACCTCGTATGTGCTGTAAACCTAAAAACTGGACCTCACAAGTGTTGAACAGAACAACAATGTTTTTACATTAAATTGAAGTATTTGTGTTTGTTTTGCAGGGATTACATGTCTAACTGTGGGACCGTGGGAAAGAGTGGCTCCTCACAATTGACCAAAAATCAGGTGGTCCCCGCAATTCGCAAAAGCTAAGGAGCATTTTGTCTGTGCCATTCTGTCTGTTCCAAAGCTAATTTGAAACATGTTTACACTATACAGTCTTTCATAGTCGGACATCGGGAGCACCGAGACAAATCCCGCCGGGCCGTTCACTCTGTGGGCCGCCTGAGCAGCCCATCATACAAAATCAGGAGTGAGAGAGATCAGAGAGATCCGCGACCACGACCCACTTTGATCACCAGGGCGGGTGCGTTATCGAAGTGGGCCGACGGCGCGCACCTCCCCACCCCTCCCAAATCCCAACAGTCGACGCGTGAACAGGTGATGACCATGACGGTCATGACCATGACCAAGCCGGTCAAAATGGACAAAAATCCAAGTTAAAAGAGGAGAGGCGGGGCTGAAAAGGCTAGAGGTGAAGTAGAATGAAGGTACTTCAAGCTGATGCTACAACTTGCATGAAGATAAGGGATTGTGGCATTTTCGCCTACCACGCACCACCCAAGTGGGGTGTTCCGGGACCTCCGGCACAGAGACACAGAAGACGGGGTTGTAAACACCAGTTTATTGAAGAGAGAGGGCAAGTTGGAAAAATCCCAGAAGCAGATGGACACATGTCATGGCACAGGCTCCTATCCTGAGTGAGTGTGGGGATGGGGGTTTTTACCTGCTGCTCGTTAGACCGAGCAGCCAGCAACAGGTATGCAGCCACTCTGATCCCAGTCACCCAGATCCAGGACAGGTGTGGCTGCTCAAACCACACCATCCCCACACCACAGTGATGTTTGCGAGCACTAACAGCTGCAGCACTTGTTTTTTCAAGTTGCCATGGATTTTTTTCAAAGGTAGCACCGTTGCATTCAAGGCCTGTCGGAAACGCTACCATGCCGCCTTCAAGAGTCGGAAAGGAATTTAGATATTATTTATAATTTATGGACTAGCAATACCCTAGCACTGGTACAATATATATATATACATATTCTTCTAAAAAAAAAAAAAAAGTGGCACGGTGGCGCAGTGCATTGCACTGTCCTGGGTTCGATTCCCGCCTGGGGCGCTGTTGGCACCGTGCTCCGGCGGGTTATCTCCCAAATAGGAGCCTTTCTGTGTGGAGTTTGCATGTTCTCCCCGTGCTCACATGGGGTTTCCTCCACCTCACGTCAGTAAGGACCCCCACAAAAAACATGCACACATCATCGTCTGACCAGCGATGGACACTTATCACCTGGTCCCCGGGCGCGTCCACGTATGCTGCCCACTGCTCCTGGCTGTGGCCCCGGAGGAAGGACAAGCCAGGATGGGTCAAAAGCAGAGGATCCATTTCACCGCCCACCATCCAAAGCATGTGCATGTGTGTGTGTGTGTGTGCAAGCATGTGTTGTAGTGTGGTGTGCTGTGTGACAAATAAAGATTGTTTTCTTCTTCTATATATATACAGGCTGCTGTTTGTTTTTTTAAATATGTTTTTATTGTTTATAGACCAGCAATACCCAGGCCTCAGGTCTGTACCTGAGCAGCAGGCCAAAAAAAATGTACAGCACTTAATTTTTGTTCAATTTTATATATTATTTAGAGTCTGTTTGTTTATTTAAATATTATGTATTATTTAACTGCACTTTTGAAGTACAAATGTGTACAGTCAGTACCGGATGTTTGTTATTATTTATTGTTTATGGGCCTGCCCTCAAGAGTAAGTCCTTCAAGTTTCAAGATCAAAGTGATCAAATTAGCAATGGTGTCATCTGACTTATTTCCTGTGGTGAAATTGTACAAAATACAAAATTGTACAAAATTATACAACCTGTTCAAATTTAGACATTCATGAAACACTGACTGCCTGAATCTATCATGGTATCCTCACAGTGGTGGCCTGCTGGCAACAAACCTTTCACCTGCTCTTAAAATAGCTCAGTTTTAGTGTTACAGTAACAAAGAGTTATGCTTGTAGGTGGTGGTATCAGGGGCTGGTGTGTTTGTATGTGTGTCGATGGGGCGTGGGTGGTGGAATATCTGCGTGCTGCTTGTGGTGAGCTGGTCTGCGCAAAAAAACTCCAGGGCCATTTTTTTAGTCCCAGTCCATCCCTGCTTCTACAAATTACCCAGAATGTAGTGATTGCTTAGTGCATTTTGGGGTTACCGTACACATTTTCTACGAGAGCACAAACAAGATAATGCTAAAAGAAAAGAGGTTGAGCAGGAAAAAAATGGAAATAGTTTGAAGAACTGGTAAAAAAAACTGGAAAGTGGTGGTGGCGGTGAATTCTTGATTCATCATTTGATGAACAATGGCGATTTTATAATGTGGTGAGAAATGTTTGGAACGCAAAGACGAAATACAAGCACCCCTCTGCAAACGCACACACAAATTCAACCATGCATGCAAACGGGTTGGAATTTGTGCTTCCTCTCCTCCGGCCGAGTCCCCCCCCTTCCGTTCTGGCCCTGGGCGAGCTCCAGTCCGACTCCAGGCGATGCAATCCTGCCCGGGGCTCCGCAGAGAGGAAGCCCCCCACCCCTTCTGAACCACCACGGCAGCTCTGGTAGAATTCAGGAGACCTGACGGCAGAATGAAAGACAATCAAGCAACGGAAGCGTTCAAACATAAAGTAAATGATTCATCACGGCCTTATAGTGAACCGTCCTTCATCACATGGGGTCCGCCAGGGGTTTTGAGCGAATGCTGTTATCTGACCACGCACCCACACGGGAGCACCTCAAAACCCTGGATGATAAAAAGGGGAGAAAATGGGGGCAACCTGTTTTATTTGCCATTTTTTGTTTTGATGCAAGACTCGCGAACGACTTGTCGGTTTGCGAACAAATCTTAGGATTTTGGGGCAAAAAGAGGATTTTGTTTCGTCGGCGACTCCATAGCCTCAGCCGGGTACGTAGCCGGCTTCCACTGAGTCTCGCCTCTTGATTCGCGGGCAAAGACCCGCGAGCTGTGAGCCCGACATGCTCAGCTGAGGGTTTTGAGTGAGTGGGCGAGCGAAGGTGAGTGAATCCCCCAAACCGAAAAATAATGACTGAGAATGGAACGAATGCGGAGCAAAGGTCAAGACTTTCGGCATAATCCACGTCGCAGGCCACCCATGTGCTCGTTGCATTCCGCCAAAATTAATGGCTGGGACAGGATCAAAAGGTCCTTGTGGGAACTCCGTTCGACGGCTCGCAGCCAAACTCTTCCCATTCCCGGCCATTGCTCGGCAAGCCCTCCCTCGCTCGCCCCGCGTTACGTCAGCCGAGTCCAAACGGATGGAGGGTCGGAAAAACCAAACTCATCTTTTTACCGAGTGAGTCGGGAAGAACCGAGTCCCGTCGCTGCATTGTGGTCAGTCACTCAGATGCTTTCGCTGTGACGCCGCGTTGACGGCAAAAACTGAAAATGTTAGATCCGCAATTTGCGTCCTCGTATATTTGTCGGATGGAAATGTTTTGAATTACCTATCAAACAGAATGAAAACTGAGGGCTGTAATGTAATGTAATAAAAAAAAAGTACTACAAAGCCGCAGCACAATCAACTTCAACCATAACACGAAAATCCCACTTTGATTTGTTTTGTTTCCCTCTCATGCACACTCTCTGCTCTCTCTCCTTCCATATGTGTTTCCATTTTTCATCTCTTAATATCCCCCCTCTCTCTCTCTGCTCTCCCTCTCTCTCTCTCTCTCTCTCTCTCTCTCTCTCTCTCGCTCGCTCGCTCTCTCTCTATTCCCTCACTTTCATTCTTTCATATTTAGTTTCAATCAATTTAGGACTGGTCTCGCCGTCTCTCCTAAACTAATCCCACTCACAGGGATTACATTTTTATGCTTTTCACTAGCACACACTCACCCCTCTCCAAAAAGTCATGAGTTACACACATTTTAGTGGCACCAGTGGCACTAAAAAAGATAGTTTTTCACTCCATGTTTCTTGGCCGAGGTTCGGAAATGGAGGGGGGGGGGGAAGGCCTTGGGAGGTGTTTGTGGTTGTGGTGGTGAAGGTAAATGTCAATGCATTCATAGGACACACACACACGCAAGCACACGCACACGCGCACACACACACACTCTCATGCACACGCACACACGTACACACACACACACACACACACACACAAACCAATGAGATATATACAAATATGTTGAAATGTAACATTGCGACAAATATATACCACCCCCAGTCCCAAATTCTTCAAAAATACAAAAAAAAATACATTTAAAATAAAGGGTCACATATGGCACAGAAAGCCAACCTTTAGATGCTACACAAGAGAAACTTGTCTCTTACTTAAAGGTATGAACATGCCAGCACAAACAACAAATAAATAAAAAATACCACATGCGCACACACGCGCACACACACACACACACACACACACACACACACACACACACACACACACACACACACACACACACACACACACTGACACATATAGAGCTGTTGCTCCAAGCCACTTTCTTGACTCTGAGACACCTAATACTGAGGTGTACCTTTTGAAAAACACAACACATGCACGGGTCTCAATACATGCACACACACACACACACACACACACACACACACACACACACACACACACACACACACACACACACACACACACACACACACATGCACACACACACATATGCACACAGACACAGGCATACACACACACACTCGTGCACACACAAATATGAGCGCACTGACCTTCACCACACCACACATACAAACATCACTTCAGCAGCCACCTCTACTGTGCCTCAGGGCGGGGGAGAGAGAGAGAGAGAGAGAGAGAGAGAGAGAGAGAGAGAGAGTGTGTGTAAATATGGAGGGACGGAGGGATGGAGGGTCACACACACTTAAACACACGGAAGGGGAAACAAAATCCAATATTCCCACAGGAAGCGTTGCAACTCGCTGGACTCTTCGGGAAACCTGAGCAAGACTTGTGGCTGTTCTCTTTTATGTTTGTTCCTTTTTTTTTTTTCTCGAGCAAATATCTGCGCTCTGCAGCATCATTTGTCTCGATCTAATGCCAATAAACATACGTTCGGTCTTTTAAAACACAAGTATTTGCATGGCAGACGTCAACAAACCCACATGTAGGTAAACATTGGTATTTAAATGCACTGCATCTGAAAATGATGATAGTGACGAGACGAGACGAGACGAGAATATGAGAAATACCTTTATGAGTAAAGGCAAATCTTCGATTTCTCAAATAAGGTTAAATCGACTTAAGTTTAACTGTAAAACAGTGAAACTCTAAAATGTCTCAATTTTGTCCCAAATTTGACGTTTAGAATAATCTGCTTCCTGGCCCGATAACATGTTCTACCGATGCCGTGACGTTTGGTCCGTCCAATTACGACATATCCAGTTTTGGGATTTGCTGCGTCTCCAACTTTGGGTTTGGGGTGTAAGTCTGTTTCCCTCCAGCCCTTAACCTCTTTACCAAGTTCCATAACATGACAGAGAATTGCCGTGGATTCAAAGACATACTTTCCCTTTGAGGCGACACCATCTATCACATCTATCAACTGCATTAGCTATGATACAAACAGCCAGTTCTAGTTCTAGTTCCAATATTAACCTGCTAGTAAGGTAAAAGCATATTAGTAAAATATGAACTATCTTTTTACGGATTAGGGATGAGGTCAAAGAAGTCACCGTGTAACATTGTAAAAGAAATTCCCACCAACAACAGAGTGCACACACAGAAACACACACTCGCACACGCAAACACATACTGCTAGTTTTAACTTTAAAGGTCAACTTTAGAAATCCAAGGAGTTACAAGGTTCATGCAGGGAACATGTGCTGTGCACGCACTTAAACACATGCACTTCATCTGTCATCCACACACACACTCATTTTCTCAGGGTCTCGCGGGGGCAGTTTAGATGGTCTCTGCTCCGCTACTGTCTGTTTCACATTAAACATGCACTGTCCTTCACCCCCACACACACATATGTGCGCAGGCACACACACACACACACACACACACACACGCGCGCGCGCACGCGCACACACACACACACACACACGCCATAGACCAAACACGCACACTTACACACTAGGGATATGCAATACCATTTCTTTTATAATTTGTGTCCTTAAAATACAGTGATATGGGATTTCCTCACAATACAGCATATGCCTGTCACGCTTAAAAGTTGTGAGCGTTACATTGACATAAATACGTAAAGACATAGAATGTCAGTCAATATATTAAATCTCCATAAATTTTGTGTCGATTTCCATTGCATGAAGGCACAGAGCTCTCTTCAAGATTTGGGGTTTGAAATATACATCTGTATGTACTGTGTATATATATATATATATATATATATATATATATATATATATATATATATATATATATATGTATGTATATCTGTTTATGGAAATGAGAAGAGATTTTGTATTTCATATTGTATATCAAGTTTGGAAATACGGTAGTAATTTAGTAGTAGTAGTTATTTGAACGAAATAATTTATTTTTTCACACCTTCTAAACATGTATGCTGGTGAATGGTGTGTACCAAGGCTCTTAGTAAGGGATGCTGAGACCTAGGCTTTGTTTTCTCAACCCAATGTTCCCTCATCCCTCTGATCCCTCAACCCAATGTTTCCTCATCCCTATGTTCCCTCAAACCAATGTTCCCTCAACCCAATGTCCCCTCAAACAAATGTTCCCTCAACTCAAGGTTCCCTCAAAAAAATGTTCCCTCATCCCTATGTTCCCTCAAACCAATGTTCCCTCATCCATATGATCCCTCAAACCAGTGTTCCCTCATCCTTATAAGCCTTCATGCCTATGATCCCTCTACCCAATGTTCCCTCATCCCTATGATCCCTCAAACCAATGTTCCCTCAACCCCATTTATTCCCTCATCCCTATGATCCCTCATGACCTATGATCCCTCTCCCCCATGTTCCCCCATCCTTATGATCCCTCTACCCACTGCTCCTTCATCCCTATGTTACCTCAAACCAATGTTCCCTCAACTCAATGTTCCCTTAAACCAATATTCCCTCATCCCTATGGTCCCTCATGACCTATGATCCCTCTAACCAATGTCCCTCATCCTTATGATTCCTCAAGCCAATGTTCCCTCATCCCTACGATCCCTCAAACCAATGTTCCTCAAACCAATGATCCCTCAAACCAATGATCAATCTACCTAATGTGTTCTCGCCCCTGTTTCCTTTATTGCGTTCTACTGGGAACACCGAGATCAATGAAAATAGCATGAAGAGATGAGACATGAACTATAACAAGGGGGAACGTAGGACCTACATTTGTGTTGAAGGAACATAGGGAGATTGTGTGCATTCCTATCAGTCTTCCAGCCGTCCTGGCCCCGGCAGCATGGGTATGATGTATGAGGGCTACAGGGAGGGAGCGCACGGTGACTGCTGACCAGGCAGACACTGTGACATGCTGAACGGGAAGAGCTTGCGGGGAGAACATCAGGTATCAGGTCCGCAGGCTGGGGTAGCGGCCATAGCTGCTCCCCCAGCCGTCATCAGTTAGCATCAGAGAAGCAGATGACAGCCTCCTGCCAGGACGTGGGGAGCAGGGGGAGATGGATTTCACTCAGACGTGGTAAGTATGGGGAAACTTTAAAGATGGCCTTCTGCTACAGGACATGCACACACTGATGGATACGTGTGCAAAAAAACACATGTGCATAGGTGCACATGCTTACTGTACACATGTGCACAGAGGCATGGTGTCAGTGTTTTTTAAGGCTTTTTTTGATGTAACCTTTTGACGCTAGTTGACTCAGTGGCTTGATACTGTCACCTGCACAGAAATTGAAAGCAAAGACCAAACCAAAAACGAGGAAAGCTCTCACATAATGAGAACTTTACTTTTTTTTCTGGTTTGGTCGTTTGCTGGCTTATGTCTGTTTAAAGATACAAGGTTCCTTTGAACAACTGCTAATAAACCCACAAACCCGTGAGCTATGCAGACATGTAAACTCACACAGACTCGGCATGATCTGCACACACACACATTGGAAGAACACGTCCTTAAACACATGGGGTGGCTTCACACACACACACGCACACACGCGCACACACACACACACACACACACACACACACGCGCGCACACACACACACACACACACACACACACACACACAGACACACACACACACACACACACACACACACATTTAAAAGCTGAGGTTCAACTCTGCCCTCATGCACTTTAAGTAGCCGAGCATCTGCTTTGTGCCATTTGGCTGAGCCACAGACATCTGATCCGATCTGCTAAAGTAGGTCTGGACTTACAGTCCCCAACGCCAAGCGCTGCACCCGCCGCAGACATCTCTCAGCTGCTCTAAACTAGTTTGAATCAGAACAAAACATAAACACTTTACACCAGAGGTGGCCAACCTGCGGCTCATAGACCCCCCAGCGCGTGGCCCAGCTATGGATGATGGAGAAAGTTTGGTTTGTGGAATGTTTTACTACATATTCAATATGTATTTACAATACAGTTAACATGTATTAAATGTTGAATATATTAAAAACATTTAATTTATATATATATATACACACTTTTGAGATATTGGTCAACTAGTTTAATTAAATATAAAGCTTTTGTACCTTTTTGGGATACTAAGCCACTCTCCTCTAACAATAACATGCTTCTTATTCTATTAAAATGAGATGTAAGACCTGTGACTTTAATTAGAAGGGATTTTTATGCAAAAATGTTGTCTTTTGAAACGGAACTGCTCTCTGTTGTTTTATGTACCAGTCCTGTCACAACACCAGCATCTGTTGGTTCCTGTAACGGTTCTTCAGTGTGGGAACCATGGCTTTCGGGGGAGCTACATTTTTATCGCCGAGGGGGCGGCTCAAAAGAGTTGACTTAGCTGTGACTGTTGCTGCAAAGAAACATCCATGGCTGCAGGCACGTAGGCCTACTTGCTTTATGTCAGCAGTCAGCACATCTGATATTTAATAATCAGTGAATGACCACATCGAACCTCCACACGGGTACCAAAACTAAACATCACAGTATGATCCAATACGACCAACTAAAGCGGGGCACAGTACACTCTGCGGGGTGATGTACTATATTCTATAGTTTATCAGCACAAATGGGTCGAATAGCAAAACAGCCCATGAACACACAAACGTACGGCAATGAAATTAAAAGCGGAGCACGCCAGGCTGTCTCCAAGGGAAGTCCTCATCAACAACGGTTAGGGTTACCCATCACCTGCAGATGCCAGCGTCACGTATCAACAAACCAGCCTTTAACAACACACACACACACACACACAGACACACACACACACACACACACACACACACACACACACACACACACACACACACACACACACACACATACACGCATGAGCATTGAATCCAATATTTTACGAGCAAGCTTCCACGTTTTCTTTTTGACGTATCTGACCGTACGCTGACTACTAAAACAGAGAAGTGTGACAGCAAATTCGGCGCGTAGGCTTGTGACGTGGTGATGGATAGCGTGCATGCCGGTGTCTTTATTGAAGTGAATTAATGATGAATCCCCCCCCCCCCCCCCGCATGAATCATACATCGATAATAGCCTCATTTGATGCATGATCCTTGATGATGAAGATAGAGAAAAATAGAAATCCATGGCAAAAAAAAGAGCATATTGTCAGTATTTTTCAGACCCCCACCCCAAAATTTCACAAATCATGTTTTCAGGGGAGCTCGTGTGTTATAAAGAGGAGCCCTCCCCGGCGCCCCTGAGGCCGCGGCGTCCCTCCGTGTAGTAACTGTTCTTAATACCCGCAACGGAAACAGACGCCGAGAAACACGCGAAGATGAGCGGGAATAAATGCAAAGAGATGGAAACAAGGTGGAGGAAAAAAAAAAAACAGCGAGGAGGGAGAGAGAGGGTGAGGGTGAGGGTGAGGGTCGGGGCAGACAAACGGGGTCATGTGTCAAAATAGAGCAGGACATGATCAGAGAGACTAAAAGAGAGAGAGAGAGCCATAGAGACATAATAAAATGAGAGAGAGAGGGAGAGAGAGCGAGAGAGAGAGAGACAGGGAGAGAGAGAGAGAGAGAGAGAGAGAGAGAGCAAGTCACAGATGAATGGATTCGTCTAAGCCCTCCAGGTAGCCAGTCAGCCCTTTTTGAGGTTACACATATCACTTGTGGGAGAAATTCAATATGGAAGAAAGAAAAAAAAAACGATAACTGAGACGCACTGTCAACCCCGGCGCACAATGTCGGATAAGCATCAGAGCGAAAGGAGGCAGAGCAGGTAATGGAGACTGGGTCTCGTTTCCTTTGAAAGCTTTATCTACCCATTTCATTTTCGCCAGGTCGAGAGGGAGGAATCTGGGATGCGGACGGATTTTACATTACCTTTGGAATTCCAAAACAAATATATCCCGTCAACTGCACTGTGATAAGAACAACCAGCGGCCGACGGCCTGATGCCGTCTCCGTAACCTCGGGAAACACACACGACAGATCGTTTCGACTGTAGAACAGTTTACATTTCCGAGTCAACAATAGAGCAACGCCTCTGGAACTTGTGGAGTGTTTAGTGCCTTGCTCAACGGCACACGGACAGCGCAGAGGCTTAAAGGAACATCCGAAGGCAGTTTTTTTTAATTCACACCTCATCTTTCGTCGGGAGGCGCCCCCAATGATGGTTGTCCTCGGGAATCTTCTAAAGAGCGCCGGTCTACTGGGTAGTACACTGTACTGGGTAGTACGCCGGCAGGAAATAGCACCGCTCTGCAGGAAGGGATGAAGAAAATGAATATAACGATCGCCTTTCAGAAAACGTTTTTTTTTTTCAGCGACTTGGCTGACGGTAAAATGTTACGGCCAAGACCACGGTGTAGGTAGCGAGGGCTTATTCGCCTTTTTGTGTGAATCAGCACGGGACACAAATCAGTTTTTTTTTTCAGCGGCGTGCATAACACAACGGCCAAAAATCCTCAAAAGAAAATCAAAATGCGCCCTTATGCCATTTGTATGCGGTTCCAAATCCTATATATAGATAACTTTTAATGTTTGGGCGCAATTTAAGAAACAATCTCGGCATCGTCACGAATCGAAGAGATGTCGCGACGGACGAGCCGACTACGAGACGTAACCGGACGCGCGTCATTGCGTCCCCTCTTCTTCCCCTCGCAGATTGAGGGACTGGGCTGGCGGAGGATTTCTGAAAGGAAAGAGCGACGGAGACACGTGGAGGAGGGCGAGCTACGAAAACCCGGAGGGAGAACTGGGCTTCAGCCCACACCCCGCCCCCCCCCCCTCCTCGCGGTGACCTTTCCGGTGGACACAGCAGTGGGAGACGAGATAGCTCTGAAAGCACCAGCTCCAATAGCAGGCCCAAGACATATAGTGCTGCTGCTGCAGAGAGGCACGCACACGCAAACAAAACACAGTATATACGGTAAAAAAATACAGTAAATGATTTCGAATAATATTTTATGCATCGAGTATGCATCGCTTAATAGTGTGTCCTTGATTTCATTGTTTACTATTCATCTTTATTCGTTGGGTAAAACTTTCCCGTTTCCTGTTTGGCCCGTTTTTAACCAAACATTCTTTGTAAGTTCAAACCAAAAGCTTTTGCTCTGAAATCAAAATGAACTGTATTTTTTATTTTTTTTTTCACTATTTCTTTTCTTTGAGTACAACATTCCATTATTCCTCCAACCCTCTGAGGGCCGTGCTCTGGCCGTGCCCTGTTTCTCTCTCTCACCGTGGACTCCTCTGGGAGGGAAGATGGGGAGCGATAGTGGAAGAGAGAGAGAGAGAGAGAGAGAGAGAGAGAGAGAGAGAGAGATAGAGGGGCGGATGGGGTGGATGCAGGAGTCAGCGGATGAGCACGGTGCCCGGAGGCAAAAAAAAAACAAAAAACGAGTAGGTTTTCAAGAAAAGTGTCACCCAAGCCGCCGGTCTCTGTCTCTCCTTTTCGGCGCCGCTAATCCTCTCCGATCCCCCTCGGCCGATGCGATGCCCCGCCGGGCCCAACAGGAGCCGGGGAACCGTCGGGGGTGGGGGATCTTATCGCCGGAGAAGTGATTGGGTTCCACTACAGAGGGGAGCGCTCCCTGTTTTCACGGGCCAGGAGAGCCGTCATTGTCCGGGGCAGGTGCGGCGGATCAGAGCGTCACCTCTGTGCTGAGTGGAGGTGTGTATGTGTGTGTGTGTGTGTGTGTGTGTGTGTGTGTATGTATGTACGTGCGTGT
>NC_137202.1:14736605-14874105 GCF_960531495.2 Zeus faber
TACAGTGACTTCTCCCGGGGCTGACATCTTTGTTATGACTTAGCTGCGGCGACGTCACGCCGAGGTTAAGACGCCGCTTTTGGGAAGAGCCCCATAACATGGCTCCCCACCAAGTCACCGCGCAGCGTGATTGCAAGTAATACGCTTGGCCGTGTCGGGGACGGAGGGTGTTTCTGATCATTTTTGTTGGAGCGATTTTGGCAAAGGCGCGGGGGGGGGGGGGGGGGCAAAGCAGAGTGCCTCTCAGATTGTGCGACTGAATGATGCATGAAAGAAAGCCAACGCAAAAAAAGAAAACACACACACACACGCCTGTTTCCAGAGCGGTCCAAGGAGTTTGGGTTTCCTTCTTGCGAAAAGCCCCGGGCCAAGTTTTCAGCCTGTTTGGGAATGATGGCATCGTCGGAGGGGCCCGGGATTTGTCAGCTTTGGCCCGTCACGGCGGCGTGATGACAACTTCGGTTTGTTGCTTAACTGACCTTTGGTTTCATCAGCCCCAGCATGTTAGTGCAGCGGAGACGAGCTTCACTGGAGGACCCGGTTCAACGGCTGACAGCAGCAGACGGTGTCTTAAGGGTTCTGGTCCAAAATGAAGGTCCAATAAAAACTAGGAATGGAATTTGGGTTATCTGTCATACTTTCAATCGCAGGTCAACTTTGCCTTTGAGTCATCTGATATGAATATGAATACCTGCAAAATCCAAACGCTGAGCTTACAGTACAACCACGAGGGCCGTCAAGAAAGAAATGTTATCGTATTTAAAGAACTCATTTTGAGATTTAAAAGTTACGAGATTAAGGTCTGAATGCTGAAATGAATGTAGTCGACAATAAACTCACCATTTTAAAATGAAAGCCATAGAATTGAGAAGAACTGAGAGTGAGATTAAAATGTCAAAACCCGAGGAACGTTTTCAGGCACCTCCGACACAGAGACACAGGCGATGTGGTTGAAAACACACCGCTTTTACTGTAGGGAGTGGGCTAGGTGGCACAAGCCTGGAGCAGACGTAAAACATGTCATGACAAGAGCTCCTGTCCTGTGTGTGTGTGTGTGTGTGTGTGTGTGTGTGTGTGTGTGTGTGTGTGTGTGTGTGTGTGTGTGTGTGTGTGTGTGTGTGTGTGTGTGTGTGTGTGTGAGGATGGGGGCTTTACCTGTTGGTCGTTGATTACTCTAACAGGTAACAGGCGTGCAGCCACACTGGTCCCGGGCGCAAAACCACTCCCGCACCACAATCCTATTTGTACTTCGTTCTGAAAGACCCCAAAGATTTTCTTCGTAATTTGGATGAGTTTCCCGTTTATTCTCAAAAAGTCAGAAATTTGACGTTGATCTTGTTTCAAACAAAAAGCGAGTCATTCAACTTTTCAGTGTTTACTGCTCAATCCTGTTTTGGAGCTCGCACAATGAGGCCAATAAAGTCGACCAAACCGTTGCTTCCTTCGACTGCAGCCGAGCCCACTTCATGAGTTTCCTTCTTTTTTCTTGGAGATAGAAAAAGAAAGAAACAACAAGTCTTCCTCCTCTCTGCTCGTTTCAGCGCCAGGCTCCGGGAGCAGATGTTGCGCGTCCTGCCGGGCCGTAGGAGGAAGAGGACCTAGTCGTGCTGTTTCAACCCAAACAGCTCACGCACAATTACTCTCCGGCCGGGATCTGTGTGCGTTGGCACGTCCCGGCGCTTCCTCTTTGTTTTCTTAATAATTAAACAGTATTTTCGCTGGGGGCTTGGTGCGCATTGGCGGGCGAGCAAGCCGCCTCCTCCTCCAGACTACTTCATCTGCTCTCCAACCCTTTCTCCCCTTCCCCTCGCTTGCTGGTTTCCGTCCACCGCGCTCTTTTTCGGGTTTGCGCCCGAATCGCTTCTGAACCCGGTCCTCTCCCTCTGAGCACGTCTCTCTGTTTTGTTTCCCGTTTTTTTCCTTGTTCGCGTTCTCTCTCCCCGTCTCGCCCTTTCCAAAAATCTGCCTCCAACCGCCGTGGACCTTTTTTCCCTCTCCGGTTCTCTCCGCTTGGCTCTGTTGGGTCCGGTCAGAGCTCGGAATGCAGGTAAAAAGAGGAGGGGATCCCCTTCTTCTTTCACATTCCTGAAACCCTTCTTTCTTTCACAGACCTCCAATCATCATCAGCATCATAGCGTTCATTAGCCTCGCCATTACCGCGAAATCCACGACGCCAGGTTGGAGGCGGTTTGGCTTGAGGCTGCAGCGCAGGTGCGTGCGTGCATGGATACCGCCAATTTTTGGCTCTCAACGCGCTCGACTGATTGAATGAAATGTCAGGCTTTAGCGGCAAAACGCTAATGTTGATCTGCAGCGTAAGTGTATTAGTACAAGTATTACCGTTTAAAAACGGCGTCTAACCGTGGACACGTCCCGAAGCTCGGTAAAAATCGCTCACATGTCAACCTTTGCCAGCCGTCCAGTCCGTAGGATAAAATGCGATTTTGCCTCCGTCCGTGAATCCCTAAAACTGTTCCCGGAAACGGGCGAGACGATCGCACAGTACGGGCGTCGGACCTCGAAGCGCTTCCCCGCGGGGGGGGGGGATTCTTTTGAGCTGTTGTTGTTTTTTCTTTTCTTCCCCCCCCCCACCCACTTCTTTCCTTGGACCTTGCTCGCTGGGTGAGGCCCAACTCATTAACGCCGCTGTTAAACACAGCGCCCCCGTAAACATGTCAGTCAATAGCAGCTGTGTTTGAGCGCCGGTCGATTTCTCGCCGCGAGAGCCTCATCCATCCCAACAATGCCCACCTGTTCCGCGGCTTTCGATCACCTTGACCCCGGCGGTCCCATCGGGCGACGCGGGACCCCCATTAATTACACGTAACCAAGGACACGGACCTGGAAATTGATACGCACGCAGGGAGGCATCGGACGCGCCCGTACGCACATTCCCTTCCCTGTGAAATGGTGTCGGCCGATACACAGGCTGCGTTGCAAAGACATTTCACTGCATATACTGTATGTATGAACGTATGTATATGTACGTGACAAATAAACCTCTTGAAACTCAAATCTTGAAATAAGTGGCAAGGTCGTCACTTTGGTTTGAGAAGGGGGGGCGAGGCACAGGTCTCTCCCAGGCTAAAAACTGCGATTTGAACCCCATTTCCTGTATTTCTACATAGGTTTATGGGCTTTGGTAACCAATACAAAATCACATACAGGATAACCTACCTGCAACTCAGCACTGCTTCTCCCTGCCCCACCCTCCCTGTCTTCCGTAGGCACCTCCACCACATCTGGTCTCTGATATGAAAGCAGTTGACACGAACAAGGTGCAGAGCAATGATGACGGGAAAGCCGGAGCCATGTTGAAATCATGTTTTTGGTTTGTTTGATTACGAATGTGCTTTATTTTAGATTCAAAATGGGCGCTTCTTATCGTGTTCACTCCTTCCTCCCATTAACAACAAAGCAAAGTCACCTAACCCTTAAGACAGCACATATAACCTACCTGTAAGTACTAAAGCTAATAATTTGGTTTTGTTTTACCAAAGAAGCAGATCAATGTGCAAAAGTCCAGAACGCTAGGAAGCCTGCCAGAAACGTACTTCATGTGTTAACTTCAGCGTTTGTTGTCATTATGTATTTTGTTTTGAATTAAGTCTTCATTTATTTCCAAAATGATCAACAACATCAGATCATGGCAGCCGTTTCACATGCAGTAGGAAAAAATAAATAAAAAAGAATGATATAAAAAACGAATAGAATGGAAAAATAAAAATAAAAATAATAAAAATAATATACTTAGAGCCTAATTGTGTAGGGTGAGTTAGTCTTAATATTAAATTATAGAAAAATTACTGTTAGCATCTACAAGATGGTAAGATCTGGCAAGTATTTTGGCATGAAAAGCCGCATTTTTAATTGAACCAAGGATCCTGTAGCATAAATACGCGTCTGGCACTTGTAACCAACCAAGCCGTTTGAAAATGGGTTAATAAATTTAAAATGAGTGATAGAAGTCAAGAAAAATGTCTGACACATCCTTTGTTTTAAGTTTACCTTTGCAAAGTAGCTGCTGACTGGAGGTCAGCCACCACTTCCAGAGACTGCTCCACAGACACTTGTACCGAGGGTGTGTGTGGAGTTTTGGGGAAGGTGGGCAGCGGACCAAACCACTGTGAGGCATATGAGGGTGGGGACGCAATTTTTCGAGCAACTTAAAAACGCATTGTTTTGCATCTATAATTAGCACCAGCGCTTTTAATGCATATTATTATATAATTTAAATGTATATAGTTTTGATTACAATGATATATTGTGAACCCCTCTGCTTGTAATTTCCGCCCCACCCACGCCAAGGGTAACAATGAGGGGACCACCGAACTGATACTAAATACTGGAATGTTTGGTCATGGTAATAGTGAGAACACCGATTATTTTTTATTGATCTTTCAGCAATTGATTTATTCCTCGGTTTGTTTAAACAAAATGTAAAGATTTATCATGAAACTGTCAACAGGCTCTAAAGACAGAACATGATCCCACTTTGAGTAAAAGAGCTGAATGCAACTATGAGATGTAGTGTAGGAATCTATCAAACTACAAACTATCTATCTATCTATCTATCTATCTATCTATCTATCTGTCTATCTATCTATCTATCTGTCTATCTGTCTATCTGTCTGTCTGTCTGTCTGTCTGTCTGTCCGTCTGTCCGTCTGTCTGTCTGTCCGTCTGTCTGTCCGTCTGTCTGTCTATCTATCTGAACTCTATGTGGTATCTCTCCCTCTCTCCGGTCCTCTTCTTGGCACTCCGGTCTCTCTCTCCCTCTCCATTCTATCTCCCTGCATTCCTCTCAGCTCATCGGATTTTAGCTTCCATTTCACTCTGCAAACACACATTGCCTGCATGCAATCACATATGGACCCACGTATCGGCATGCAGCATGCATTTGTGTATGTATATCCGCACGCACGCACACACACACACACACACACACACACACACACACACACACACACTCAAAGACAGGTGACGTGCGTTTATCCACAATCACACAGATACACACAGATACAGGCTCATGCTGATGCACGCACACCCACTCACCAGCACAGTGACATTAACCCATGCTGCACACTGGACTTGGACTTAAAGTGTGCATTACTCGATCGGAATGCACTCGTGGTCTCTCTCGCTCTCTCTCATGCGTGAACACACACACACACACACACACAGACACACACACACACACACACACACACACACACACACACACACTCCAACACACAGATCCTCCCCCCTGGCCGGGGCTCGGGCCCTGGCTGTGGGAATGGGGTCACACCTGCAGAGGCTGGCAGGGTGATAAACGATGTAGCTTTAAACTTTTGGAGACGGTTCCTTTTTGGGAGCCGCTGTTTACCCTCCATCCAAGCATAATGGGGGCTTTTGAAGGCCTCGGCGGCAGGGGACAGAGGGCCGCCCTCCCCCCCGACGGGGACGGACCCCGGCCTCCATTAGCTAATGACACATTTCGCTTTGATTAGCCATAATGGGACGGAGCAGCGCCTCTGACATGGGAGCTGCCGTGCTCCCTGCCGGGGGGAAAAGGGAACGATCAGGGTTTTCGGTGGGTTTAGGCAGAGCGAAAGAAACACTTCGCAAAACGTTGTCTCTTCATTTCCAGCAATCAGATCAAAAATGTGTTTGCAGATAGGGATGTGTGTGTGTGTGTGTGTGTGTGTGTGGGAGAGGGCGTGAATGTTGATCTAAGAAAGTATGGAAGGCCTCTGGGTTTATTGGGTAAATATATACGCCTGGAGAACCCCAAACGCCCTGTGAACTTTGACTTGGGAATCCCACTCGGTGAAGTTTGTGCCTCGGAGCCATCTTTTCCCCCCCGGACGGTTCATCCGACCGGCACGTGCGCACCTCGGCTCCGGCGACACGTCCAGGACACGCCCGGGACCTTCGATCCCTGCCTGGAGAAAACACTTTACTGAGAGGGGGGAAGCGGCGCCTTTTCATGCGACGTCGGAGGGGATCCTCTTACCTGGGGCCGCTTATGCTCTCATCTAGCGGGACTCCGTTTTCTGGGACCCCCGGGGCTCCCCTTTCGTTTTTTTTTTTGGCCCCCAAAAAAACGACGGAGCAATGTTGGGACCGTCCTGTCGCGATCGCGGCGAGATGTTCAGAAAGGGCCGCCGAAAGCACCCCACGTCTGGTTGTTTGTCTGTCTGTCCCTCCGTCCCTCGCTCCGTCTGTCTGTCTGAGGATTCGCGGCAGTCGACGAAAAACGCAGCTTCGGACGAAACGCGTCCGAAGCTGCGTTCAACATTTTTGGGACGTCCGGTTCCTGCTGTGGTCCGTGCGATGGGGAACATTGATTTGCAGACGCCGGGGCAGGCAGTGAGCCAACACGCATATATGGGTTATGGTTGTTCAGTCAACGTACGAGGGCCATGCAGATTCAAGAACACACACAGAATCTGTTTGTTGCAGCTTTTGCAGCACAGCTTTAGCTGCACATTCACACACGCAACAGCAAACAAAACGCTTTTTTCCTGTTTTGGTTTTTTTCCCCCTCCCTAATTTTTTGAAATTGAGTCACTTCCCTCCGCCACGAACCCCACCCCCGGAGCCCGAGCCGCACCGTAACAAATTGATTGCAATAACGACGATGAACGCGCGGCCCTCCCTCGCAGGGCCGCGCGCGCTGCGGCTCGTTCATCACCGCAACTGCGGCGCGACGCTGGACTTCTGCAACAATTACTCCCGCCGTTAAACTTTCTGCTTCGTCGTCACTTTCACCAGCGCGATAAGGCTGATTACCCTCCCAGCGAGGCCTAATCTCAGATCTCCTCTGCTGAGGGGAAAACAAAACCTCGGTTTGCCACCCAAGCCTGACAGGAGCAGAGCGGCGCTGTGCGGCTGTCTTAGAGTGCCACCTAGTGGCTGCGCTGGACAACAGCATCTGCTGGACCGTCATCTATTCTATCCATACAAGATTCAAGATTCAAGATTCAAGATTTTTATTTGTCACATACATATACATACTTCCATACATATATGCAGTGAAATGTAATGCAACGCACCCGGTGATAGCACACAATAAGTCCTAGGAAAAAGTACAAAAATAAAATAAAAAGTAGAAACATACAGACACATTGTGTACATGCTGTGAATTGTGTGCGTGTGTGTGTGTGTGTGTGTGTGTGTGTGTGTGTGTGTGTGTGTGTGTGTGTGTGTGTGTGTGTGTGTGTGTGTGTGTGTGTATGTGTGTGTGTGTGCGTGTGTGTGTGTGTGTGTATATATATATATATATGTATTATGCTACTATATATTATGATACTTCTCTCTGTAGAATATCAAGTCAAATTCCTTGTAAATGAAAATGTACTTTGCCAAACAAACTGATTCTGATTCTAATAGGAACGGTCCTGGTCAAACTAGTAAAAACAAATACAATACAATAAAATAAACACATAAATACAAATTAAAACGAAAAAATGTTACTTAGAATTATTGGGCCATGGAAAACAGGTTTTATTAGGTTTGAGAAAACATCCAAAAATACAAAATTATAACTCGAATAACTTATAACTAAAATTTTGCGATTTTGCCTCGAACTTTGCTTCGTCACGGGGAGCATGAAGAAGGTGAATTTCTTCACGCTCTATAGAATGCCCTATTTTCTGCTGTCCCCTTTTTGCCGCTGGAACGACGTCAATTCCCCCGTTGTGGGCTTAATAAAGGTTTATCTTATCTTATCTCATCTTAAGATACAACGTTCATAAAATAAACGAGTATTTCCGCTCAAGCCGCCCGAGATATATCACGCGCTCTTTTAACACATTGTCTCTCTCAGAACATGACGGAAATCTATGACGACGATGACGATGTCAATCACGACATGACAAAGCGCAGAGGCGCACACGTTCGAAAGACCTCCGTGCGCCTCGCAGACATCTCCCTAGACCGTTGGCGTTGTTCCTGCTCTGGGTGCAACAGGTCCCCCTCCCCTCCCCCCGGGTTCAAATCCCAGACGCAACCGTCCAGCTCTGCGTTTAGCGCCGCGGCCACTTGGGTTTCGGCGTCGAGCGTTGTCGCCCTCGCCGCGCACGCACTAACGGAGGAGCGTCGGCTGTTCAGGCCGTAACCGCGGACGTGCCCTGCAGCCGCGGAATCCTAATGGCCGCCCACCGGGCTCCCGACGGACCGTACCATCTTCCACTATAAGGAATTCGTAAAGTGCAACGAAAACCCCCTAAAAACCCCCACTCTTTGTCCAAAGCTGTGTTTACCGCCCGCTGTCAGGAATGAGAGCCGCTCTTAATACGTAACGTAAACACTTTTGGGCCGTGCGCGTACGGCCGCGCGGAGCACACGGACACGTGCCTGGTCTCGCAAGCTAATTCTTTACGCTCTCAGGCCACACCATTCATATCGTCGTTAAAAAAAAAAGAAAGCCGGGGGGGCCCTTCGTGGCTTTACGGGGCCCAACGCTACACTTCCCTCTCCATTCTCGCTCCCGGCTTCGTCTGTTAAACCTCCCCCCCCGCCGACCCCCGGCTCGGAGAAGCGGGATGAGAAGGGTTATGGACGGGCCGTAAACCTTTTTATTCCGCCAGGGGAGCGAGGAACACCGAGGAAGCGGGGCGTGTTCTTCTCGGCCTCCGCCCCGAGGCAGGTGCTGCTCCTCCGGGGAAGGCTGGGGAGGAAGAGGAGGGAGGTGGAAGATGCTTCCGCCCGGGACGGTTTGGAGGTTCCCGGACAATCCAACGACTCCGCCAGGAGCAGTAAACACACCACGCGGTGTGCGTTATGCACATATTTCCCCACTGGTTAGGAAATATTATCCTATATTTTTCAACCGCGCTGTAGATTACCGTCAGCCGAGGTGCTTTCAAAAAGCACGGATGAAAAGTTAGTTCTTACCACCTGATGAAAAAAGTTTCACTGCCTGACCATTAATGAGTTTCTGGTCGCTCCGAGGCCATAACTGCACAATTTTAGAAAACAATTCATCAAACTCCAACCTTTCACCATCCTGCTGATAACCCTGTGTAGTACTTATACAGAATATAAATTTATTTTTATATTTTTGCATACATGCACAATTTCCTGTAACTACACTTCAAATTGTTGATAGTTTGAGTTGATGAGTTTTCCTGTTTTTTTTTGTTAAAATAATAATAATATATATATATATATATATATATTATAATGATAATATTATTATTGTTATTATTTATTATATAATGCACTTTTCTTTGCTTTTTTTTGTAGTACTTGTGATTCCCTAGACATGTGTCTGTCTATTTATGCATCTATCTATCCATCCGTCTATCCATCTGTCTATCTATCTATCTATCTATCTGTCTATCTACCCATCAAAAAATAATTTTAACATTGTGAACTGAATAAACACCATCTCCATGATTTAGGTATTTGCAAAAGACCAAAAAGTCAAAGCTTCTGTTCGTTTGTTTTGCAAGACCTGGAAACCCTCTATAACATGGGTTGGAATTACATTTCTCACTTAAATACTGGTATTACATCCAGAAGCTGCCTGAAACCTAACCAGTCGACTATAACACGGGACTCGCTCCCATTCAGATAAAAAAAAAAGCTGTAAAGCCATAATACAAACTGAAGTTTAGATCAGCCATGCTTCTTCTTTTTTTTAAAGACCCAGCCAGCTGTTCAGCTGTGCACACACATACACACACACACACACACACACACACACACACACACACACACAGATGTATAGCGGCCGCATAGGAGCATCATTTGTCATCTGGTGAGGAATCTATAAGTTGTGCAGAAGACTTTAGACCTCGGCATTCCTTATGGAAATTTATGTCCAAGCAGCTGCGGTTCCATCCCACCCCCCTCCACACACACACACACACACACACACACACACACACACACACACACACACACGTACACACAGGCACATGCGCACATGCCACATGCACGCACACACACGCACACACACACACAGGCATGCACGTACACACACACACACACACACACACACACACACACACACACACCGAAAACAACACCGTCCCGGGGAATTATGAGCAGGATCAAATCCATTACTCACCTCCCCACAACCAGTGTGTGTGTGTGTGTGTGTGTGTGTGTGTGTGTTTCACTAGTTCATTGTCTGTGGGTCCTTGGACGTCGTATGTCAGTGTCGGTACATCTACGCGGATTCGGAGATGGCTTGTTTGATGATTAATAGTTATTCCTGAGCCTTGGGCCTCCGCTCATCGCCCGAAATGCATCGGAAGGCCACGGTTTAAAGGGGGAACAGCCCTGGTTCCGCACTGCGCCCACATGGGCCAGGAATTTTCTGTAAGCAGACGGGTCAGCGGCGGGAGTAAACACTTGTCCATTGTGCAGGATGAGGTCTCGGCGCGGCCACATGGCGCGCAAGGGTGCGACATCATGAGCTCGGCCTGGCGCGCACATGGGAGCGCAAAGAAAGGGAGAAACAAAAAGCAAGACTTTTCCCGACGCACATCGTTTAACGGACCTGAGATGCGGGGTTTGTTAAAGCACCGGCGCCGCTTCTCACCACAGCCGGCTCTTCGTGTCACTTTACACCTGGATCCTTGTCGTGCGGGTGCTTAACCTCTCCTGCAAGAAAACGCAAGAGCGGTGCTGAAATGAAAAACAACAACATATAAAACACTGTCAGGGGTGGAGGACTGGAACAGAACTCTTTGTCTCTCCCCTGCGCATTTTTTTCCAGGGATTTTGATCTGGAGTATCAAAACCACTTTCCCCCCGCACACTTTCCTGTATTCATATTTTCTTTTCTTAAATTCCCGTCATCGCGGGAGCTGGTAAGGGAATCCATCAGCCCCGTGTTATTTTTCTATAATGTTTATTATCCCGTGGATTAAAGACGCCGGCGTGGGTTGCCATGACATTGGTGGAAAATCAAACAAGCGGCGAGGTGATGATGTGATGTGTGTGAGCGCGGGGGAGGAGGGAGCGCGTTGCCTGGTGGTGACGTCATGATTCCACTACGAGCCCAAAGGAGAGAACAGAGCCAAGCAGAGGGGGGGGGTGAGGAGGATGGGGAGGAAATAGACAATGCAAGGGTAAGACAGACAGACAGACAGACAGACGGACAGACAGATAGACAGATAGATAGATAGATTGATAGATAGATAGATAGATAGACAGACAGACAGACAGCCAGACAGACAAGCAGATGGATGAACGGACGGACAGACAGACAGACAGACAGACAGACAGACAGACAGACAGACAGAAGGACGGACGGACGGACGGACAGACAGAGAGATCAAACAGACAGAACGTAAAATATACAAACATTTGCCAAGTACAACAGAAAACCAAAGAATAGCCAAATTTCCAAAAAGAGCCAAATTAAAAAACAAGCAAAGGAAAGAGCAGGATTATTTGGCAGGTATACTAACTCTCTTGGTTATATTTGTAATTTACAAACTGCTACTGTTTGTTGGTGTACGATCCAGTACACAAAGACTCAAAATCGGCAAAGGAACCCATACACAATGGGAAAACCATCTTGTTCTGCAAATACTTCCTGTATTAACCTGTAAAAGTGCTGGGCAAGGCCTTGGTAATTAAAGGTAATACCTAGGTAAGGTAATACCTATACCAAAAAAGTCATGACATGCAGCAGCAATACAGTCGCCTGTAATCCTGTGATAAGACTGGAACCCAATTTTCAGGTCAGTGTCGCTGGACCCAGGCTCCTTAACTTCAGTCTTTTTTTTTTTAACCTGTGCTGTCAGCATGCTGGGCATACAACACAGGATATTTGTGAGTCGACCTGCAATGCAACTCTTTATTCATTCTTAAATCATCAAGAACTGCTGCAATAACTCTGTCCTGTGGACGACCCGGAGGGTGACAAGAGCACAGTTTGTTGTTGTACGGAACCGCCACCAATCCCCCTCTTTGGAGAACCATCTTACCATGTCAGGGTCTACAACTACGACAACTAATCGCTACTCCAAGAGGGAGAATCACCACGGGTGAGACAAACAAACATGGAAACAACCAACAACATGTATTTGACAAAACGTAAACACAGAAACATCAGACGACGACATGTATTTGATAAGATTGATTAAGATTAATTAAGACGAAAATTGGAAAAAGCAATTTGGTACGTGGCCTCTTCCTGTGATAGCAATGGCAGTAAAGGAGAGAAAGGGAGAAGGATGCAGTCAGGAGGGTGTTCAGGGCTGTGTTCCACAGATGCTGGTAGTGCGTGTGTGCGTGTGCCTGATGGGAATTGTATTAATTACTTTGCAACGTCTGAACATGCATGACCGCACGTACTCTGCACGTTGCGTACGCTCGTCACAAGAGACAAAACTCCCGTTAAAACCAGTCGTAGTCGCCCCCGTCGTCCTTTACATTGTGACAAACTCCGTCCTATGTCATAATGCGAACAATGGCCGCGTCAACTTGTGCGTGTCCTGAATAAAGGGTTGGTCTCATCTCTGATCCGGCCCTCGCTCGAGATAATAAATTCACTTTGAGACCGAGAACGTTGGGTGGAGCGCTCTTTGGAGTAGGATTTGTGTGGGTGTGTTTGTTTGCCGGACGGGCGTGAAGCAGCGCCAAGGCAGGAGCGTGACGGGCAAGATGGCAGACCGCCCGCCACATCCCCACCCACGTAGCTCGCACCCCACCCGTCCGACAAAACCCTCGGCCTATTGTTTGGTGCGTGAACTGAGTACGAGTTCCAGCGCTGGGAGAGACAGGCCGAGCGCAACCAGACCAACGCAGGACCCCACCCCAAACGAGACCGCCACAGTCCCGTCTGGCGGCCTCCACCTCAACTCACCCTGCCCCGACGCCTTCCACCATTCCAGACGGGGTTTCAGACATTTTCCCAGAGGTGGACCACATCCACCCCCGCCCCCCCCTTTTTTTTTTTTTAGTTATTCAACTCTCGAGGTTCTAAGTTTCTAAAGCTTGACGCCGCTTGTCCTCTGTGTTTTCGTAACCCCACGTAGTGCTTGGTTCATGTATTACGCGCGTGTCATCACGGCTGAAGCTGCGACGTGGCCTTGGTCATACTGTATCTTACCCAAATAAACTCCAAGGGCCACACTTTAAAATCTGTCGGTTATTTTATGACCTTTATTTCATTTGAATGGCGCCATACGATAATTAAGATGATCAATATCTGATTTTTGACTCCAATATTTGCTGTTTTCACAGCAGGTAACCAACGCTTTATGCGCTTTTAAGGAATACTTGATAATAATTGAACTGAATAATTGTACAATGTGGCAAGTAAAGATTCCCCTTTTCGAGTTTGAGGGAATTTTTCTTTATATTCTTTCCAGTTTCTCTGGCACGGGACGACAAAGTGGAGCAGCGGGCGGGTCCAGCAGCACCAACCTGCTGTTCAAACACGCAGAAATCCAACCTTTTGCAAACGCCGTGTGACCCGAGTCAAATCCAGTCCACGTACTTCACAGTCAAAGCCTCCTGAAGGTTTTACTCGGTACGATGTGACCCTGGCTCCACACCTCCCCGCCCCGCCCATCTGGCCCAGGGAGGTCATTTGGTCTGATGCCTCTCTCTCCTCCACAACCCAAACTTCCTCACCACAAACTAGCGGCATAAATAAACAACCGCGGGGACAAACCGGGGCTCGGCGCTTGTTAGTGCACGCCATTTCAACATGAGTGTTTGTTTGTTCAAATTCACTCGGAGGGTGACCTAACTCCTTTATACCGAGCACATGTGGGCCAAGTAGGGGAACGGGGTGGGGGGGGTGGGACATCAGAATTCTTTTTTTTTTTTTTGTCTTTAAAATCCATATTTTTCCAATATGCAGACGGCACCGTTCATCAGGAAAGAAACTCAACATCGGCCTTTGAACAGAGCTAGAATCAACAAGCCGGTGGAAAAGTTTCGAGGACCGAGTCGGGCCGTTTTTGGCTAAACAAATGTCATTCTTGGACAGCTCGTTGCAGGGGAGGATGAGAGCGAGAGGGATGATGAAAAGGATGAATTGAGGCATTCCTGAGGAGCTAACTCACAGCCTCGCTGCTTCCTGGGCTTGATTAGAGGGAGGCAGCGACTTGCGGCTACGCGGAGATTAAGATCTGGGCCGTCCACCGGGAATTAGCGCGGGGAAACAATACGGGGCTGCTTTATCGGTAGTGACATGGGGGCTTCGCGGAGAGCATTCTCATTAGGCGGCGCGCTGACATGACTCCAAAACTGCTTTGCAGGGTTTTGCGGCGGCGAGAAAAGGCCATTTTTCACTCAATGGTCAGAGGTTTGAGCGCCGAGATGGCTGCTCTCCACCCGTGCCGCGAGGAAAGGAAAAAAACGGTCTCGTTTTTTTTTTTTGCGGATTTAGCAAGATCCTAAAACTCAATTTCTACTGCTCGGATAAGTCTTATAAGAGTCACCGTTATCCAACCTAATGGACGTGGCCCTAAATTTGTAGATGAGTGACCTACAAATTCGAAGCTTATTCCTCAGCTGCACTTGGACGGCGGGCTGAATAACAGCCACAGCCATCGTGAATGGATCAGACACGAGGTTTAAACCTGTTGCGTAACACGTTCAGAAAATCACATTAAATCACGCGTTTGGTCCGACAAAATGTTAAGTCAATAAATGATAGATGTTCTTAGATATGGTGAAGCAGTAAGGAGAAAGGCTTAAAAGACTCCGTTCAAATGATCCAAAAGGCTTTGCGACCACAAGTGTCACTTTTTCAAGCGAGTGATTTGCGTCAACTAAGTTCTGGCGCCGTCTCGGCCAAAAACATGAGTTTATTCTGATATTTTCCAAACGGTTAGCTCAGATCAACAAGGAAAAAGAATCTACTTTTTGATAGGAAGAAAGCACATGTATTGTTCCTACAATGCCGACCAACAGAACCCACTTAAACAAATTAAACTCATTTTACACTTTGAGGTCAGCTTATTTTCTCATTGACGTGTTTTATTTGACGCTGTGAAAAGGCAAAAAAAAATTATTTAGCAATAGACAAGTGTATGAAAAGGTAATTGCGCATCTATCTACATGCGATTCCTACAACCCCATCATCCCAAATCTATTTTTTCCTCCTTGACTTTTAAGGGGACTTGTTTACAATGGCCATAACTATGTTTGTTTCCATTGCAGTCTCTCAAGTTTTATAATCACAGTAACACACAGCACAGCCTCCAGGGTCAGTACGGTTAAAACATGTTTATATTTAAAAAAAAAAAGGGAGATTTGGCACAAGCGAACACTGGTCCAAAAACTGACATTCATCAACCCATGTAATGAAATACTTTGCTGCTATCTGAAATATTACTATTCAGGTCTCTGATAACTTGAAATACTTCCTGGGCACCGTGGCCCTCGGTAAACTTTACTCAGGGTAAAGTTTCCCGCAAATCAAAGAAGTCAATGTCAGGATTTCACTGGAGCCTCCCGGCAGTTCCCGCTGCCATGTGTTTCACCTTCAGCCGCTACAGTCCAAACTACCGTCAAGGTGGAAACTCCACCGCGGCTTAAACGTCACACGTAATACGGGATCGCAGCGGGGACAAAAGCACAATGCTCCTTTCATTCATCTCTTCTTGGGACGCTTCAGCTGCGGCGCGCGGCCCGGCGTGTGAGCGGCTTTTTTGGCCGCCGGCGCCGCCTTGCCGGACTCCCTCTCCTCCGCGTCGTAGAGGGCGTTCCTGACGAAGCGAGACGCCGCGCCCTTGTTCAGGCGGGCCGCCTTCTTCCTGTCCGTGATGTCCTTCACCCTGTTCATGTACGTCCTGATTCGCTCCTGGGAAGGAAAAGTTACGTGGACGGTGATTTGGCCTCTTAAAAACAAACAAACTTTGTACGGCAGAAATGTGAAGGGAAAAAAAACAAAAAAAAAACGGCCGAAGAGTCACTTACCAGCTCCTGCTTCACGCTGTGTTCCCTGGGGTTTACACCCTGTGTGACCAAGTACACTGGGAACGGGGGGAACACTTGATGTTTTAAATCATCGTTATGACAGGTATGACAAATGCTTTAGTACTGTTAACGTCATGAAGGCACTTCAGCTTGGCTTAGCGTAAAATGGCAGAACGCACACAATGACGGTGCAAAAATGTATACTCCGTCACTACATTCCCTCACTACTCTTTCAATGTCATGTTTAAAATGAGTTCAAATTATTTATTTCAAAAATATGAGATACTAGATTGCTACGGCCATTTTGGGGTACATTACTGTAACAATATATTTGCACCGATGTGTTACGGTAATATATTTTTTTGATAAGAAATGCACAGAAAAAAAACACAAAAATAATATCATTGTAAAAGACAACAAAGCGGGCCATGTGGTAGGCCTTGTGTACTTCTAAATATTAAAATTAATTATTTCACATTCTGTGAATATGTGTATCAATTAATTTTGGACGTTTCATGTTGGTTTCATGAATTTTACCCAATGGCTCTTAATTATCCACATCTTCCACTCCAGCTGATGTTGAACATTTGCTAAAAAGGGTTATTTACAACTATTTATAACCACAAATGCTATGAACTCTTTCAGTCTCCTTTTCTCCCCTGCTGGGTCATTAGAACCGATCCCCAAGCCCCCTTTTCCAGATATTATGGACAGCTGCCTTGTGTGGCTTCCACTAAATGCCCGGAGTAAAAATAGAATGTAATTCAGTAGCCCCCCCGCCGCCCCCCATACGCCTTTCTTTTCATTAAATCTTTCATCATTCTTTTCATCAGCAACTGGCGGATCCACAAAGACACTGAAGGCATGTCGTGCTGTTCCCCTGTTGTCAAATAATGTGCTTTGAGTTTTGTTTTTAACTATACCACAAAATAAGCTTAAGGCAATTTCCACATGTGTGGGAAATATGTTTGTTTCTTTATTTGATTTTGTATTGCTGCCTCTTAAGTCAAGACATCATTTACCGCCCACAGGGAAGAGCAAAAAAAAAACCAAAAAAAACAAAAAAAAAAAACAAAACCCCAAATTATTTAGATTGATGTGCTCAAGAGCAGAAAGTTGGAAACGCAGTAAACGGCAAAATTAAATTAACCTGGGTCGATGTGTTCCAGTGCTTGGGTTACAGTTACGCTGCGTAACCAATAATACACAAATAAATTTGACTTACTCCAGAAGAGTGAGTTCAGGGTGTAGGCAGACATCAGGTCCAACTTGGCTTGCTCCAAAGGATCCAACTGTCAACAACACAGGAACTCGTCAAGTCTTCATGGCGGCTTAATAATATCGTGCTCCGGCATCACTACGGAAAACTCGCAACTTACTACCTTTTGCGACAAGTCGCTCCTGGGTACGGCCATCATCTGCTTCAGCATCTCGCTGACTGAGCCGACCGACGACTCGAAGCCTGTGAGCTGTTCCTCAATCTCCGTTGGATAGTCCTCCACTTCCATCTCCTCTGCCATCTCCCTGCTCGTCGAGAGACGCCAAAAACAGTGCGACGTGTCTAAGAGAGAGGAATTTCCAAGTCTGAAAAAGTTATTACATCTGCAGACAATAGACCCTTTTCACAGCAGACGTTTCGACATGTCACGGAAGGCTTGACCCACATTAACTATTGGGTCCGCTTCGCGTTTATTCTGTGAAGCGTAAGAAAACACGCCGGCACTCCGCAACACCTCGATGAAACAGGCCCATGATAAATAACTCCATAGATATTGGATATTGGAAATTGGAGCGTTGCAGCAGCACAGGCAGACAGACAGACGGACAGATAGATAGACAGATAGATAGATAGATAGATAGATGAGATAGATGAGATAGATAGATAGATAGATAGACAGATGAGATAGATAGATAGATAGATAGACAGATGAGATAGATAGACAGATGAGATAGATAGAGAGATGAGAGATAGATAGAGAGATAGATAGATAGATAGATAGATGAGATAGATAGATAGATAGATAGACAGATGAGATAGATAGATAGATGAGAGATAGATAGAGAGATAGATAGATAGATAGATAGATGAGATAGATAGATAGATAGACGGATGAGATAGATAGATAGATAGATAGATAGATAGACAGATGAGATAGATAGATAGATGAGAGATAGATAGAGAGATAGATAGATAGACAGATGAGATAGATAGATGAGATAGATAGATAGATAGATAGATAGATAGATAGATAGATAGATGAGATAGACAGATGAGATAGATAGATAGATAGATAGATAGATAGATAGATAGATAGATAGATAGATAGACAGATGAGATAGACAGATGAGATAGACAGATGAGATAGATAGATAGATAGATAGATAGATAGATAGACAGATGAGATAGATAGATAGATGAGAGATAGATAGAGAGATAGATAGATAGACAGATGAGATAGATAGATGAGATAGATAGATAGATAGATAGATAGATAGATAGATAGATAGATAGACAGATGAGATAGACAGATGAGATAGACAGATGAGATAGATAGATAGACAGATGAGATAGACAGATGAGATAGATAGATAGATATAGATAGATAGACAGATGAGATAGACAGATGAGATAGATAGATAGATAGATAGATAGATACCCAAAGGGAAATTGTGGCGTTACAGCAGCACACATCAAAACAACAGACAATATCCAATACTGTAATACATTATTAAAATGAAAACTAGAAAGAATTTGCCATACATACATTATATAAAAAAAAAACCTACAACAAAGAAAATAAATGGCAACATACATCAAAATTGAACACTGCCTTAAAATAGAGAAATCATTGGCCAAGTGTAAACCTCTGTATCAACAACTGGCAAAAGCAGTAAGCTGTGCGCGTCCGCATGGAATCGGTTCATAACACCGTGCAACACAACAACGCTTTCTGCTGATAGAACCACAACCGAAAAGCGTGCGGCAATAAACACACACACAAAAAAAAAAAAACATTCACCGAAAACAGCTCCAGTCCTCGGGACATTTTTTAATCAATACCTGTCACAGGGCTGTCAGAGGGGCTAGGCTTTCTCTCCTTTTCTTTCCTTTTCTTTCTTTTTTGTGTTTTTCTTTTACCTTCTCAAGCTGGGACCACGCCGGGGCTGACAGGAAGCGACGCATGAAACGCCACCTCCGCCGCACGACACCGCCGCCTGCCGCCCGGGAGAAGGATCACACCCCCCCCCCCACACACACACACCCCCCCCCCCACACACACACACCCCCCCCACACACACACACACCCCCCCGGCGGCGCCGGGTCGGGCTTCGGACGTGGCGTCACAATGACGTCACAAGCTCCCGCACGCTCGCCAGCTCCAACGAGCGCGTCGAGAACGGGCCAAGGCGGCAGTCCGAGGACGTCGGCCGACCCGGTTCATTCAGCAATAAAAAAAAAGGAGAAGAAGCGATAAATACAATAAAATAAAAACAAATATATACACACACATATATATATATATATATATATATATATTGAGAAATGGACAATTGTGATTTGGAAAAGCTGTCCGTCTCTGGGGCGAATCTAAACCCCAAATTCTCCCCGGCTGCCACAGAATATAACGTGACAGTGGAAAGCAGTGTCAACGAAGTCACACTGGACGTGCTGACCAGTGACTCCGGAGCTTCCTATGCCGTTGTAAGTTGTATGTCTTCTTGAAAACGGGTGGTCAACAGCCACCCAGGTAAACAGTTATAGATCAGTTAATAGACAGATAGATAGATAGATAGATAGATAGATAGATAGATAGATAGATAGATAGATAGATAGATAGATAGATAGATAGATAGATAGATAGATAGATGGACAGATAGATGGACAGATAGATAGATGGACAGATAGATAGATAGACAGATAGACAGATAGATAGACAGATAGATAGATAGATAGATAGATAGATAGATAGATAGATAGATAGATAGATAGATAGACAGATAGATAGATAGATAGATAGATAGATAGATAGATAGATAGATAGATAGATAGATGGACAGATAGATAGATGGACAGATAGATAGATGGGCGGATGGAAGGTCAGACATAGGCAGGCAGACAAACATAGATAGATAGATAGATGGATAGATAGATAGATACTGTAGATTGATAGATGGGCGGATGGAAGGTCAGACATAAGCAGGCAGGCAGACAAACAGATAGATAGATGGACAGATAGATGGACGGATAGATAGATAGATAGATGGATAGATAGATAGATGGGCGGATAGATAGATGGACAGATAGATGGACGGATAGATGGATAGATAGATGGATAGATGGATGGATGGATGGATGGATGGATGGATGGATGGATGGATAGGCGGATGGATGGATGAATAGATAGATAGATAGATAGATGGATAGATGGATAGATGGATAGATAGATGGATAGATAGATGGATAGATGGATGGATGGATGGATGGATGGATGGATGGATGGATGGATAGGCGGATGGATGGATGGATAGATAGATAGATAGATAGATGGATAGATGGATAGATGGATAGATAGATGGATGGATGGATGGATGGATGGATGGATGGATAGATAGGCGGATAGATGGATAGATGGATAGATAAAAAAAACCTTGAATGAATGACAAATTATAAACACACGCATTTCATTGGAATATTCCTAAAGATAACCCTCAACTACAATGTGGTGTTTTCCAGCTCTCCGGCGATGGCTCAAAAACCATCCAACTGGTCGATGGGGTGAATACAGTGCAAATAGAGGTGGTCGCTGAAGACGGCACCACAAAGAAGTACCGCCTGGCCATCGACAAGCTGTCCGCGGGGACTGCAGAGCTGAGCGACCTGGCCGTCACAGGAGACCTCCCCCTCTCCCCGGGGTTTGAGCGCCACATCCACGAATACGCGTGTGGGTACTACAGATATGATGTAATAGTGTGAGACAAACATCTTCCCTTTTCCCCCGACCTCTTGTTGTGATGTTGCCAGGTTGCAATCAACTCCCGTTCCCACCTCTAGGCATGGTTCCCTTCCATTGTAATGCTGTGACCCTGTTGCCCAAGCTACCGGACAGCAACATGAAGGCGGTGGTAAACAGCGAGGCCGGCTCCCAGCCCGTGCAGCTCAATGTGGGGGACACCGCTGTGCAGATCCAGGTCCACTCAGCAGATGGCAGCAATACTCAGGTAGGCTCTGTATCAGGCAATTTCACATGTGCATCGTTCTGTGCTTTTTTTTGTTTGTTTCCTATGATTATCACAGTGAAACATTTGTTTTTATTTTATTTTTTTGTATATGCCTCATGCATATTTACATCCCTTGCTTATCAAAACGATGCCCCCGTCACGCCAGAGAAAGTATTTGCAGTGGTAAATTTGCTGTGTAGGCCACTAATCTGACTAATCTATCTAATCTGACAATGTGCTCCCTCACATTGTCAGATTATGTATATCGATAAAAAAAAAAAAGGACTAGGAATGAACGTATGAGCCATTTTATCTTGCATCATATATGTTTTTCAAATGGAAAAACGTTGATAAAAACACTAGGAATCATTGTAAAGCTACTGACAATATTTATACACACAAAATTGAAAATATCACTCAAGAAAATACAGCCTTACACACAACTTGTTTGGCACATTCACTTATATATAATAATCATAATTACTATTATTGGGTATTATTATTATGAATATTATCATGAGTAGTCGTAGTCATAGTCGCAGGAGTAGTAGGGGAAGTATTTTATTGGGTGTGTGTGTCTGCCACCCACTAACTCAGGTGTACACAGTGATGGTGACCCGGGAGCTGATTCCCATGGCCGTGACCTTCGTAGAAGAGAAGGAGCAGATGGCGTTTGAGTGTCCTTTGACCCTAAACCCCTTCTACAGACCCGTGTCCATCCTGTCCAGGTGAGAGGACGATAGGGTTCACCATCACTTCTAATACTAATTATATGCTAATAAACAGTATTTATCACAAGTGGGGAAATTGGGGAAAGCGGTTTTCTAGTGACTTACTTTGCACGCTAGGAAACAAAATAAAAGCACACAATAATTAATATCTTTAAGTTCATATCTTTAAGATTGAAGGAGTAATTTAGCAAAGCCAATAAATAATTTATCATGGAAAAGTAATGAATCACTCGATGCATGCAGAATAATGAATATACTGTGTAAAATCAGATTAGTAGACATATTCAATGTCGTGCTTTGTTCAGGTCAAAGATGACTTCTTTCATTCTGTGTGCGTGCCTGCGTGGGTGCGTGCGTGTGTGTGTTATCTCGCAGCGAGCCGAAGCACGTCTTCTCAGCACCTTACATTGAGTTTATGGCTAATTTGTCGGATGTCGACCCGCTGGACGAGCACACCCTGGCAGCTGACTGGAAGGTTCCGGAGCCAGAGCTGGACGGAGAGCTGTCTGCGGCCCTCGTGAAATGCTTCTTTGCTTACCGAGGTGGGCTCTCGGTTACATCCCTGCCATTCCGATTATGCAAACGGCCGTATCGCGTGACGCTGTGTCACGTTATGTCGCTGCGGAGCGCTGGGTATCATTTCTTAACTAAGGACTTGATTATGTTGCCACTGTTGCCTATCCCATAAACATAACTCCATTCCCTTCTATTTTGTACCCCAAATTTGTATTATCTTTTTGAGTCTTGTTTTATTTTAATTTTAATTTTATTTTATTGATATTATTCTATTCACTAACTGCATTATGTTTTAGGAATCAGTTAGTTTAAGGTAGTTGCCAGGTAGGAATTAGTTTCGCTATTATGTTCGGTTTAGCAACTGTTGTGCATAATCTCCGGGTGCGTTGCAAAGACATTTCGCTGCATATATGTATGAACATATGTATATGTACAGTATGTATCAAATAAGGGAAAGATATAATAATAATACACTGGGGCCTGCTGATTTGTAGCAGGCCTATGTCCATCCTCGCTGTCCTCTCTTTTAATATGAATTATGAGCCTGTTTGACTTATTAACTAGAATTTGAATGTCCATCTGAGATCGGTATTAGTGTATGCGGTCGTTGGAAGCGCTAGAGCTTGTGGTCATTTTGCATGGTTATTCATATAAATTCTTAGTGGAAGCCACTTTTCTCAGATTTGTGGACTTAAAAGTGTGCAATAAAGCCCATCCATTGTTATCCGGGTCCATACCATCGTATACATGTTATTCATCATGTACGGAAATATCCCAGCTGTATTTACATATTTATATTTACACCCGGTCAGTACTTGCATCCATACTGCCACTTAGCCCCTGTCATAGCCTTCTTTTGCAATTTATCCATCTGGTGCATAGACCACATTTTGTACATTCTATTGTAATAATTTACAAAATGTATATTCAAAAATAATTCTATTTTAGACTGTCAAGCATCCTTTTTTTTTAACTATAACCGAGACAACTTTCTTATATATGAATATGTTCTTGAGCCAATAAACAGCTTCTGTTAAATAACTTTCTGTAACTTTCATCTGAGAACAGCCCTAGTATCGAGTGTGCGACTTAACGAGCTTTGGTTCTTTTCTCAAAGGATACACGAGTGTTAAAAGCCATGTAATGAATTATAGATTGAGGCAGTTATTGTATTGTATCCATCCAGTGGATCAAGTGATTCAACTTTGATCCAGTTTTTTTTTTTTTTCTTTTTGTCTACAGGATGTGACAGTGTGATGAAACTGTCCGAGGTGGGCTCACACTCCCTCGAGTGTCCCCACAAGCCCACGGGGGAGCTGGCGGCGAAGGTCAGTGCGGAGGACAAGGAGCGCTGCTCTCACGTCGTATCTCAGCTGCTGCCATCGATCCGAAAATTGCACTCATCCTTTATTTACATCTCGGTGCACACGACACAGGGGCAGCGGTGGGGTGGGGCAGCGGTTTGAGTTTCTCTGTAACTGTATCTTGTTCATGACTGCAGTAGTAGTAGTAGTAGTAGTAGTAGTAGTAGTGATAGTAGTAGAAATGATGTTAGAAATGGGTTATTTATATACACTTAATGTGGGTGTCTGTGTGTTTTATGTATGTTTGTTTTAAAAATATCATTCCACTCACCCTAACCCCCTAGAATAGCATAGCACTCAACGCAGTGCACTGTTTAATTTCTTTAAATAAAGAGAGCACTCTTTTTTCAGGATGTAACAGAATCCGATTGGTACAAGGAGCACTTTTCGTCATTCGGGGGCCTGGAGATAGAGACCAAACACACCGTAGAGGTATATGAATATATTCACCTTCACTACTACTTGTACTTTGTGTTTTGTTTTTTTGCGTTCACAGTAAACAGCAATGCTTTGCCATGAACGCATCGTGCGAGACCATGTTATTGCATGCAGTTCCATGTCACTCATCGAGAAATTGTCACAGCACAGTAAACAGCACATTGTTAACTGCAACAGGCTCCTGCCCTTTGAGGACCTGAACAGGAATAAGCGGGCGTGGCTTAGCCACGGTGTTCTACCATTGACCACGAGGTAGCTTCACTCGAGCAACAACTTGCATTTTTTTTTGAGTATGAGTATCAGTTTAGCTGGTCAAGTAATTCAAATGAGGAATAATACGGTTCTATCAAAAACCATTTGGTCATAGGACGCTTACCATGACCCTGGATATTCTCTTGCTTTTACAGAAGGTTGACAAATATGAATCATGTCACCGAAAGGCTTTCTGCTCAGTAGGGGTGGGGGATTGTTTTGGGATAATAGTTACCCTCTTTCCTCTTTAGGTGCGAAGCTGGGAAAAGAATCTACTACAAATGGCGGTGGGAGAAGAGAATGTGGACAAACTGTGTGACTTGGCCCAGGAAAACCTGTTGGCCTACAGAAAATTCCTCCCCAGACCAGGCGAGTAAGACTGTCCAAGATTTGGGCGCACATTTGAACATTACAATAAGCCACCAATCAAATGGTGTTATACTTAACCACGGGCGGTAAGTCTATTGACAGTAAGTTTAAAGAGAAATGCTATTTAGAGGTTTGGTTTGGTGTTAGCGGGTAGAATTTGATTTACCCAGCCGCTATGGCCAAAAGTCCATAGCCCATATTCCATAGTTTCTAGGCTATAGTTAATAGACCATAGTCCACAGTCGACAGGCCATAGCCAATTGTTCATAGTCCGTGGTCCATAGACCAGGGGTGCCCACCCTTCTTCGGCTTGCAAGCTACTTTTAAAATGACCAGGTCAAAATGATCTACCTGCATTAAAAAAATGCTAAATATATTTATTTATATATATACTGAGTATACTTTATATACACGTAACATATTGGCGTGCCTTGCATCTCTGCATGAACTCTTACAGCACAATACAATGAAATACATTTTTGGTCACTACCTTATTCTGATGACTTGCACTGAATGTAGTCGGCCAGGGTTGCATAGTCCCGACAGCAGCTGCTGGTAGCCAGCCTGCAACAGCCTCAAGCAGGCTTCCAAATGATCATCAGTCATGGTGGAACGCTATTTGGACTTAATAATCTTCATGTGGGAAAAGGCTGACTCGCATAAATAAGTAGAGCCGAATAATGCGGTCAAGGAGGGAGCGCATTTCCTCATGTTTGGCTACTTTTCCTCTGTGAGTAAGTTCCAAAACTGTCCATGAGCCCTGGACTTAGGCTGCATGTCAGCCTGTAGTGTCAACATCCCATCCTCCGCTGCAGACCAGTTCAGGTGAAACGGGGTTGGAGTGAATCAATCTCAACATCTTCCCTAAATGGGCAGCGCACAAATGTAGCGGTTGGCTCGAGTAAAGCCGAGTCTTGAAACCGTTTGTCAACGTCTTGACAGACAGTTTTCGACCTGCTCTGTGTGGTGCGCACTGTCAAGTTGCGCACACGCCTTCCCTTGCATTTTTTTTTCGTTTGAAAGCATTTCTTTGTGGCCCTAAATTAAGCTCATTCAACATGTTGGTCAGATCGGTTAAAAAAAATAAATAAATGAATTGAATGTCTCATGAATTACATGCACTACCTTTGCGATCTACCGGTCGATCGCGATCGACCGGTAGATCCCAAAGGTAATGCATGGGCACCCCTGCCATAGACCATGGACCATAGACCATAGGCCAATACTCAATGGCCAATAGCCCTATAGGCAACAGGCCAATAGTTCATGGTCCATAGGCTATAGTCCATAGACACAGACCTGAGATCGTGTTGCATGCGTGTAGCGATTTAGCCTCACCTATTAAGGAAATTAATGAAGAGAAGCTGGTTGGTTTGCAAAGCTTCCTCTTCATCCTGACATGGTGGGTACTCGAGTTTCTGCTTGTCTCATCCCCGGCCACTTGTGCCAAGCTGCTGGATTATTTTACGACTGTGAGAAGTAACACTGATCCTAGAGAGCGATCCTAGGAGGCTGAATGGAGGTCGCTGTCAATGTGCTGATGAGTAATTAAGGGCAGGGTAAGCAAGCTAATTGGAAGATGATAGTGACTGAAATCCCTAACCGGTTGGGTTTGCATCATGTATAAAATGAATGAATTTAAAGCAGGCAGTGGATGTTCTTTGCTAGGTTGTGTGAGCTTGTAAAAAACTGGTTTATTTCAAATAGATCGAGGAATGTTACAGTGTCTTGAATTTAATTGTTTTGTCAACCTCTAAAATAGAAATGATAAATGTTTAATCTGCAATAATGTCGTTCTACACCAGGGCCGGTCCGTGCTATGTGGCCCTAAGCGGCAGAGCCAAATTTAAATGGCCATTTAAATTCTTTAATGGGCATTGAGAGAAACCAAGTATTAATAGTGTATATATAGCAAATCAATTTGTTGGCAGGTTTTGATAACATTCCCATACAGTATATATAACAAGCAGACCCGTGAGCAGTGTGATGGATCAAGAGGTGCAATTGCCAAGGAAAGTTAAGCGCTTTTAATATTTAATATAAAAAGATGTGTTCAACCATTCATGACTTGAAGAGAAGAGGCAGCCGCAAAGAAGCTCTTCTTGTTCTTTTTCCAACTCCCAGCGTAATGAATGGGAGGGAGCCTCATCTGGATTAACTAGCAATGAAATACTGATTTGTGTGTGTGCGCGCATGCGTGCGTGCACATGCCTATCTCCCCAGGTTACAAGTTCAATCTTCGTCACAGTCAGGACCCTCTGGCCAGTCTGGAGCAGGCTGCGGTCCATTACGCCTCGGCCATCAAACTCCAGCCCAAGCAGTCCACGCTCCACCTCCAGCTGGGTTTCACCTTGGAGGAGCAGCACTACGCTCTGAAGATGTACGGCCTAAAGAAGAAGGTAGCGTCAGGGGCGGTGCTCACTCAGCATATAGGAAAGCCAACAGTACTGCAAGCAGCATTCCTTTAGTAACTGAGAAGGCCCATATGTGTTGTTGTGCAGAGATGTTAGGATGCTAGAAGTCCATTGAAGTCTTCCCACGCAAGTTTGCATCCTGCTCACAGCAGCTGCAGCATCATAGTAGAGTATTTAAAGGCTCTCGAGTATGTGGAGATATGACAGACATGGGGGGGGGGGTAGGCAGGATACAACTTAGTGAATCACCTCTGTCAAAGAATTTTGATTTGAATGCATTTTAATTCAAAAGAGGTTTCTTTATCTCATATGGCACAGTGGGTTTCCCTGCTATGTTACAGTGAAAAATCGTAGTTAATCTAGAAATGAATGATACAACAGGAATTTTAATTTAGCATAGATCATTTCTGAATTATTTATATACCAAAACTGATGCTCAGAAATGATTATATATATATATGTATGTACATATATATGTATATATATATATTAATTTATGAGTATTTTGTAAATTATTATAATAATAATAATAATAATAATTATTATTATTATTATTATTATTATTAATACAAAAATATAATTCTTAAAATAATTTAATTATTAAATTCAAATATAAAATATTTGCAAAATAAACATGCCAAAGCAATGGTGATGGAATGGTGATGTAACCGGGAAACATGTATCTGGATTTGTTTCAGGTTCAGGAGCGAGATGAGTTGAACGAGGCCCTATCGTCCTCTGAGACAGACGACATCCTGGCTTTGTGCAAGCTCCACGGCTTCCACGGGACGCCCACCGTGGAGGACCAGCTCCAGGCCATGCTCAAAGAGTACAACCAGCTCAAAGACCAACGCGAGCCCGCCCGGACTGAGTATGTGCAGAGGCTCATAAGTTGCGTGTCCGAGAAGGCTGGCAAGGTAACCAGGGCAAACGTCTATTCCCCAATCCCATAAGTAAACGGCACTTTTTTTTTTTATATTCCGTAACTTCCAACCGGTAGCAGTGGGGGGAGAGGAACATTATAAGCATTTGTTTGATGACTTGGGTTTTATTTATTTAGAAGTTATATGTATGAGTGTTTGAAATCAGGCAGGGGAGGTAATATGAAATAATTCCGTTTAACATTCACGCCAACGTTGTTTTTCCCTCCCAACCCTCTTGATTATTGATGATATCGGACTGGGCTGCAGTGAAAGTTGATGGGGTGTGTGCGGATATGGATGTGCTACTAAGTAGGGGCTTGGATTACTCGGGTGGGATCTGTTTACCGTATTCTCATTTATAATTACATCAAACTGATATTTGGGTATACTCTTAATTACCAGAGGGGTAAGTGAGTGGATTTCCATGGTACCTGTGTGTGTACGCCACATCGTTGATCTTTTCTCCCCTACATCTCCATAATTCTGTGTAACGTACAGCTGGACCGACAAAGGCAAGCAAGGATTGCCGTTTTTAATCCAATAACGAGATACATTTTATTCTCCACTCTTCTAATGCTGTAAATCTGGTCAAACACAACAGCCTGTGGGTGCGAGTTCAAAAACCAGACTGACGCCACGGTGGCTCTTGACGCCTCCAGGCTGTCCTCATCCTTCAAGAGAACAATGTGCAGACGGAGGCATACTTTTTCTGTGTCTGCGTTCTCTACCGCTGCATTCTTCCCGATCCGTTCTACGTCCGCCACGTGGAGTCGCGGTGCTTCATTCGTCAGACTTATTTAATTGTCGCTGAATTGTAATGGTGTTGATTGGCAACATTTCAAAACGTCGAAACGTGCAAAATGTTGACTTCCGGTTCCTCAAAAGATAGCGACGTAGGTTTATTTCCTTGTTGTCTCTCATCTGTTTAGATCAAGGGTAAGAGCTTCAAGGTCAGTGACAACAAAAACTACGTCCACCGAGCCCTGATGAAGTACCTGGACGCGTGGTCCCTGAACCGGGACAGCTGGGAGCCCTACCTGCATGCGGGACGCCTGCTGCTGCTGCAGGGGAAGACAAAGGCCAAGGAGGCCCTGCAGCATCTGCAGACTGGCCTGGCCATGCTGCCCTCACAGCCTGCCCTCAGGTTCAGTTTCAAGCACAAACTATTATTATGATGATGATTATTATGAGGATTAATAATCAACAGCCTCCTCTTCCTCAGGTTCTACACGGCGCAGGCTCTCCTGCAGCAGGGTGTCTCGGAGGAAACAGAGCGACAGGCTGCACTGTTCCTACATCAGGGACTGGAGTACTTTATCAGTCAGAGCTGCAGCCGCAGGTGTGCGTGCGTGCGTGCGTGCTTACGATGCGTGCGTGATGCATATTTTTTTCATTGTAAAGTGCCGTCGGTCCAATACATGTATCAATGCATTCTTATGAACCTTATTGACCCTTATAACCGTACCGTGACGCTCTTCGTGCCTCCCTTTCTCAGCCCAGTACAGTGGAATCTGTGGGACCCCCTGTCCCCCCTTAACGCTCACTTCCTGCAAGGCCTGACCACCCTGGGACAGCTCCTGCGGGAGAAGAACGTGCTCACAGAAAATGCCATGAGTGCTGAGCAAGTCTACCGCACGTAGGTGACCTCACCTGGAGACTTGGAACAGCCTGGATAACCATTTCTAAAGGCCACGAGTGAACACACACATCACGCATCACATCAACAGGGTTAAAGTGATTCCCTTAGTTTTGGGGAAAGCCGCAGGAGCTACAGCAGGCTTGATGATCCCCCTGCAACCTTGCATTGAGCTTACACACTTACTGAAGCTGTAAAAAAACTGGAGTATCTCTTTAATTTGGTTTAAAAATATATATTGTTCATGCAATCTTTTTGCGCCATTGGTTCTGCCGTGCTCTCTCCTCCGGTCCCTCAGGGCGGTGGTGCTCGCCGGCCAGGCTTTGATTGGGTGTGCTCAAGGTGAGATGATGGAAAGGGAGTTTCAGTGGGTGCTGCTGGAGGGCCACTTTGCCTTGTTCCAGGAACCGATCCAGCGGAGCCGGCCGTGCCAGGGCGACACGGACACAGAGAGACAGGCCCTGGTGGTGAAGAGGTGCAAGGCCGTCCTCGCCTTCATTCGCGAGTCCTCATTGGGAGGAGAACAAGAGGGGCTGGAGATGAAGTTGAAGGTAGGTTTCAGTTCCAAATTTTAAGGGAATTTAACCGTTTTTCTATTTTTTTTTGTGTGAGATGTTGCCTGTGAAGTTTGCATGTTTTTAATGGTATTTCACAAACATAAAGTGCCAGTTCTGGAGAGTTGTATTGTATTCCTATATTCTATTTCATAGGACATATCAACAGTTAATTATGTAACCGATGCTCACAGATCTGTCTTTTGTGTTTAAGTGTAAGTCCGTAAAATCGTCTGGGTGGATTACACTGCAAGTCCCAGAATCCCATTTATATCTGCATTGGGTTTTTCCAACTTCCAACTTATGGATGTTTAGCAAATACACCACGCCTGCCATTCATTTTGACATCAGTGCCAGCAACCAACAATGGAAACATATAGAGGAAAGCATATCGAGGAGCACATGCATCACTCAAATACATTGCATCGCTGTTTCTTGTTAAGCTAATGAAGTATCAAACATGGGATCAGTAAACAAAATCACGTTACGGATTACCACTTTAAAGCCCTGCAGCCACTCTATAAATGGTTAGCCAACATGAATTAGTCATTCCATTACGACATTCCTTCACCTCTTTAATTTCTGTTGCCCAGGTCTGCCATATGTGTGTGGCGATGTCACCCAGGGACAGCCACGCACTGTATCTCCTGGGTCAGGCCCAGATCTCACAGGCTGAGAGGGACCCAAAATCTTCCTTGTCAGAGGTCGCTTTGCAGGAAGCCTGCCAGAGCTTGAGGGCCAGCATGGCGCTAGAGAATGAACCGCAGAGTGGAGAGCCACTGCCGTTCCTTACCAGTGAGCTCACATCAAGACCTACCTTTATCACATACAGTATTTAAAAATTAGGTAGCTCTAACTTAACACAACTCAACTTATGGTAAAACTATCACCCTTCATACATCCTGAATGCCTTTTATATTTCCGTTTAATTGGGTTTGGATTTTGAGGACATTGCCCAGTTTTTCTGCACTGGTCGCATTTCAGGGGATATCCTGATACATAGCTTTAAAAAAGGAAATTGAACATCAAGTCGCAATTTTTTTAGACCTTAATAGATCAATACCATCTTGCTTTTTAACTTTTCATACATGTGGAGCATCTATCTGTACATACGGTATTTGTATGTTAGCTGGATGGGCTTGAAGTTTATGTTTTTTTGTCAAAATTAATTATATTCTGGAAGATATGTTGATACCTAGTATTAAAAAGAATTACACCAGGTAGCATTTTTGCCCCTCATTAGATAATCGGCATTTATCTAGTGACCTCACTGTGTGCTATGCTCCCTCAGACCAGCAGTGGTGGCAGGCCAGGGTGGAGGCCGAGAAGCAGAAGGACGCTCGGCCAACAGAGAGCCCTGCAGGACTGTCCGACACCAACGCCGTGGCCGGGAAAGGAGCCGGCCGAGGAGCCCCCGGACGAGGAAAGGCTGTGGCGGGAACCGGCGCCAAAGCCACAGCTCCTGCCCCAGCCACAGCCCCCACCAGGGGAGCCAAGGCCGCCGCGGCTCCAGCCAAACCCCCTGCTGCTGCACGGTGAGTCACCATGGCGGCCTGTGTTATGTAATTAGCTTTCACTCCATTTTTTTAACTGTTTGTTTATTCATGGGGTGTTTGGCGCACATTCATTCTCTATCCTAGATCTGCCCTGTGTGATGTTCATGACTGGTATCACCACAGTGGTCTGTTGATGGTCTCAGTTCCAAGCAGTGTTCGACTTTCATTTATTTTATTACGGTGCTATTAAGTTTGGATACACATTTGTAATAAATCAATTGATCCATTTCCCAGTTAGCGACTTTCCCATACTTAGACTGACATGGAAAACGTCTTCCTACTTAGGAGCAGGCTGAGAATTTTTTTCTTCCAAAATTGTACCATACATTATGTAATTACTATATACATTATATATGTGTAATTATGTGTATATAACTACGCTTCATATACTACATATACATATTTTTTAATTTTTTACATTTTATTTTTCAAAATGTTTTATGGTAATATATTATTGTAATAATAATAGTTAAAAACAGTTGTCTTATTTCATTTTCTTATTGGTGTAAATTTACCATGCTTATCTACTACCATTCATACCTTTCTCCTCATTGTCAATAAAATCGAATATTATGGTTTGTCTTAAAATTACATTTTATATCCTGTTATTTGAACATTTGTTGCCTGAACACACAAAGCTATTACAGTAAGCTACTACCCCTGTTATATTTCTCGTGGTTGGTGAACTTCTCCTGTGTGTGCTGTAGGGGGCAAGCTAAAGCAGTGGGGAAGCCAGGCCAGGCTGCCAAAGCTCCCTGTGATCCCAGCCCCGAGACCCAGCCCTGCCCTGACAAGCCCAAACCTGACTGCTCTGAGAGCTGCCCCGGCCCTGCCAGAACCGCAGAGGGTGTGTGGCTACACAACCCAAACACCCACACCTAGATGTGCAACAATAGTGGGAGATGAAAAGAAAACTGGCTCTTCACTGGTTAATTTGTTCAGTAATCATAAAACTACATGATCATGAAAATGAAAGACACATGGTGCTTAAAACTCTTATACATTAGAATGTACACCGATCAGCCACAACATTAAAATTACTGACTGGTGAAGTGAATAACATTGCTCATGTCATTACATTGGCACATGTCAAGGGTTGGGATATATTAGGCAGCAAGTGAACAGTCAGTACTTGAAGTTGATGTGTTGGAAGCAGGAAAAATGGGCAAGCGTAAGGATCTGAGCGACTTTAACAAGGACCAAATTGTGATGGCTAGAGGACTGGGTCAGAGCATCTCCAACACAGCAGGTCTTGTGGGATGTTCCCAGTATGCAGTGGTTAGTACCTACCAAAAGTGTCCAAGGAAGGACAACTGGTGAACCGGTGACAGGGTCATGGGCGCACAGGCTCACTGATGCTCGTGGGGAGAGAAGACTAGGCCATCTGGTTCGATCGAACAGAAGAGCTACTGGAGCACAAGTTGCTGAAATAGTTAATGCTGCTATGATAGAAAGGTGTCAGAACACACAGTGCATCACAGCTTGCTGCGTATGAGGCTGTGGAGCCACAGACCGGTCAGTGGGTCCATGCTGACCCCTGTCCACTCCCGAAAGCACCTATAATGTGCACGTGAGCGTCAGAACTGGACCATGGAGCAATGGAAGAAGGTGGCCTGGTCTTATGAATCACCTTTTCTTTTACATCATGTGGATGGCCGGGTGCTTGTGCGTTGTTTACCTGGGGAAGAGATGGTACCAGGTACCTTCTATGGGTAGATGCAAGCTGGTGGAGGCATTGTGATGCTCTGGGCAATGTTCTCCTGTTCTGGGTAATGTTCTGCTGGGAAACCTTGGACCCTGGCATTCATGTGGATGTTTTGACACGCGCCACCTACCTAAACATTGTTGCAGACCCTCTTCCAGCAGGATAATGTGCCCTGCCACTCTGCAAAAAATGTCCAGGAATGGTTTGAGGAACATTACAGAGAGTTCAAGGTGTTGACTTGGTCACAAATTCCCCAGATCTCAATCTGATGGAGCATCTGTGGGATGTTCTGGAACAACAACCCCGATCCATGGGATCTCCACCTCGCAACTTCCAGGTCTTAAAGGATCTGCTGCTAACGTCTTGGTGCAGATACCACAGGACACCTTCAGAGGTCTTGTGGAGTCCATGCCTCCACGGTTCACAGCTGTTTTGGCGGCACGAGGGGGAGCTACACAATATTAGGCAACTGGTTTTAATGTTGTGGCTGATTGTTGTAAATGTACCTTCTTGTGATTCTGATTCAAATTCTGAATGGAAAGAAAACAAATGGATCTCAAGTTTCTAACGGTCTAATAATTGATTTGATCCGTCTGTATTGATGTGTCGTGCGTGCGTCCTTCACAGAGCCGGGCACTAGCAGCACACTCCCCGGTCCTCTGAACCGCCCTTTCTGCCCCACACGCCTCCTCCTGGCCTCCATAATGTCCAACTCCGACGAGACATTTGACGAGGCCTGCCGGCTCTACGAAGAAGTCATCGCCATGGAGCCAAAGGTCCGAGTCTGATGCCGCCTCTCACATTCCCACCTCAGGACTTTTGGGCTTTGATAGACTATTAACTTTCAGCCACTCGGTCCAAAGCGACAAAAAAAGAGACGAGCACATCCAAGGCAAGGATTGTACCTGGGCGATGGATGTGACAGAGGTTATGATATATGACTGAGGCTAGAGAGAAGGTTTAAGGTAGGAAACGGTCACAAACAAAAAGAATGAGACCTTTGTGAAGAACACCTTTTTAAATCGAAAGCCAAATTAAGCTTCCCGAGACATCTTTTATTCATATAATCCACACACGGTTACAAACAGTAATTACTTCACAGGTCCACAATGAGTACAGAGACTATAAATGACCATAAGCCCTCAATTGGGAGAGGCAGAACTTTGATTAAATAAGGATGGAAATTGAGGAACCCTTGAGGGGGGACAAGAAGAAGAGATCCTCCTTCCATGCTGGAAGGACCCAGCCGGAAAATATATTTGGATTATGTGGAATGTACAATCAACAATTGCATTTTCTAGCTATCAAGGCCCAGTTACGGGATTTGGGTTTCAGAGGAAGGAGATGGTGAGTGGGTTAGCTTCCCGCTCTAGCGTACTGACCTCCTGCTGGATACAGATCTCCTCTCCTCTGCACACGCGTTTTCTTAATAATTCCCGTCGGCTGACGAGAAAGAATGTGTTATAACCAATAGATTGACCGCCGGACCTCTGACCCTCCCCCTCAGCACCACTATGCCTACATTTGCCTGGCAAGCCTGCTGGACCGCAAGGGGGCCCTGGAGGTCTTCTGCCGCGTCCCCCTGAGGCCTGTGGCGGAGCAGGACTTTAACGACGCCTTCATCACGGGAGAGATCCTCGATAAACTGGTGAAGCTGAACCTCTTCGACCACCCCCAGCTCCTCCCCAACCTCGTGGCCCACGCTAAGGTCCTGGGTCTGGGTGAGTGGCGGTGGGGGTGGAAAATCCGGGTCGGGAAAGTAAAAAAAAATATAAATGATAATAACCCGCTCCAGGATTTTGAGTCAACCGTGGAAATCTTCTAATCAGCGTCGAGCCAGCAGTCGAACCGCCGAGTTAAATCGTCTGGGTCGGTCCCATGGGTGGGGCAAAAACGTGGCAGGATTTTTACTTTTTGAAGTCACAAAGACGCTTACAGATGCTCAAGATCTTCATGTCACAAGGCATGATGACTGAAACCGGTCCAGTTTATTGTCTATTTATAGGCAGTATCAGATGCTGTGCCATGTAAACGTACGGCACAGTGCAGCCACGCAGAGCTTTACAATCATGTCAACCGCAAAGTATTCATTGTCCACACAACTCAATCAATGCATAACCTATTAGTCCTAGACCTAAGTTCCTCACGACATGTTCCCGAAAAAGACGGTGCCGACATCTTTCCCCAATGCGGATTAACTTAACTATTAACTATTCTGCGATTTTGTTTTTTTGACAGAATTTGTCGAGAAATACATTGAAGTCTTGGAGGAGTATTCCCTGACCAAGCTCCTGAAAAGGTTCTACGCCATGTTCCACGGCAAAGCGGAGGACGACAAGGAGCTCCAAGCTTTCTTCACGTACAAAGGCTGGATGTGATGACGTAAAAAAAAGTTGCCTAACTCTTGAATCTTGAGTCGTGGCTTCTGTTTCTTGGAAAGGGAATCAACAAGTGCTGCTTGTGTGTGGATGGGGGAAAAGCCTTTTAGAGGTTGAGCCGGGAACAACCTGGAATGACCCCAGAGGGCGTCATCTGAACGGTTTCGCAGGGAAAAAAAGAGGAAATAAACCAGAAAAATCTCCACTCCGAGCACCTACGCCGTAACCCATGACGTTGGTTTCATATCTAGTCCATAAAACCGATCAACACTTTGGTATTTCTCATACCTTGCCGTCTGAATCCATTGCAAATCTCTGAACGGCAAGAAACACTTTCACCTTTTTCCAAAAATATTTAATATGCAAAACAGGTGGACATTCCAAAGAAGAGACATCAAAAGGTACAACTGTTAAGACGCCAACGCTGCGCAGTCCTTCGCATCCTAAATTGGGACAAAAACTGGAATTTCTGTGAGCAACTGCTTTTCTAATAGCAAAAAAAAACGAATCAAAGTAGATTAAGATGTGTCAAATGGAATCGTGTTATAATATCATTAAAAGCCATTTGACTAATTCAGATAACCTTCCGCGGAGGCTCAAGATCTAAATGATCACAAGTGTACTTGTTTGCCTGGAGGCCAGACACGGCTCCTGTGCCTGGAAGCGATGGAGACCAACCGGGCTCAACTCCTCCTTTCCACTAAAAACACTTTTATTAGAAAAGGAAAAGTAAAAGTGACCACCGGCATGAACTCTGAAGCAGATCTCTTGAGACCAGCGGCGGGATATCCCCACGTCTCCCCATCCAGAGACAGGGCCGCGCCCGTTTGATCCCGTTGCGGCCGAACCCAAAACGCCGGTCGCTTTCCTTTTACACGCGGTTGAGTTTGGTGACGATGAGCACCCGCACGGACTGGTCGAAGGCGGCGCACACGCACAGGCCCCGCTTGTCCGGGCTCCAGTCCAGGCTGGCGATGGGCTGGGTGGACAGGGTGACGTTCTGCAGCAGGGTGACGGTGCCGGCCTCGCCCACCTCCAGGCCCTCGCCGTCCTTGTGACTCCGCTGGGCCGGGTAGTCGCTGCGGAAGGGGACGAACCGGATGGGAAAAACTTGTGAATGAGGACGCTGGATGGAAGGCCTGCCGCCGCCGCCTGCCCCCCGGCTCCGGAGTTCGCGTGATTATTCGATTGCCCCGAGCCGCACAAATTGCTTTAAAAAGCCGATAACGAAGAGGTCCCGGAAATGTAATTCATCTCATTAAGGGTTCGCCTGGCGTGAGGATTTATTTTTGCCGTCTGCGTCATTTATCAATCTTACTAACAGCACGGCAGTTTTAAGACCTGTTCGTGGAAAACGTCTTTTGAAGAAAAGGAGACCTGCTCGAATTGAAAATAACCGCTGGGGTTGAAGACAAGCTATTGACAGACATTTCAGAACCTTACACCTCAATTGTATAGACTGTTAATCTAAATAAGTGGGCAGGGGGTTTTAGATCACATTGTCCTACATCGTTTGCATAGATAAATAAAGCTTTTTGAATTTAAGCTGTCCTATTGTACATGCAGACATTATTCGAAGCTTAGGTTGAAGGGATACTCACGTGTTTTGGTAAATGGATAAATGGTCATGGAAAACAGTTGACAATGTAGCAGCATTTAAAACAATTAAGGTCTCATCTTTAGGTATTTATTTGTATTTGTCATAAAGACACGATAGTGTATAAGCTCAGCTTCTGAGATGCTGGAAGGTGTATTTCCCTAACTCCCCAGGAGCTAGGCTAGTTGATTCCACCTGCAGCCATGCACTGAGCTAACACACTTAGCATGCAGCCCATGGTTATCTTGTTAGCGGACACACTGCGATGAAATTGGTACCGAGTTCACCTTCTCGTCTCTCAACATGCATTTAATGGATGTGTCTCAATACATCACTTACTATTTCCATAGATGGAGGTTTCCTGCGCCACCCGCGGTCATAAAGACGTCTCTGTTCTGGGGCAGATGCCTCACCTGCCAGATGGTTGACTTGTGTGCCTAAAAAAATTTAATAATACATTGTTTACTTCCAAATGGTACTTTAATGCATTGGATGCATCTTGTTTGGTAAAATGATGTGGATATACAGTACAGTAATAATTGTTTTTTTTTTGTTTTATTAATCTTTCCAGACCTGTGCAAGAAGACAGGACATTAACTTCACCACTAAATTCACGGTTGTGATTTCATGTTTACAGACATTCTTGTATCCTTATTAGCACTGCTCAAGGTTCAAATCCCGTGTTGCTGTAATTGTGTGCTCCCTGAAAAGGATATGACATCGTAGACGTGACGACCAGTTTCAAACTAGCAGTAAAGAGAAAATAATAACAACCTGCAGTGTGACTCAAGGCACTGACAGCCTTTCAAGAAAAACTGCCAGGACAGAGTTCAACACGTCTCAAGGATGAATGTTGGTTTTGTACTGGCCCGAAAATAGGGGAAATGGGGGTGGGCGGGGGTTGGGACGCCCTGGACATTCTTTCAAATGAAGAGAGAATTGTTCGTAACTCCCCCATAATAAGATTTCAACGCAGGTCATTTATCAACGCCAAGGACCCAGACTTCTGGAATATACGTCCGTGTTTGTTCTGGACTGAATTGGCCAGTTTCCCCTCCTGTCACAGTGTCGTCGTCCCAATGAATGCTGGGATATCTTGGTCGATCCGGCTCAGCCGAGTCACTGACTGAGGCATTCTCTATTTTAGCAGGGGTTCTTGGCTTTATGCAAACCTCAGTTTGGAACATTTCTCGGGCTTAAAGTCAAGGACGGAAATTGATAAATGGCCCGAGTGTACGACAGCTACAACAGAGTTCCCTCCGGGGACTCACCTCCCAATTATCTCTGAAGGGCGTTTGAATCAGGCTCCAGACGTGCGGATGAATGTATTGGAAAGCCTCATTCTAGGGGCCAAACCTCTGGAGGAAGCGTATAATTAAAGATCCCAATATTGATGTTACACTTGTTGATTATTCAGAAGAGCTGGACAAATATTGGCTGAGCCGAGGAGCTCTGATCTCTGCGCCGGGACCTCCGGGTTGCTTGGCAGGCCGGGCCGCCTCCGAACGCCCGCTCGAGGTGCGTTTTCTTAGCACTTTCCCACAGGCACGGCGCGAGAGAGAGAGAGAGAAAAAAAAAAAAAAAAGCCGCACTTCTCCCCCCCTCTCTTTCACTCTCTCCAGTTCTCTCACTCTTCTCACCAGCCCCGATGTCGTTTTTGGCCCCCGACTGCGGCCACAGAGCATGTTGGCTAAACACACATCCAAACATTTCCAGCTGTGAAAATGGTCAAAAGGACATCATACCCACGTTGCCTCGTTCCCTCCGTCTTCTCAAAGAAAAAAGAAAAAAATCAAATAAATCACAGCCTTTCACACCCTTTGCTCAGGAGCCAAACTCCCTCCCCCTCCCTCATGTCTCCACCTGGGGAAATTACCTTCTCGGAGACGGAGGCGAAGCCCTTGGTGGGGTGCTGGGTCCTCGTGTCGAAGACGTGGAACTTGCCCTCCAGCGACGTGGCCACCAGCTTGTTCATGTTGATGTCCTTCCTGTCGAACTCCACGCAGCAGACCTGGAGATCGTTTTTGGGGAACGAAGCAACGGACTCGCATCTTGAGAAAGGGTTCTGATTGCGACATGCGCCCCTCCGTACGTCGCGAGGTGGAGCGTTGAGCCCAGTCCCCCTCAAGGGATTTTAGCTTTCACGTCAACGCTATTCCTCTGGCCGAGGCTGAGAAGAAGCTCAAATATGACACCATAATAAAATTAGCATATACATTTAAACTTTGGGGCTGTGATGAGACTTGCAAACGCAAGGGAACACACTGAAATGACTGCAACGCCTTCAGGCTCAAATCTCTGTTTTTGCTTGTGTAATTAGTGCCTTCCTCATGTTATGCAGACACTTCCATTGGAACACATTGTAACATCAACGGAAACTTCCCTTGTAAAAAAGTCCCGATGTGGAGCTAAAAGTTCACCTCACCCCATTTTTGATATTGGTCTCCCAGCGTAAGGACATGTTACGGAGGTCAAACAGTTTGATGTCCCCGTTGTCGTAGCCGGCGCACACACAGCGGTCCTGGTCATTGAAGGCGTGGCCTGGAGTGGAGACGGTCGGAGATAAAGAGGTAATACACGTAAAGTCAGTATCACAAAATGTTGTCTTCAGCCTACAGGGACACGTGTTGAAGCGGGTTTGGCTTCGGAACAGAGCTCAAACGCCAACAGAAAGCAGAGAATTTAGGGCTGCGACGGAGGCGAAGTTTCCTGACAGAGAGATCCCAATTGAAAACCCTGAAAGTTGTCCTATTTAAAGGGGACCAATTATTCGAAACTCACTTTTTCAGTGCTTGTGGACAAACATTTGGGTCTCTGACGAACCTACCAACACACAAACTGTGAAATTAGACGACCCAGTCAGTTTTTTTTGGTGCGCCAGAAAAACATGTCCGAAAACGGAGCCGTTCAGCTTTGCCTCAGTACTTTGCAGCATTGAGACACATTAGAATTAGAACCGCCCTCCATCTGAGTAACTCCACCCACGGCTGGAGCGCGACCGGACCCACTAGCATAGAAGCTAAGAGCTAATCGCGGGAAGTGCGCTGTTGGCTGCAGAGACCGGCACAAATCTTCTAATGAAAGAGGAATTAATACCAACTGTGAGTATTTAAAAAAATATTTTGCTGTATGTTTCTTTCTGTGTGTGTCCACAGCAGAATGTACTCTAGGTTGCGGCGTGCGATCCGCTCCGCATTTCTCCAAACAAAACTGTAGATGTACTTATTTTATTTGAACTAAATGAAACAAACAAAAAAAAAAAGTATCGGGCGGTGCTTTAAGCTCCGCTCTGCACCGGGCACCGCAGTGAAAGCCTGAGTGAAGCGACTGTATGGCTTGTATCTCGCCTCAAATTTGTTCAGAAACAGATTTTGGTGGACTGATGAGGTGAAATCAGTGAAAGTTTACAGAGAAATACAACGGAATCTGGAGTAAAGCTCAAACCCCATTGGCTCACAGAACTAGGGGCCTCTGGAGGGAGGCTCCTCCCACTGAAATAGCCCGGACAAAGTGGATTGGACGCATGTTAGAATGGCTCGAACACATAATCTGAATGAAAAAAAAATAAATGTAAAAACATGTTTTGGGGACCTCAGACACCATATATTATTAACTTGATGAAAAGGAGCCTAATAGGTCCACTTTAACTCCTTCAGTTTAGCAGATTATAATAATTTCATATGTAACAAAAGAAAAAGGAAATATCAACGTCAATCCATCCCTTCACCTTCTAAACTTCTTATCCGGGTCAGGGTGGCAGTGAAATGATAGATGGTATAAGTCCCCACTCACTAGGTCTGTAAATAACCAAATCCGCTTGATTGTTTTGCCGTTTTCGAAAGAGAATTATTAACTATTTGAGCGTTATTTGGGGATAATTCACCAGAGCTGAAACGTCAGGTCTGGACATTGTCTGGATTTACCCTTTCACACATGTAGTACACAACTGGGGATTGTCCGTGTCAGACGCGTTTACACACCACCTCGAAATACTCCGTTTCGTTTAGAATAGGGACAGGGTAGAGCGTGCAGGAGGCGGGGACGTGACGCAATGATGCTGCGGAGTTTTTAGCACACCCAAGATGGCGGACGAGGCTATCGACTTATCTTTTTTGGCGTTGATACTCCATGTATTTGGACGTTATATAAACAAAAGACTGGAAAGGAATATAAAGGAAAACGGAAAGGAGAACGCGGCAGCCACGCTCCTTGCAAGAAGATCGGCACGAGAGTAAAATAACTGGCGCGCGATAGAGACGTCTTCAACACACGACACACCCACTCGCTCGCTGTGAATACTCCGGACAATTACTTGCACTGTTCACACATACCGCTCACTCGTACATTACGCAGACTTTGGTAGTCGGGTGCCGGCTGGGTAGAGTCCGGGAAATGTCCGGTCCAAACGACTCAGACATTTGCGTTCACGCATACAGCTCCTCCGGGTAACGTCCAGATCATTTCAGGGGTGCAGTGCATGTGTGAAAGCCAGCTCAAGTTTCTCCATGGTGTGTGCATTTCAAAAACCACATAAAATGCAAAATAGTTGTGACGCACTTTAACCTATCCAGGTCGAGAGCTAAGGAGGTTGCAGTGGAGATCAGAGTGTTTAACGGCATTATGGAGCTAGAATGCCTCCTCAAACAAATACGATAAGAATAGACCGACCAAGCAACAGCTGAACAACAGGCCTGCCAATCTACAGTTTACCTCGCAGTGGTGGATAATGTAAAAGGCAGTGTGTTGATTTCCGTAACTTCTGTACCTAAAATCTAACAAAGTGCAGAATTTAGCCTCCTTTCTTTAGGGTCTCACGCTGTGTATGAAATACGGCTGTGCTGCGGCTTTCAGCCCCGATGTGGCGCCGCTCTGACGTACCGAAGGCCACGGACCAGCAGTCCCTCTTGGTTTCTCCTTCTACGGGCTCCATGTTTGCAACGGGTGAATCTTTCTGCCTCGGATCCCACACCTTCACCGTCCCTGGTGAAAACACCAACATAAACAAGTGACTGGAACGGTCGCAGCTCTTTTTTATTAAAGCAATAACTTTATATGTTCCTGACGTCATACACCGCCATTTCATGTGCCGAAAACAAAGCTCACTCTATTTTTCGTATTGATGTTGAAGAAATGTTACGAATACTTTTCATTTCTTGATGCCCTTACCGTCTCGACTCCCGGTGACTACCTCGGGTGCGCCGTCTCCGATTCCCAGTCCTCCAACTCCATCAATGCAGTTGACGATCTCCTTGTGAGCCTTCACAGAGTACACCGGCAGGTCAGGCACTTCCAGGTTCCTGTGGACAGGAGAAGCATTGGCGTCAGACTGATCAATACCCCAAACAATCCAGCTGATGTCAAATCAGCTTGAATGTGTGTGTTTACATGTGTACAATGTGCAGTTGTTTACTATTTTAACTGGTGAAGGGAAATAAACTGTCAGGAATAGTTTAGAGAAGGCAAGTAAGAGGATAAGACTGCATCATCGGATATAACTAAATAAATGAATAAATACCATATGTTCAGGTTTCCATCAAAATCCCCAGTCGCTATGTGTCTTTGTTGTAGGGATGAGGCCCCAAATGTCCCGCACTTTATGGGTTTCGCTTTCTCTATCTGAAAAACACAACACGCAGTGTGAGATAATAACAACCACAGTCCACTCAATGAATGGTCCAATACAACAGGTATCTACAAGAGAAATGAAGTTGACGTCAATTATGTAAACCGCTTTAAGTGGAAACCATAAAAATGTCGGGATTACTCCCAACACATACCCAAGTCCCCAAATGGTCATCCACATCGACAGTTTTCTGACCACAACAAGCTCCCGTGTTTAATCAAAGTCTTGCTTGCGGCGGACCCCGCCACCAACAATGGAAAGGCCATGTAGAGGAGCACATATACGACGCACATATATTATTATTATAAAGTATCAGCTGAATTAATTATCAATAATGGGATTTTAAAATAAAATAATGTTGCGGATTGCCACGCGTGTAACGCCAATCCACCGACGTGGACCTGAAGATCTCTGTGGAGGGTGACAGTTTGTTGTCCGTTGCCATGGAGACGCATCGCTTGAAAGACCTTTCTAGAAGCTTTGACGCTAACGCTAGCAAATGCTCTCGCCCAGTAAATATCCACCGTGGCACAGTGTGCGTGGAGAGGAAAATAGAAAAAGCTTCAACTTCACCTCCTTCACCAGCACCACCTCCCCACGCTGGACCTCGTACACCTGCATCACCCCGGAGCCCCTGGCCAAGCTCCCCATGCACACGAACTTGGCGCTGCAGGGAATCCATTTGCTGTCGAAGATCGTGTAATTGAGGCTCTTCTGGACGTGGGCGATTATTTGGGGCTTTTCAAACGGCGTTGACATTTTCACGAACGAACCAAACCCAAAGCAGCGGAGGAGTCTTCAGATCGTCACACTCCCACAAGCGCTGCTGGGTGGAGTGAGCCAGTGCTGCGTTCCTTGGGATTCGGAAAATCTGTAATTCCGAGTTTCCAGTCCGCATTCACGCTCTAAATGATTACAAACCAAAAACCGACGCCAAGGCTAATGAGTTTGAACAATAACGATGCGCGACGCAACGCTGTGGTGACATCAGGTAGGTTATCGCTAAAAATCTAAAGCCTGAGCGATCTGCCCCGAAACCCCGACTGAAACGGCCAATGCGTTGCACTTTTCACAGTAGAACATTTTTTTTCCCGAGTGCAAACTGCAAAAGAACGCAGCGTAGTTTCTCTTCCAAAACCGAACACGGAACAGCTCCCCGACGGTGGCGCACTGTGGCTGTCCAAGCGAGTGCCTGATTACATAGACGAATAACAATCGAAACGGCGGCGTGTTTTAGAGACACGTAAATATTTAAAGGATACCAACTGATCCCGTTTGTCCCATAAATGACATAACCAGGAGGGGGAAAAAAATGTTCCACAAAACTTATTATTTTTTTTAATTTTTTTTTTAGCGCACCGGCGACCGAGCGGCCGATCGATGGGTCCTCTCACGTTGCACGAGGAAGCTCGGCGTGGCCGTGCGGAGCGTCCGACCCGTCGTTTGTGTTTACGACCGCGACTCACGATGGACGCCGCCCGGGATGCGACTCCCGACGTGTCTTCCGCGGCGGGCAGCGGCGCCGCGGCGGATTCCTTCACGAAAGTAAGGCCCAAGAAGAGTCACAAGCGAAAACATGAGCAGGACGGCGCGGCCATGGAAGCGGAGGGTCCTGCGGCTTGCAAGCGGCCCCAGTTCCCAGCCTTGTCCGGAGACATGTTAAGGGTAAATATGAACAAGGACGCTATATAATAATGGCATATATAAGTAATATATCTACACACACACACACATACATACATACATACATACATACATACATACACATATATATATATATATATATATATATATATATATATATATATATACACACACACACACACACACAATCCATCGTGGTAAATAGAAACCAGCTGTGCGCATGCGCAGTCTTCTATTGCCATCTAATCAACCCCCACACTGAAAGTAAGTACTGTCGTCGAAATGTCCTTTATTACACTTTCACCACCTGCCTCACTCCAGGGCGGACCGGACGAGATGCGTAAAATCCCCGTCCCTGCTCACCGATACACGCCGCTGAAGGAGAACTGGCTGAAGATCTTCACCCCCATCGTAGAGAACCTGCAGCTCCAAGTCAGGTTCAACCTCAAAACCAGGAATGTCGAGATTAAGGTAATTAACAGGGCGGCTGCAGCCACGCTCCAGGGGTGTAGCAGGAATGGCCCTGGCCTGGGCCGGTGGTTTGTGTGTGGACGTAGATTTATCGTCAATGTTACAATTTTACTGACAATAAGTCGATGTACATTCATACACGTTTACTTTTTGTACCCGGATTGATTACATTGTGAAGGCTACCCTTCCTTCCTGCTGAAAAATACATATGTGCAACAGTAATCCACAAGAAACAAGAGGGATGAGTGATTTTTACTTTTTTTAAAAGTCTTTACTTCGTATCAGAATGAGTTCAACTCGCCAGCCACATTAACATATAGTAGGAATTTGTTTTGGTGGGGTTTGGTGCATTACATTGCAGCCCATCAGCAATAAAAAGTTTAAAAATAAGTCATTGAGATATTCACCTGTACTTGTACAGTGGTCATTTGTGGAGATGTCGCAATCTTATGTAAAATTGTTCGATTCCAAGTCATATTGTTCCATCCAGATTTAAATGAAAATTTACATCAATGTAAGAAATGTCACAATACATAGAATGTTAATTAGGTGCATTTCCATCAGTTAGCTGGAGCCAATGTAACCGTCTACCCCAGATTTTCAGGATTGTGACAGTGCTGCTCATTCGAGAACATTTTTTTTTTTTTAACAATAAAACATCGTTTTGTGTTTCCCTCTGTTGTTGATGCTACACATGTGTATGATCTGTTCCTTTCAGACGTGTAAAGAGACACAGGACATCGGCGCCCTAACACGGGCGTCTGACTTTGTCAAAGCATTTATACTGGGATTTCAGGTGGAGGTAAGCGTGCCAGGCCGCACTTCACTCCTCTTACACACCTTTAAGTTGCACACCTTTGAGTTGGGATGGGCGATTTGGCCTAAAAATAAAATCTTTATTTTTATTTTTATTTTCAAACCAATGGATAATTTTCAATTGAACCTCGATTTTTTAATTTTTTTTTCTCTGTTTTTCTCTAAACTCAGAAGACCAAGGTAACATTTAATACATATTTTCTTTCTATGAACACAATAAAAATGAATGCGATTACCAAGTGGTTTAAGGCAGGCGGCATGTGAACAAATCAGTTGTTCAAGAATAAAATTAAAAATGAAGAAACAGCGTCAGTGGCTATCATTGCAAATATTAATTCTTTAATCAAATTGAAAAAACGTCTCCTGTAGGTCATTCCTCGGAAAAAATGCAATGTAGAATTAAAAATGATTAATGATAATAAAACGAATAATAAAAAAAACAACTAAATAGCATCGGTTTAACTTTCTAGGACGTGGTCTACAGGTTGTTGGCTTGTCTACTGCCTCCGGCTCGACCACCACTGCAGTGAATGTTTGTGGACATGGTACCATCTGTCGAGTCGTGGGATGTTTAGTGTACGTGTGTTCTGGATAGAGCAGGGGTTCTCAAACCTTTTGGGTGCGACCCCCTCAAAAAAAAAAACAAAGTCTTGACGAACCCGTCATTCGGACACGCCGATGTTGGATCTAACAGCAGCATAGTTCAGTACACGTACAAACCTCGGTGGAGTCGGCCCCCCGTGTGATAAAAATGATTGCCGTTGGTGCCGATTTGTGCCGTAAAATTGTTAATTCGTTGCCGCTCTGGTTTTTTTCGATATATTTAACACGTTGAAATAATTTCCTGAGCTGTTCTATGCAACTTCCCACTCCATCATCGGTTCGGCCGCCACGCCAACCCTAGGAAGGTAAAAACAGTTATTATTCGGTTAAATAGAAAGCAATCGGCCAGCGCTACCCCCGGAGTGGTTCTGTACTTTTAAAATATGTCTTTCACTTAAACCTGTTGAATGGTACCCAAATGATCCCCTCCCTCTCTCCTTCCTCAGGACGCCCTGGCTCTCATCCGCTTGGACGAGCTTTTCCTGGAGAGCTTCGATGTCACGGACGGTAAGACGCGGCGCCCCCCCCCCAAACGCTCGCTGTCGCGCCGACAGGTTCCCCCTGAAACGCTTTTGGCTTTTTGTGCGCTTGTTCCGTGAGTGATCGGCGCTATTTCCCATGTGTCGGCAGTGAAACCGCTGAAAGGAGATCACTTATCCAGGGCCATTGGCAGGATAGCCGGATCAGGAGGAAAAACCAAATTCACCATCGAGAACGTCACAAAGACTCGCATTGTGCTGGCAGACACGTAGGTCACGTCTGGTCTGGTCTGCTGCGTGGAATAAATGCCATTTAAGCTTTTCGCTCTTCAATGCGGCTCCTCGTCTCTCAACAGAAAAATCCACCTACTGGGATCTTTCCAGAACATTAAAATGGCTCGGACAGCGATATGCAACCTGATCTTAGGTGCGTTGAAGAGCTTCCCAGATCTATAAGTAAATCACAAGAATTGGATGGAAATTTATATGAAAAACGCGGCACGATTTTGGAACGCCTTTTTAAAAGAATCCATTTCATTATGTCAATGTGATTATAATAATGTTTATTACAAATACATCTCTTGAAGAGGATGTAGATCATATCAATTTACCATCCAACTCTTGTTGACGCTTGAGATTTGTCCTTTAAGTGTGTGTGTGTGTGTGTGTGTGTGTGTGTGTGTGTGTGTGTGTGTGTGTGTGTGTGTGTGTGTGTGTGTGTGTGTGTGTGTGTGTGTGTGTGTGTGTGTGTGCGTTCGTTCGTTCGTTCGTTCCAGCAAATCCGAAAGGAAGTGACCTTTTCAAACCCTGCCTCCCCCACAGGAAGTCCACCTTCAAAGGTCTACGGAAACATCAGAGCGGTGGCGAGCAGGACATCCGAGAGGTTCTGAACTCTGATTGGCCGCTCTGCGTGTTCACCCTGCTCCCCCATTGGTCGTTGGAATCCCCCTCTTTGTGACGCGCTGGTGGTCACGGGGTCAACACCCACTGACATTTGGACAGGCCCCTTCCAGGTCCTCATGGGCGTTTAGTGATCAGCTGCTGTCACGACGGAGACCGATCGGAGTGTGTCCCCAATTTGGATGGAAAATAGAAAAGCAGATTACATTTATGTATACGTTGGTATCTCTTGATGGAACTAAAAATTCATCATCATTCATCAACTCTTCCTGAACCAATTAAAATTCCTTTCGTGAATGTAAGTCGGTTGTAAAAATACAACTTAATTTCTCAACAGAATATTAGCCCTGTGGTCCTGGTTGACGACTGGTTTATACATCCAATAAATTGTTATCGATTATGTCTGGAAATGTATTTTATGTTTTGTTAAAATGAAATCACACACAACCGATTGGCTTCTTTTGACATTTCAAAGTTTATTTAAATTGTTTTCATACAGTATCAAGTTTCCAACAGTCCCACAGCATAAGATGCAGCATGCAGAAAAAAAAGAGGAAAAAAAAAAAAAAAAAGTCCTAAACCTAAAATCATTTCAGATTTTTCCCCCACACAAACTAAAAATAACCCAAATCCCCTCAGTAAATAAAGTAGCACTTACAAACTAAAGCGCGGTCTGAACTATACAGAGAACAGAGAGCCAGAACTGCATTTAACAAATACTTATATACAAAAGGAAAAAAAATAAAATAAAACATCAACTTTTTCCCCTTTAAGCAGAGTACAGTATGTGGCAGTTCTAGTCAGGATCAGCTATGCAACCTTAACTGGAATAGAAGCATTTCACTGAACCCAGGTCAAATACAAAAAAAAAAAAACAAACAAAAAAAAAAACTTAACATGTAGTTCAGTTCATTAGGATTACCTCTCATATTGTGTATATTTACCAAAGTTTGGCAACATCCATATTGTATACCATTTAAATTCTTAAATATATTAACATCACCATCCATGTGTAAACAAGAGGATTATTTCAAAAAAGTGATTTTACATGCACCAAAAAAAAAAAAAATTAAAAAAAAAAAAAAATCCAAAATCAAAATAAAAAGATTTCCATGTCATGCAAGCACAGGGAGGCCCAAGCCGTGCAGAGCTTTGGGATCAGGGGACAACAGGGCGCTCTGAATTCACACCTCGTCACATAAACATCCGTCTAAACCCTCCGTCGCTACTACGGAAATAAAAGCCTCCCCACCCCCTGGCTGTCGAAATACGCATTTCCCCTCTGGAGATAAGTTTGGTTTGTGTCTGGTCTGGTTTGAATTGAACCCCCCCTCCCTCCCTCCCTCTGTTCACACCAGTGACGGTGGTTTTTGGTGGCGATCGGGTCGGGGGGGGGGGGGGGGGGGGGGGAGTGAGTCGGTGGTGATGAGTAAGAAGAGAAAAATAAATCAAAGTTCAAAACTAAGAGAAGAAGCCAACTTTTGAAACGTACACGTAAAAGGAAAGAAAAACCCCCTAACGTACACTTTACCCCACGTCGGGACGGAACAAAACCCTAAAAACTCCTCCTCCTCCTGCCGCTGCTTTAAGAGTATTCGACCATTTTTATTTTTTATTTTTTTAACCAAATATACACACACGGTTGCAAAATAACAAACGCTGCCTGCAGAGAACGCCGCTTTAACCTCTCGCGATTCCATCCGCCGACCCGTCCCGAACGTAACGGGATACGAGCGGCGAAATTTCCCTCATGTTTTGATGATAAAATGCATTCAGTCGGTACAAATGTGGAGTTGCTCTCCCTGCGAAGGGGTTCTTCTTGTTTTCGTTATTATTATTATTATTATTCCTCAAGGATTCACACAACATAAAACGCTCTTTATCGATAGTAAACCACGTTATCGTTTTTTGTTTTTTTTGCAGCCACAGATCAGTTTTGCAAAGACACACCACGCTCTTGGCATTTGTTTTTGTTTTTTTGTTTTTTTTCTGTTTGTTTTTTTTTGTTTTGTTTTTTATCTAGTAATTGTAGTCACAGGAAATAATAAGAATAATCTCTGACAATATAAACATGTTTTTAAGTATAAATAAAACTTGTTACAAAAAGAGGAGGAGGGAAAAAAAAAAAAAAAAAAAGAATCGCTTTTGCCGAACGTGACCAGAAAGCCGATTCAAACTCCTCAGGTGGAAGCTAGCGTGGACGAGGGAATAAACAAACAAAAAAAACAAACAAAAAAAAACAAAAAACGTACAGGAACATTTCAAAAGTCTTGAATCTTAATATTTTGTCATGACTTACAAACATGCAGCGATTATGATGATAGGTTTTTGTTAATAACTAGGACTGGTTCTGGATATGTTCTGGTTGGCACTTCATACCCCGATGATCTAAGCCGCCACACAACCCTAGATCCATTTCAGTTGGTTGTATTTCTTCTTTATAAAAGACAAATAACAAAAAAAAAATAAATATAACAAAAAAAAAAAGAAAAAAGAAAGAAAGAAAGAAATATGAGCGAGCCAACCAGCCTCTTTGCCACGCCCACTCCCCCCACTCCCCCTCTCCCCCCCAGAAAAGCATTAAACAAAAAAAAATAAAAAAAATAAAAAGGAACGGGGAGACGGAGAGGTCGCTGTCCTTCAGTTGCTTAAAGTGCTACGACCGGGTTATTGAGAGGATTTTCTTACAGTTCAATAACACTTCAAAGTTGGCGTCGCGAGGCCCGTGGTTCTGACAGAGGGAAGGGGAAAAAGTGGCTTCACAGACAGAGAGAGAGAGAGAGAGAGAGAGAGAGAGAGAGAGAGAGAGCGCGAGCGAGCGAGAAGAGATGGAGAGAAAGAGAGAGAGAGAGAGAGAATACTTCCAATGAGTTACACAGAGAGCGTTTGCCAGACGTCTTCAGCAGATCTTCAGAGGCGCAGGAGAAAGCGAGTGAGTGAGGAGGAGGAGGAGGAGGAGGAGGAGGAGGAGGGGGGGGGGGGGGGGGGGGAGGAGGAGGAGGAGGAGGAGGAGGGGCGAGCCGAGGGGCACTCACACATCCACCACCATCTTTTTGTGTATATCAAGACCACCGACCACCTGGAAAAGAGAGAGAGAGAGAGAGGGAGATGGAGATACCAGGAGGTAAAAATAAACACTGAATAATGCAAACCAGGCAAAATGTAAGAGCAGGGCGATGTGTCGTTCCAATATACAGTAGATATTGCAATATAAGACTAGATTTCCCAGAAAGAGACTAGATATTGCAAAATAAGACTAGATATTGCGATATAAGACTAGATATTGCAATATAAGACTAGATTTCCCAGTAAGAGACTAGATATTGCAAAATAAGACTAGATATCGCAGTATGAGACTAGATATTGCCATATAAGACTAGATATTGCGATATAAGACTAGATATTGCAATATAAGACTAGATATCGCAGTATGAGACTAGATATTGCCATATAAGACTAGATATTGCGATATAAGACTAGATATTGCAATATAAGACTAGATATCGCAGTATGAAAAGAAAAAACAGAAACAATGAGAGTATGAGACTAGATATCGCAGTAAGAGACTAGATATTGCAATATAAGACTAGATATCGCAGTAAGAGACTAGAGATTGCAATATAAGACTAGATATTGCAATATAAGACTAGATATCGCAGTAAAGGACTAGATATTGCAATATAAGACTAGAGATTGCAATATAAGACTAGATATTGCGATATAAGACTAGATATCGCAGTAAAGGACTAGATATTGCGATATAAGACTAGATATTGCAGTAAGAGACTAGATATTGCGATATAAGACTAGATATTGCAATATAAGACTAGATATTGCAGTAAGCGACTAGATATTGCAACATAAGACTAGATATTGCAATATAACACTAAATATTGCAGTATAAGGCTGGATGTTGCGATATAAGACTAGATATCGCAGTAAGAGACTAGATATTGCAATTTAACACTAGATATCGCATTATGAGACTAGATATTGCAATATAAGACTAGATATTGCGATATATGACTAGATATTGCAGTAAGAGACTAGATATTGCGATATAAGACTCGATATCGCAGTATAAGACTAGATATTGCGATATAAGACTAGATATCGCGGTAAGAGACTAGATATTGCGATATAAGACTCGATATCGCATTATAAGACTAGATATTGCGATATAAGACTAGATATCGCGGTAAGAGACTAGATATTGCGATATAAGACTAGATATCGCAGTATGGGACTAGATATTGCGATATAAGACTAGATATCGCAGTAAGAGATTGGACATTGCGATATAAGACTAGATATCGCGATATAAGACTAGATGTCGCAGTATGAGACTAGACATCACGATATGAGACTTGATATCACAATGTGAGACGGATATCACAATATCAGATGTTATCGTGTTATGCCCGCAAAGACAATTTAATGCAGTCCACTACATGTTTTATTACATAGTGTAAAATCTGGCCTGCAAATAAATAAAAGATGATTTTTATGATTTTTTTAAACTTTGTTCTTTCTTTAACATTTTTTTCCCCTCCAAAGCAGACATTTTATTAAGAAATTCACTAATGCGATGAGAAAACAAAACAAAAACCACAGGACAGTTTTTCCCTTAACGCGATTTTGAGATCCCTGATTTAAGGATGCATTACAGAGAATTAATGCAATTGTCTAAACCTTGTAGACCCAACATTCTAATCTACCTACCTGGTCATGATGTCCACATTATTACTGATGTACTGTAGATATTAGGGATGCACCGATTGTGAAATTCTGGCCCGATACCGATGTTTAAACTAACAATTTGGCTGACAGCCAATGCTTTTTTTTTTTGTTTATTTTGTTGAGAAACAAAGAAAGAACAAAGAAAGAAGAAATCCTCGTGATAAAAAAAAAAAAGAACTGAACTGTTTTAGTCTTTCATCCCTTCATCACCCTATCTTTGAATAAGCACAACACCAATCACACAAATTGATGAAACCTTTAACAAAACCTTCTTTCACGTGACGATTCTTTTTACGAAAATGATGGTCTCAAAAGCCTTTTTAGCCTGCTATACAACAGCCTAGTCAAGAAGAATTTTTCAGTACTTACATAGCCCAACAAAAAATGTTTTTGAGAAACATAAATTAAATGTAATTAAATGTAAATGTAAAAGTGATTAGAAAGGCAATGGAGTTAAAATAATCAAATCGATAATCAAAGTCAGAATATTTGTCCTCCGCAACGGAATTACAGCCGGATGGCCGACTCTACTGCACGTCTGCAGCGGCTGCTGGAGTTTTGCGCTGCAGCGACGGATGTTTTCTCTGGAATATCGCACTTAAATGGCTTGAATAAAAAAAACGGGGATCGATATAAAAGGTTTTTTTTCTTTTATATATTAATTGCATGAGGCTGTTTGGTACTTGTAGCGAGGAATCAGATGGAGGATTTGGACAAAATCCTCTCGTGTGGCGCGGTTGGTCTGGTGATAAAGTTTTGTTTCATTTTTCCCGTAGTACCTCCTTCCTCCTCGCTCTCCCCGTGCCGCTCAGAAAGCGCCATGATCCCGTTCACCGTGTTCCGTCTGAATGTGGCAACTGACCGCATATAACCAACAACATATAGCCAGCGCAAAATCGATGCGACACAAGATTAAAATCTGCCACTGCCATCGGTGAATGCCATTTAATTTGCCGATAGGGCGATGGCAGTCAAAAAGGCAAATATCGGCTGATACCGATGTACGGCTGATAAATCGGTGCATCCCTAGTAAATAAAGGTATTCTCAAGTCTATTGTGAAATATTATCTTGTCAATATCACACAGTCCCAGCAGGATAGATTAATCCAATAATGTGTATTTATTTTTTCTGCACAGCGCCGACAAAACACACATACTGTTTCAGTTACATTTACTACTTACAAACCCCTTTCAGAATAAAAGAACACCTCTTTCTGTTCAGATGTGGAACACTTGAAGCGGTTTGTGGAAACAGTATCACGCAGTCCTCCCCTGAAGCCTTGAAGCTTTTGTTGCAGAACGGGATCTGATGTTCTCTTGAGCCGCCCTGGAAATAAGGCTCCCACAAGGACGGCAGCCTTTTTAGTTCAAGGCTCCGGAGATCCAGCTGTCGAATGTGGGCCTTGTGTCTGTCAGCCTTTAATTTATGGAAATGTCTCAGAGCGAGGCAAGTTCCTGCGCTGGCCTACATACGACACTTATAGATGTGGCATTTTGAACGGGCGAGTGCGTTGGCCAGCTCCTTGCTAACCTTAAAGGAGGAGAAGCTCAAGGTGTGATATTCAAGGACCTGGCCAGCGTCAGATCGAGTCTTAGCCTGTTTACTAGTCAGCAGACACAATTTACATTATTACATGGCTCTGTTGAATGCTCGATTTTTATTGGTCAATAGCTCAATTCGGTCAATTATTTCTGCATAATGACCGCTGTCTGTTAATAACGCCCGTTGCCATGGGCAACCACTTAGTTTGATTTCACCTCTCCCCTTTCACGCAAATGAAGCTCTTGAAGTGGCCATGGAAAATCATGGCTGCACATTACCACCCAGAGATAATGTGCAGGCAGCTGCTCATCATAGCAAAATAATCCCCTTCAAAGTGATGAACCATCCGTCCGCTGCACGGCTGCTTACAAAATAAAAGATAGAAGAAAAAAAAAAGAAAAAATAATATTTTCCTGATAATAGCTCATTTTATCTTACTTTTTTTTATTTTATTTTTTGAAAATTTGTGATTTGGGATCTCGGGATGCTGACGAAGACGCGACCACGTGTGTTTGTCAAAGTTAAGCGATGGCGCCGTCGTTTCCTTTTTCGAAAAGGCAGAGTTGCCATTGCTTTGACGCGGAACTAACAAACATCCTTCACATCACAATCAAGCAATTTCGACAAAGTGGTAACATCCTCCATTCATAGAAATTAAATAATGTAAAAAAAAATATATATAAAGAAATCTAAAATTGTGCATAATGATCAGGGAAACGCTCAACTGCGGTGAGTGCTGAGCAGTAAACTCAAACTGGCCAAATCTCGACCTGACACCATCCAGGGGCTTTAAGGCTTTGTTTTCCTCCAAATAGAACCGTAGACTATTTCGCCACGATCTGGTACAGTGGAATAGGAGTTAAGATTTAGATTGTGGTATTTTCTATAAAAGGGGAAAATTGTTCATCCTCCCTGATCCAGCGAGAGCTCCGTTTCCCTCCCCAGACGCCCGACCTCCTCATCCTTGACCTCCCCTCCTTTAAAAGCAGTCGGAGCGCGCGGGACTGAACGGCCCCGGTGGAGGAGGGCCGGCGCGGCCGTGACGAAACCCTCGCGCGCCTCCGCCCGACTTACCGCGCAGAACTCCTCGAAGGATATCCTGCCGTCGCCGTCCTTGTCCGCGTTGATGATGGTCTTGTCGACGATCTGCTGCAGCTGCGTGTCCTTCAGGTTGTTGCCGACCATCATCTTCAGCACCTGGAAGAGCTCGCCGTTTGAGATGTAGCCGTCCTTGTCCATGTCGTAGATCCTGAAGGCGACTGGGGGGGGGGGGGGGGGGGGGGAGGGGGGTCGGGGTGGAGGGGTTAACAAAGGGAGAAACAAGGCAGCGGCGAGGGGGGGGGGGGGGGGGGCGCGAACGCCGGAGCGATCGTTGGCCCCGGGGGACGGGTGGTCGCCGCTTCGGAGAGGCGGAGAGCGGCTGTTACTCCACAGATACTCCAGGCAGCGCCTGCGCGTGGGGCGTTCCCCCTCCGTTCGCTCAGATAGCAGAGGTGTCGCGGTCGCCGCGATTCTTTTTCCTTCTGCCCACGATCAAAACACTGTATCACTCCGCCGTCACGTTTCCGTCTAAAATTCCAAAGGAAATTCTGAGCTCATGTCCGACATTTGTTGCGTTTTTATCCTTGTTCAACGCCTCTTCGTAAGGTGTACTGTACGCGTTATTACACCATTGTAAGCGTTTACTTAAAATTGTTTGACGATCGTGAGCTGAACTTCCATGACCGGGGCAGCCCTACTGGATGGGTTAAAAAAAACGTAAGCTCAGGTCGACCATTTTGTAGGGTGTTAAAAATGTACTGGAAAAACTGATTATTTTTTACCCATCTGGGAGGGCTGTCACGATCATGGAAGTTAAGTTCACGACTGTCATACAAACAATTTTATTAGTATAAGCTCATAATGGTGTGAGAACACAGTACACAATGAAGTACTCCCACAATGCAAAGCGGCGGCGCACTTAGGCCGCAATGATCTGCTGATGCTACCACTACTCCTCTCTTACCACTCCCTCAAGGAAATGAGCACCGCAACACCGGGAGCGTTGGAAAAGGGACGAGCAGTCCGCTTACATTTGTGAGCGGGCACCTATATGCATAAGATATGGATCCATTCCCCGTCTTGTGAGGAGATCAACTTTAAGGGGGCTTCCTTTCTACGACGTCACTGCAGAAACACCTCCAAAACAATTGTGTCTCTCTACATCCTGCGAACCCCGCTCCAAATCTTCCCTCGCTTCCCGCGGCACCGGGACATCGCCGCGCAAAAGGGGCAGTCCTTGACAAAACCCTCTCCAGCAGGAGCAGTAGCACCTAACCTTTGGGGGACTTTTGGGGAATTGAGATTCACCCTAAACTGTGATGATGAGAGTTCCTGTGTAAAATGAAATAAAAACCACACGGACACACATGTTCTTACTGCCATCGGGTTCCGCTCACTCATTCGCACTGAACTGCACAGAGTGGTGAGTGGCCGGTGGGGTGGAGGACGGTGGAGCGCAGCCTGCCTTGGTGTACGCTGGGTGTTCTCACGACGTCCTGGCTGAAAGGTTGAGTTACATGGGCCGGAGAGCAAGACACGTCTCCTCTCACCGCCGGGTCTCTAGATTCCTCAGGTCGTCGCTCAGGAGAGATTCCACTGAAGCGGAGGGTTGGGGGGTGGTGGGGGAACTCGGGCCATCGCTTTTTTTTTTTTTTCCCCCCTCTCTCCCCTTTCCTCCGCAAATCGAGCTCCAACAAATCCGAACGAGATTCCGCGTTCGTTCGAATCGATTCGAACCCGAACGTAATTTGGGAATTAAAAAAGCGACGGCCCTAGTTGGGACCGACCCAAACCTTTTTTTTTGTTTTTTTTTTTGGGAATGGGAACTCACTTGCCAATGTAAAGTACCACCAGAAATAATGATTTAATTTAGTAATGCTTATAGTGATAATAGATTTTTAAGACTTTATGTGTTTGGTCATTTGAGTAATTCATCGATTTGTAAAAAAAAAAAATATATATATAGAATAAAAATCAGCACAATAGCTATCGAAGCATTTTTCCATTTAAACTTTTGGGACATTCTTGAACTTAATTCTCTTTCCTCGGAATGGGTGTTTCAAAAGTCGTAAGAATTCTAAATTCACTTTCTTACTCATAGCGGAGTATTGTCGTCAATACCTTCATGTGCAGTTTGCTACATTTGGCAAGGAGTTTTCCCACCCTCTATACACTCCCGCTCGGTGCGTCGGGTTAACTCCTCTGGAGCCTCTGCGCGGGAACAGGGCGGCGGCCTCGAATCGCGTTCCACAGAAGGCGTCGAGTTCACGGGTTTGTTCCATTCCGACGGATCGCATCAGCTCACGGGCGCTCCTTTCCCCAGACGAAAAAGGTGTGCCGTGCGTCAGCCGGCGTTGTGATCGCTCGAAATGGAAAAAGAAAACCTCTGCGTCGTGCGATCGGAGCCCGCCGCCGAACTGGAATAAGAGCTTCTTTCCGCCTTCCAGAAAACACTCGTATTGTATTGAAACATCCTTTCAATACAACGCACACAAAAAAAAGTAACACCAAAAAAATAAAATAAAATAAAATAAAAAAATATATAATAATAATAATAATAATAATAATAAATAGGAATCGGTAGATACAGATTTAGATTTGACCTTTCCAAGCGCTTCTTCTCGTTGGAGACGGCAGAAGGGGGAGGAAGAGAGGAACACAGAAGCAGGGAGACAGAGGATAGAAAGCTCCGGCAAGCCAGCAGGAATCACATGTAGTCCCCAGAGGCGAAGGGGTCCCGGCGGCCACCTCGCCCCCACTAGTGCCACCTCTGGGCCACATGTGATTCATTTTTTTTTTTTTTTTTTTTTTTTTTTACGAGTAAAGGTGGCTGGAGAGTTGCAGCTCTACTTACACCGAAGCTTCTGTTCCTTGTCCCCCTTGACGCTGAACTGTGAGACTCCTTCGATGAACTCTGGGAGAGGAGAGCAACAGTCAGTGTTGCACGGTCGCAAGAAAATAACCGGAAAAAGGGCTGTTTTAACTTGTCCCCTTCTTTTTTTTTTTATTATCTGCTACCGACTGGCTGTTAAGGCAGGAGGATGGAAATTCGACGTGGAATACTTGGTTATTGACCCGGAAGGTGGAATTTTTGTTTTGTTATGCTTGGAGTGTTGTCCGTGACTTGTTTAAGCCGTTAAGAGTTTGTAAAACCAGGTACACGGTTATCTTCAATTGTTTCGAGATGGATAATGTGAAGCATGCGCTTTGAAAATAATAAAAAAAAAACAGAAAAAATAAAATAAAATAAAAAGAAGAATATATTTGACACATAATGTTAAAATCCTCACATAAATGGTTTGCGTCATGGAATTGATGAAAACAGGCAGTTTCACCAAAAGCACTATTTGAAACGCCGATAAAGACTATCAACCACCACTTTTTAAATCATGCAGCGGTGTTGAAATCGACTTTTATCTTTTATCGTTGAAATTTTTATTGAACTTTGCCATTATTTTCATTCCAGTACCCAGATCTTGTGACTTCCCAGAGTTGTGTATGAGTTCTTCTTTCAGCCCGTTCATTAGTCGGCTCACATAAAGAATTTGACGTTATTACCCCTGATCATTTTGCTGATGATAGGAAAATGGTCAGGGGTAATAATGTACAATGTGTGAGCTGACTAGTGAACGGGCTAAGACTCAATCTGACACCACCTCAGTATGATTATATAAAAAAAAAAAAAAAAAAAAAAGTAAATCCAAAAAAAGAAAAGACTTACCCTGGACTGATAAAAATAACACAAAGCAACACTGGTGTGATAATGTTAAGAGAGAAATGCGGTAGGCAGCAAAATAAGTGAGGAAGCTAAAGAAAGAGGGAGAAAAATGCCAAAGGAAAAGTTGAGATACACAGTTTTAGAAAGTGCAGCGGGATTAACGTTCAGTCCCAACAGACCTGTTATTCAACATGTCTAAAGTCCAGTGGTTCTCAACTGGCGGGTCCCGGTCCAACAATGGGTCGGGAGTCCAAAAACTGCGGGTCAATGAGTGTACCGAGTTTTCGATGCTGCGCTTTTATTTTGAAAATACTTACTGCTCACAACCTCGCGTCACGACCGCCCCTGCAGGCCACGCCATCACACAGGGTTTGTTGTCGGGCGGAATTCAATCAAAAGCTAATCTTATCAGTTTGTCACTGGCTGCGCTCGGGCTTTCCGCGTCGAAGCTCATGAAGCTAAGCGATGCTTTTTTAAACGGCGCACAGAATCTTCCCTGCATCATTCATTTCGTGAAATAAGTCAGAACGGTTCAAATCCTAAATTACTTTGGGTCGACGCTTAATGAGGGAGGACAAATGTGGATCCTGGGGCGAGACCAGTTGAGAACCAATGGATTATACAGCAGGAGGAAATATGTTTTCTTCTAAATTGTATTTCTTTGTAACCGTCTAAGCAGAGAGGTTTTCTTTCACGTATACAATAAAGTATTCTCTTCACATTGATTGTGCTTAAAAACCGTCATAGTCTTTATCATTATTTCAGTTAGGTCTTTCCAGAACGATGAATGACGTTTGTCTGGCTGGTATATTATTGTCTTGTCTGGTCTAGTATATTATTTGTGCAAAGTGTCACTTTGGTGCCTGACTCAGTATTCAAGGTTAAAAAATAAATGCAGATGGAGCTCTGGTAACAAACTGTTAATATACTTACTTTTCCCATGCGTTTGAACCAGCTTCTCAAAAAAACATAACCCATGTAAAATGATAATTATAAATAATCTTATGCCCCCTTTGCCCTGGACGGAATAAACAGAGCGCCCTAAAATCCAGACAAATGTTGATATTACATGCAGCTGGTTGTCATTAAACCATGTGCGGGTCATAGTTTCCCCATGGATGAACGTTAACGTTAATACAGGGGTCCGCCCCGGCAACCGGAGACTTAGCGTTACTTAAGGGGGGAGGGGGGGGTTGGTGGTTCCGGCGGTGGGGTGGGGGGGGGGGTCCCCATCGCTGCCCACCTTTGAAGTCCACCTCTCCGTTGCCGTCCGTGTCGAATATGTCGATGACCCTCTGCACCAGTGGGTTCTGCTGTAGCTCCGGCAGCGACATGAACTCCTCCACGCTGAGAGAGCCCGAGTTATCCAGGTCGAGTTTCTTAAACCTCTTCCCTAGTCTCTTAATCTCATCAGCGTCGACTGGAGAGCAGACGGAGGGAGACGGAGAGACGGGGAGAGAGAGAGAGCGAGAGAGAGAGCGAGAGAGTGAGAGAGAGTAAGAGAGAGAGAATGTGTGTTAAACAGAGAATCCACCAAATTTTTTAACATATCAAGTATTTTTGCCCCTTCACTTATCCGGAGCAACTTCAATAGTCCAACCGGGATAATTATGATCACACCAGAGGAAAAACCAACAAACATAAGTAAGTATGGAACGTGGCCCAATGGCGTGACTGAGTCCCTCAAAACAAACGACGGCAGTGCGGCAGGGAAGTCATTGGACGGCGAGGAAGAAACCGCAGAGAGACCCGATTTGACCGCAACAAACAAAACCAGAGTCCCCGATAGGGATCCCCGAAGTTTCGGCAACGTTTAATCTGCTCAAACCGCTGGGCCCCCGAGGCGCAGCACGTGGACGTAGACAAATCCCGACTCGCAGCGGCTTGCACACCACGCCACAGTCATAAATTCCAGTATCTGCCGCCCCATGTGGGTCAAGGACACCGCTTCCTGCTCTGGCAGGTCTGAAACGACACCGTATACCACCGCAGCCCTTGAGGCGGTCCTCACAGCCGCAGGTAGGGCTGATGGAATATGTATAATGTTGAAGCTCCTAGTAGCCGGCGATCGGCCAATAAAGAGGAGGCTTATAGACGGGAGACGCACAGATTAACACACACTGACACAGAAACACAGAAGGCTACAGCGAACTTACAGCCCTTGCTGCCGGCTGGTCTGCTTTTCCCCGAGGCGCTTTGAGCCTTACTCTTCCCTGCCATGGCTGGCAGCCTTGGCCAGACCGGCTGCTACGTGGAATAATGTGAGCCGACAGGTGAGCCTCCGATCCCGATATACAAAGTATATATAAGCTCGTTCTCATATGGTCACATGATCATGTGGGGGCCAACCACAAACTACTACTGGGGCTGGACCAATCTGCGGTCCCAAACAATATGGCCTTGCTATTAATCTTTATCCAGGGCTGAGGAGGGGAGAGAGAGAATTTTATAGACCAAATAAATCTCTGAGGTAGAGTTTGATCCAGTTTTACAGAGAAGGTCCAGCTTGCGTGAAAGTTGTGGCCATGTTAAAACCCCCCCCCAAGATTTTCATTAAACAAAATGGATTGTAAGGTTTCGAAATAAAGTGAGAGAGACAACGGTGGCGTAACGTCATAACCAGAAGGAAGGAAGGCAAGAAAGAAAGAACAAAAAAGGTCTCTGTCCCATGACTAACAGAATGGAGGGATGGCTGTGTGAAGAGTGTTGGAGGAGTAGGAACGAGAGAAAGAAACAGAGAGGAGGCAGAGTCCAGTGTCGCAGCCTTTACGTAATATCCCATCGTTCACAATCTGACGAGCGCCTTCAGACCTTTCCACACCTACGGGTCCCCAAAACAAAAAAAATGCAACGCAAAAAAAAGTTCTGCACGCGCCGATGCGAAAGTGAACCCAACACTCAAGTCTGAGTCCAAGCTTTTTTTTTTTTTTTTTTTTTTTTTTGCCTTCTTTATCCTGCCCCTGATATAAAAGATGGAGTCAAAGGGTTCATTGGGCAGACTTTTTTACATTCACCTGGGACTGACTGGTCCGTGTGCCGGGGTGGAAATTGGCAGAAACGTCGTGTACGCATTGAGGAACACGTTTGACGTGTATAATGTAATTGGTATAGTAGTCATTTTCACAAGCTCAGAACTTAGGACACAAATGTTTTTCCCCTCGTGCACAACTTTGTCTCTGGTGCGCAGCGCAATAGAAAGACCACTATTTCACAACTCATAGCACACATTATTTCAGCTCTGCTCGATCACCTTACACTACTGGAAGTTACTGTTGTCCCTGCACTGTGTGTTGTGTTATTACGCTCAAAATTACCAAAGTGTCCATGCACAGTGCTGTGACAGATTGCAGAAAGCCTTTTTGAGTTGGGAGAACACAGTGCTGTGGCTTCGGAGCATTTTTCACTGGAATGCTTATCAAATAGCGAACTTACTTCATTGAACCGCATACATCGTAATGTGAGTACCCGGGTAGTCTAAAAATCAATCACTGGCAACACTTCAACATTTCTGATGCGTCAACTTTAGCCCTGTAGTGAACTGTCTGTCTGCTATCAATAAAAAGACAAGTTCAGCCATACAGATCATTGTTCTGCACACATCTAGCACATTACAGTGTCAAATTAGGACCAAAGCAACAGCCCAAGGGCAATCTGGTCCATTCAAAATGGATGGTTAGACAAGCGTATGGAATGCTTACAAAAAAGGTGAGACTGAAAATAAGAATGCAACACAAATATGATAACATCTGCATTTCATGAAAAGACATTACACTACTATCAAAGGGATTCAAAGATTCAAAAAATATATTTGTCATACATATTGCACGGTGTACAGCATGTAGTGACATGTTTTTAGGCAAACTAAACCTGTAAGACAGGGTATTATAGGAGTATTACAAATACAGAAAAAGTTCAATCTGATCAAATAAAAAATAAAAATAGGAAAGAAATAAAAAGTAGGAGTAAAATAAAATAAAAAAAATGGGGTGGGGATCCTTAATAATCCTCTTAGCCCTGGTTTGGCACCGCCTGGTGGTAAGTCCTGTAGGGAGTGAGTCTCGTCCGGGTGGCACGCTCGGCCAAACGTACCACTCTCTGCAGGGCTTTGCCGTCTCCTGAGAGGAACAGTTCCCATCACCAGGCGGTGATGCACCCTGACAGGATGCTCGCGATGGCACCAGAGCAAAAGGTTTTCTGGATATGTGGAGAGACTCAACTTCCTCAGTTGTCTGAGGTGATAAAGACACTGCCTACCCGTTTTCACAAGAGTGTCTGTATGGAATGGCCATGTAAGGTCGTCAGTGATGTTTATACTGAGGTACCTGAAGCTGCTCACCCTCTCAACTGGGGCTCTGTCGATGGTGAGGGGGGAGTAAATCCTCTGCTGCGTCCTTCCGAAAGTCCACAACCAGCTCTTTGGTTTTGCTCAATGTGGTGTGGGGACGGTGTGGTTTGAGCAGCCACACCGACTTGGATCTAGGTAATTGGTGGATCCAAGATCAGAGTGGCTGCCTACCTGTTGCTCGTTGGTTGGTCTAATGAGCAGCAGGTAAAACCCCCATCCCCACACTCACTCATGAGAGGAGCCCCTGTCATGGCACATGTCTATCTGCCCCTGGGCTTATTCCAACAAGCCCTACAATAAACTGGTGTCGACAACCCCGTCTTCTGTGTCTCTGTTCCAGAGGTCCCTGAAATGCTGCTGGGGTAGTGGTTTGTAAGCGAAACTGCCACACTGGAACCTAAACAGGGACTCTCCGGCACGGGGAAGGAACACAGAGGGGCCGTCCGAAGACGCCCTGGAGCCACCAGCAGGTTAGCGGGCGGCCCCAACACCAACTCTCTCCCAACTGGCAGCGGCAGCAACCCAGCGTGTCCGGCGAATGACCGAGGGAGAAGCAACCGCAGCAGCAACCACGGTTAACCGCCTGCAGCTAGCTCCTCTGCCCAGCAGCCACCACTGAGACCATCCAGCAACCCAGCAGCCAGGCCACCCCTCCAAGCAGCCCCCGCAGTAGCCAGGCCGGCCATGCCTTTACCAGCCAGCACAGCAGCCCGAGGCCCTACTCTCCAGAAGGGAGGAGAGGGCAGTCTGTTGTCGCCCTGGGGGAAAGAAGCCGGTCAACCGTGGGGTTCCGGGGAAACCAGGTTCCCTGGAGGGGGACCAGTTAATTTTTTTGGCCATTTGTTAGTTTAAGGTATGGGAACCCTGATTTAGAGTACAGTGTTTTAGGCATTTTTTTCTCTTTTTTGGTTCTCTACTTGGTGGGTGGTTGGGGGGGAGAGGCTTTGGCTTCAGTTTGGTATCGGGGGTATGTGTTGTAGGGATGGTCTTGTTTGAGCAGCCACACTTGACTTGGATCTAGGTAATTGGTGGATCCAGGATCAGGGTAGCTGCATACCTGTTGGTTGGTCTAACGAGCAGCAGGTAAATTAATTTTTTATTTATTTATAAACCCTTATCAGTCCACACAACAAGGGAATTGGCAACTTCTCTGCATTTACCCATCCTAGTATTTGACGTATCTAGGAGCAGTCAGCTGCCATGTAGAGGCGCCCAGGGAGCAGTTAGGGGGTTAAGTGTCTTGCGCAAGGACACATCAGCACGCTACCAGGAGGAGCCTGGGATCGAACCAGCAACCTTCTGCTTACTAGACAACCCGCTCTACCTCTACCTCCTGAGCTACTGTCATGACACATGTCTATCTGCTCCTGGGCTTATTCCAACTGGCCCACTCTCTCCAATAAAATTATGTCTACAATCCCGTCTGTGTCTGTGTGTGTGCCGGAGGTCCCTGAAATGCCACTTGGGTGGTGGGTGGTAGGCGAAACGGCCACACTCACATTCGAGTAGAGGCTGTTGGCCTGGCACTACCGTGCCACCTCTTCAAGGTAGGCCTTCTCATCGTTATTGGAGATCAGGCCACCATAACTGTGTCGTCAGCAAACTTTATGATGGTGTTGGAACTCTCGGCCACACAATAGTTTGTGTACAGAGAGCACTGCAGAGGACTTATGACGGAGCCCCCCCAAGGTGTGTCAGCCCACCCTCACCACATGGGGTCTTGCCGGTCAGGGAGTCAAGGACCCAGTTGCACAGAGAGGTGGACAGTCCAAGTTCCCCGAGCTTGATGACCAATCTGGGGGGGGCACTATGGTACTGAAAGCTGAACTATGATGTAAGCCATGTTTCAGTCAAGCAGAGGATAATACAGTCTCTCACGCCCTGTTGGAATCGGATTCCCGCCCTGATATCGTCCAGTTTGTTCTCCAAAGATTGGACATTGGCAAGCGGGACACTGAGTAGAGGTGGGCGATGTGCCAGAGCCCTCAGTCTGTTCCGGACCCCATCCCGCTTCCCCCTATGCTTTGTTTTCTTCGTGGGAGGCGCCGCGCCATTGTTGTTCTGGCACGGGCCTCGCAGAATCTCCTCTGGCAACGAAGAGGTGGATAAAAAGTTTGGGAACTGGTGAGTAATGCTTAATCCAATGTCCATAAGTGTGCTGCGGTCGTTTGTACAGAGTGCAGATGAAAGTGGTGGAGAACAAATAAGAAAAACGAACAATAAAACGAAATAAAAGCACAGCCTCAACGGAGAAGCCAGGTAGGCGTCCAGACACAGCGGTGCCATCTTGGAAGAATTAGACCATCTTAGACTTTATGAAAGGCATAATATCACATTTATGCAAAGCATCTGTCCAGCAGATTTCTGGAGGGTTTCATTTTCTTTGCACAGTGTGAGCGGCAGCAGAAGGGAGGCATGGGTTGAATTCAGACAGCAGAACCAGCAGATCCAGAGCCAAACTCTGTATCCAGTGGGGCCGCAGGGCCTTTCCTACCCTCATGCAAGTTGACATCTACGATTTTGTTAAAAAAAAATAATTCAAAAATAAATAAATAAAATAAATAAAAAATGTAAAGGTTCTTGATAGATCAAGAATCAATACCAGCAGCATAAGCCAGAGTTGGATGTTCTTCAAACTCTGACAGAAGAACACATTCATTTTAATGAGGAATTCTCATCCACCTCCCATGATAAGTCATGTGAAGAATATGAATGAACGACAATGTCTGCCGCTCAGCACACATCAACACACAAGTTTCTGTGTCCCAAGCCTTCTACAGTGTCATTGATCAGAGCGTTGCACACATTGTGTCTGTGACAAACTATGCTTCCTCAGCACAACGCTCACATTTCCTGTTTATGGCACATGTTACAGGTGGTACATCCTGAAAGCTGTATCCTCAAACGCAAGCCTCGGAAGATTAGTCCTTGCGATGTTTAAGTAAGTTCATCTTTATGTGTGTAGAAAGAAGCGTAACTATTTGGAATGGAGCAGAAAATACAAAGATTTACAAGCAAACTTTGAAGTGAGATAATATACCACCTTAAATACAAGCACTGCAACTGAATGCAATACCAGAAAATATTTTTTTTTTCACTTTTTTTTTTTTTGTCTTAAATGAATTGACCAATTCTTTGACACACTTTGAGCACACACACACACACACACACACACACACACACACACACACACACACACACACACACACACACACACACACACACACACACACACACACACACACACACACACACACACACACACACACACACACACACACACACAATGTGGAAGATACATTTCACTCAAAATAGAAGCTATAGAAGAAGTCCCCGGCGGTGTCGAGGTTCATTTTACTCGGGATTACATCGTCGGGGGAACGTGCCTTCGATTTAAACTCAAACACTGCAAACCTTTTCAGGACGAGAAGGTTATCTTATTCCACCCATTCGGAGGTTATTGAGACTCAAAGTGCTTCCCTGCGCTTGCGAGCAATCCTCAAGGTCGACTTTGGCGCTAGTATCTTGAGGTCCACTATTCAGAGTTTAAACTATGTGCGTAGCAAGTGAACTGAGGCGGGGACGAGTGCGGGCTCTACCCCTAAAAATGTTATCTATGTCATTTCCTGTATTCTGGTCTGATACTACATTCGGCTACACCAGCTGGGTAAAATCATGCTTCAGTCGGGTGATTTCGCGTAGAGGAAGCGTTTTGTTCCGGACTGCATGTTTTCAGAGATTACAACCGCCATAAAGTATGGGAATTGATTTAACGACTAATTCGGGGCGATCGTTTAAAAAAAAAAAAAAGTAAAGTTCATTTAAAAGGACAATGCCCAAGATTGTAAGGGGGCCGCCTTCCATTACGCTTTATAGTCTCCTGTGAAATGCATCTTATCAACCTACCTCGGCGGCTTTAATCGACTCCTCTGTCCCTGCCTCGACTCCCGCTTAAGCTGGATATCTCAAGAGGGAGACAAAATTTAATACTGATATATATTTAATATATCAATATTTATTGAACAACATATTCATGGCACAACAAGCCATTTCTAACGACTGTTAATACATCAGACTTCCATTAAGTCAGATACATTTACATAAACTGCACCAAGCAGCTTGTAGTAGTCAACTACAAAGTACACTGGCCTATTGACCGGCTATTATATTTTTACAATCAACGCTCTTTCCTTTGAACTGAGCTACTACCGTCTGCTGAGGAACACTATTGTTTTGAAGTTTTGTCTGATGGGGGATCTCTTCGGGAATGTGAATAAATCAGGGGAAAACGACACAAAACGAATTACGATCTAAGAACCCGGTCATGTTCATGTGACACCAGCGATGGCTTTACTTTCCCTTTGTTTGTTGTGCTTTGACCGTTGTTTGAAGGGGAGGAAACGCAGGTGGACCAGAGCAATCTGTCGAGCAAATCTTGCCCTTCATCCTCGGGATGTTAATAATTAACCGTTTAACCGACAACAAAAATTTTGACCAAAAATGACTATCAGTTAAACAGTTAAAAATAAATATAAGAAAATAATAAAAATGAATTTGAAAAAAAAGGTTTGCTGCAATGAAACGGAAAACAGGCCATACGATCTATTTCTTAAACGCAACTCAGCGGGGGCGACACGCGCAACCACACATGCCTTTTATTTCAGGCACGTGAGAGGGCAGCTCACGCAGCCCCTGGCAGGGTCCTTTCCCAAACCTGGAAGTGCCGGCCACAGTAAGCTAAGCTATTTACAAACAAAACAGAGCAACAAAATGAAAATGCTATCTTTTAAATAAACTGCTTAAAATGAATAAACGTGTGTGACTGTATTATATATTGTTTAAAGTAATGCCATCGTTTTTCCCTGACCTAATTGTGTGCACCCTCTAGTTAAGATGTAAAAATGGGATTACTCTTTACGTCTCATGCCCATCCCAACACCGTCGACATGTTGCATTCATCCATTCTAAATAGTACATTTTAATCTTGTCTGATAACGGTTAATGACCGGTTCACGAGGGCCACCTCTCGGGCAGAAAAAAAAAAATCTAATCAGCATCCCTACTTAATCCATGAACTATTTCATGAATATAGAAATGAAGCTTCAACTGTAACACGTTGGGAACATTTAGGCAAAATAGAGGCAATGATGACACATTTGACAGTACGCGGTATTTGAAGTACATTATCAAATCACCATCTTGAGAACACAGTATTTTGAGAAACGGCGATATGTTGTTTTTGGTATATTTAACTTGAATCCTTTATTTGAAGAGAAACTACTTAGGGATCAATATGATCAACACTTTTCCAACTTAAAACAAGAAAAAAGGGAACATTCCATAATTTATCCCAAGTTGTGTTCTATTCTATGTTAAAAAGCACCAGTATCACCGTAGTCAGGGGTTCCAGTGCCATATGAGCTCAATGAGTACAAAACACTATTTCCACCAGTATTATTGGTTCCATCAAGTAAGTAAATTAGTCAGCTATAAGTTTTTGATTCCCATGGGAAAATTCATGGTCTGCATTTGATTTGATTCAACTATTTAGGATGTGAGGTAACAGCGCTCACCACCAAGCCACATTAGCCCTGGCACCAGCCAAGCATTTACTTAAAAAAATATATATACATATATAAAAAGTACTGCATGCATTCCTGCTGACCGATGCAACCAAATATCCATTAAACAACAGCTGTAAAGAAAGAAAAGCCTGCGTGCCTGGAATAATCATATTTTACGGAAATCTGAATAAAAAAATTAGAGAAGGTAAGACGTGTCCTGAAATTGTTCGGGGCGAGGTATATAATGCATTTCATTTCATCGAAAAGAAATACTGATGCAATGTATCACGTATACATAAAATCTGGTTTGGCTGTAATTGTACCACATTATACACACAGACGCTACGTGACGGGCGTGATATGAGGTGCTGTGTTGCGTTCGTCCGCGGTAACCCGTTTCTGCGAGGCCTCTCACATCTCTATGCTAATGAGGGGAGCGGAGGGAGACCAAATGTAACTGTGAGATGATTATTATAATCTCAAATACTCCACCGCAGAACATAGCGGGCGCACGCATCCGACTCTCTTTCAGTGTTTTTTTTCCCCTCACACACACACACACACACACACACACACACACACACACACACACACACACACACACACACACACACACACACACACACACACACACACACACACACACACACACACACACACACACCACCCTCAACTGTGTTACTAGGCAACTGGAACCTGCTAGCCCCCCCAAAGTAGCCCACACAGACACACGGGAAGGGAGACAGCACATTCAGACAATACCATGTTGGCTTAGAAGCAGATAGGCAAAGGGCACCTGTTTGCATGTGCTTGTGTACACAAAAGCACAAGGGTATAACATACAGACTTGCAGATACAATTCGCCAAATTGACAAAATTTTGCTTTTTTCGGCGGCCCCTGCAAACACTGAGATTTGAAGCGATGACTACAACGATATCCTCAGAGATCTAACATTCTCAAACTTTAATTGTTTTTAATGATTCTGGATCTGATTTTTCAGATGAATGAATAGGACGGCCACCATGTGAGGAAAACCCATGAAGTTCTACCATGATTCATAGAATTACAGTCGAAAAATAGTTGTAATGAATGAATGAATCCTCCCAGTTAAAATGGATGATTTTCACTCCTCCAGTAAATCAGACGGGGGAATGCGTGCATACACGTTTATTCATTTTCTACCACCGGCCACGTCGCCTCGTGTCCTTTTCCCTCCTTGCTCGACATCCTGCCGGTTAACTCCAACCTCGTTCACAAGCAATGAACCCCTCCAGACTCCCCAACGGACTGATCGCACAACAGGTTCTGTTTCAAATATAACTTATCCAACACTAAACATACAGAAGTAAACGTCGTCTGGCGTTTGCAATAGATTTAGATGAGCTTTGGCACATTGAGTGGATGGAGAAGACTGCACTTCAAATGGAACAGAGGACCGTCTAGAGCAGTGTTTCCCAAACCACTTTTCTGGGTACCCACCTTTTAAAAAAAATGACAAACCATCCTGACCCAATTCACAATAGGCCTCATCTAGAAATCACGAGAAGAGCAAATTTGTGTATAAATCAGCGTTTCCGTTGTTTCGGTAATTGCCAAAGTCATATTTAAATCTCTCCGGTCATTATGTCTGGTGAAAATAATTCCCTCTTAACACAATTTGAATTAGTGCTGGGCCATAAAACAATAACGATAATTATCGCCATTGTTTTTTCCCTCTATGTCGAAATAAAATAGACTCGATCATTTCAATAAAAAAAAAAAAGAAAGAAAATGCAGATCTGTTCATTTGCGAGTTCGGCAGATTGCAACAAACAGCCAATCAGTCAAGCTGACTTTTCACCTCGAACCAATCAAGTTTTATCGATATATGCAAACGCCCCCTCCCTCCTGGACAGGTTGCGCTTGTAAACACAGTACACATGGAGCGAAGACAGAGCGCAGGGTCCAAAACTGGGGGAAGCAGATAGATGATGTATCCTTGACAAACAGGGACACATACATCCATAATTTGGCAGTTTTATTTAAGTTCCGAACCAAAGCCGACGATAAATATTCATTATGTAAAATATGTTCAGGAGACGTCCTGATGAAGATGGACACCAAGAACTTTATTATTCATTGAGACCTACTTGCCATATTTATTTTGTTTTTAATCAAAATGTTATTGAAGTGAAATGTTAATTAAAGAAGCTGCACTTGCTACTTATTGTTCACGGTGGAAGTTTCGCCTGCCTTTCTGGAAAGACTAAACACTCAGTTTCTCAATAAGTATGTTTTATTTCAATATTAAAAAGTATAAATAATAACAACACATTGATAATATTTAAACATGACTCCTAAACAGTTTAGATCTTTAACAAAATTGGACTTTATAATAATAATAATAATAATAAACAATAACTTACTTATTACACTACTTTTAAGTTACTTACTAATATAAGCAAAAACAGATGCTATTTTTTGGGGAACGCTGGTAGTAAAAGGAAAATTACTACCTGCAGCTCCGCAGCTCCATTCAGAGCCATCTTTTCTCCAAACAACCAAATAAAAACTCTAGATGTATTTAATTTACTCTGTTTCATGCTGCTGCTCTCGCTGTGGAGCAGATGGCAGATCGCTCCTGAAAAAAAAAACCCCGCCGTGTTCTCACGGTCCGGTGGCAAATACCCTGCGGCCTGGCACGGTCCGTGAGCCGGTGGTTGGGAACCTCTGCACTAGAGGACATTCCGTCGGTGATGTTCTGGTTTATTTCCCACTTTTCATCGCCACATCTGTGGAACTACTGGACATTCTGGTCAAAGGCGCACTCTCCCTTGTACACACAGCGAAACGGAGAGGAAGCGATCGGGGCGCAATTGGCGCGGCTGTCTCCCTCTCCGATGGCACCAACGATACCGCAGCGATAGGTTGCCCGCGATCAGTGCGCCAAAACAGTTCATTTTCATTCTCATTATGGAACGAAACAAGCACCGTGCATAATAGCGACACATTCTCCATGACTCTCTTGCCACCCCCTCAGTCGACAGTTTGCCTGGAGCGGCGAAATGGCTAAAGCCGGCCCTGTAGATGGGCACGCAGCTGGAGGTTGAACCTGTGTTGGCGAACCGGACTGTACAACGTCTGGGAACCACTGGTCTAGGGGATAGACCGCCTCATTAGTGTTGCCCCACATTATGTCGGTCCCACGGTGAGCGTTTTCCTCCCTTTTTACGGAAAGCCCTGATGGACCCAAAGTGTTGTTCATAAATTTGTCCTCATCTGAGTTCTCGTCCCTCCAAAGCTCTTCACGCACATTAGTGGAGGCATGTGACTGCATTAGCTCCACTAACCACAGTCAGGTCAAGGTGAGAAGAGGTAGTGTGTCTATTAAAGGGTGGAGACACACACACACACACACACACACGCACACACAAACAAACACAAACACACAAACACACACACACACACACACACACACACACACACACACACACACACACACCTGAAATAGTGCATGTTGTCACACAATACTGCGGCAATGAGCATAACGGAGTGTGACTGAAGCAGAAAGTTGTGTTGTTTAGACAAAGAGATTTTAGTACAGCAGTCTGTTACTGACAGAAACTAAAAAATCCAATGCAAACACTAAAATCAATGTCCAATCATAAGTAGTATTATATTGCTTTATACCGGGAAAATTTATATATATATATATATATATATATATATATATATATATATATATATATATATATATATATATACACACACACACACTCCGCATACCCATGTAGAGGGACACGTGCGTGGGAGAAGAACTAGGAAGTCCTCAAAATATTCAAACAAAGAAAATACTCCCGCACACAATGTCTAAACCTGCAACCTGTGGGAGTCTCTTCTGTGTGAATATAAATTACCTTTGTATTCCATTGCTATTCAGACACATACATGAACATTATCAGTTCATAATCCTAAATGGCAGAACAAGGTTGATTGACTGGTAACCTATGAAAAATGTGCACTTGTGTGATGTTTGTTCACGTTTAGGCTTATGGCCAATTTTTTCCCATTTTTATTGTCATTCATTTATTATTGTTGGCTATTCTTTGGATGTGAGCTGCTGCACCTCCAGGCATGAATAAAGTATCTAAAAAGTTAAAAAAAAGTCATGCAACACAACCTGAACATGTAGTAATCAGGTCAATTCTAGTGCTTAAAAAAAAAAAAAAAAAAGATTGTGTGTGCTGCCGATAAGAGGAAGCCACACTGCCGTGTCCTGTGTGTGTGTGTGTGTGTGTGTGTGTGTGTGTGTGTGTGTGTGTGTGTGTGTGTGTGTGTGTGTGTGTGTGTGTGTGTGTGGTGCAGGGGAGAGGTCCCTCTCTGGGTGCATTAGGCTGATTGCTCTGACTGTGCTGACACAAGAGGCATTCCACTAATGTGCGTCCCTCCCCCCGCCGGCTGGCCCTGACGGAAGGAAGGGCAGAGCGTCGCGGATCACTGCTGCCTGTTTATTTATAGCCGCGGTGTCACCAGAAACACCCTCGCCTCCGTCCAACTCCCCCCTCACCTCCCCATCCTCCCCCACACCCGGTGAAAGACTCTCTGACTTCTGCCCCGGGGGAAACCCCCGCCGTCGGCCTGCAGCCCTGCCCTGTTTTCTCGCACCGGGCTCAGCTTCTCTGGCAGAGTGTGCTGCGATAAGGGGGCTGCGAGTGTGTGGTGGTGGGATGAGCAGTTATGTAAAGTGGGCCTGTGCGTGCGCTTTAGCCGAGTATGTCGTATGTATGAAGCGTGTGTGCGTGCGTGCAAGGATTTGCACGTCTCATTATGCATTCTCAGACAAGTGGGCCTTGTAAATTTGCCCGATCTGAGTTCAGCTAAGCTGAGCCAGCGCGGAGCTTTGACCGGATCGCTCAAGACAGAAAATCAAATGCTCATTCGGGGCACAGTGTCTTAACTGAAAGGTATAAAGGGGGTAATCAAGTGAGGAAAATAACTAACTGTTAAGTGAGTGTTTTTAAAGATGGCGGCGTGCACCTCATTAAGGGGACAAAAACCGGAGCTACAGCCGGGGAAGTCCATCTGGTCAGCCGACCAAAGGCAATTTATCCACTGGCCCGAGCCCGGCCGCACCAGCACTTGTTGAACTGAACAGCTGTTCTGTCAGAGGGAATGAGAGAGAGGGCGAGCGAGGGAGAGGGAGAGGTTAAACAGATGCAGGGGGAAGGACCGACAGAAAGAGAGAGGGGCATATCCAAGCGATAGCAGCGAGTCTGAAGAAAAAAAAGGAGAGAAAGAGTGATAGCAAGAAAGGGACAGGAAGGTAGTGACTGAAAGAGAAAGATAGAAACCATGTGGAGATGTGATGGAGAGAGCGAGAACTACAGAGTGGCCATCCCTCATGATATTTTTCTCCGCCGTGGTTATGAAAGCCTCGTCAGCGTCAAAAAGGCCACTTGGTGTATGACACTTGACTGAAGCCCCCGTATGTTTATGATTGTTGTAGTGACAGTGCAGTGTAACTTATGGTGAGTCTTTTAAACCTGTCAGCAGAATATACTGTATATGCTTAATAAACCAAAAGCAAGTTGGATTAGAATTCACCTTTTGAAAAATATTGGATTACCATTAGCCAATTGTGGTGTGGGAGTGGTTTGATTTAAGCAGCCAAACCTGCCTTGGGTCTAGTTAATTGAGCTCAGGAGCAGGGGTGGCTGTGCACCTGTTGCTCATCAGAGCAACCGATGAACGCAGGTTAAATCGCCCACCCTCACACGCACACAGGGAGAGCCTCTCTCATGACAATGTTCCATCTGCTCCCGGCTTGTTCCATCTTGCCACTCTCTCCAATAAACCTGTGTGTTTGTACCATCATGACCTGTGTCGGCGAGCCCCTGGAAAAGCCACTCACGTGGCGTGTGGCAGGCGGAAATGCCACACCAATATTATCAAATTCATGGAAATTATAAAGCTAAATGTTGATCAGACCAGTTATGGTATTTCATAGTATTTTCTTTTCCAAATACAAAATATTAGAATTATAATTACATGTTAAAAATATTTTTAGAGTACAAGCTGCAAATAAGCTCACAAGCAAAGCCCCTTGTTATTTTTGAGGTGACACCTTCTCCAATGCCAGAGTGCCTGCACGCATTGGGTGAAGAATCTTACGGTTGGTGACTCATCCGTACAGAAATAAGCTTGCGACAAAAAAAATACAGGAAAGGTCTCCGTTTCATATGAGCAGAACAGCAACTGCACTTTAATAAGCTCACACTCGAAATGTCTGGTTGGAACGGCAATTAAGTTGACTTGGAATCTAGCATTCTGGGTCATGAATCTTCACAGTGTTAGCTGATTTTGCAAATCCTCTATCACACTGTTTCAGCATTCAATGTTTTAATATTACTTCATAGTTTATATATATTATTTTCATTAATTGGATCATCTAAAAAATCTGTGACAGAACTGCAAAATACACAATCAGCCACAACATTAAAACCACCACTAATAACCACTAATAGTTTGTAGGTCCCCCTCGTGCCGCCAAAACAGCTCTGACCCGTCGGGGCATGGACTCCACAAGACCTCTGAAGGTGTCCTATGGTATCTAGCAACAAGATGCTAGCAGCAGATCCTTTAAGACCTGTAAGTTGCGAGGTGGGGTCTCCATGGATCAGGCTTGTTGTTCCAGCACATCCCACAGCCCCATATGCAGCAAGCTGCGATGCACTGTGTGTTTCTATCATAGCAGCATGAACTTTTTCATCTATTTGTCCTACAGTAGCTCTTCTGTTGGATCGGACCAGACGGGCTGGACTTTGCTCCCCGTGTGAAACAATGAGCCCTTGGGCGCCCATGACCCTGTCGCCGGTTCAATGCTTGTCCTTCCTTGGACAAATTAGGTGGGTACTAACCACTGCATACTGGGAACACCCCACAAGACCTGCTGTGTTGGAGATGCTCTGACCCAGTCCTCTAGCCATCACAATTTGGTCCTTGTCAAAGTCACTCAGATCCTTACACTTGCCCATTTTTCCTGCTTCCAACACAACAACTTCAAGTACTGACTGTTCACCTGCTGCCTAATATATCCCACCTCTTGACAGGTGCCACTGGAGCGAGATGAGCAATGTTATTCACTTCACCTGTCAGCGGTTTGAATGTTGTGGCTGATGTATGCATTCCATGCATCCCCAAACCAGTTTTGGGATATACGCGACATCGCTCACAGGGCGGGGATTTAGCGGAGATATCCTTCTAAACAGACAGTCTATACTGCACTGACCGTTTTGAGAGCTTCAATCCTCAGCAGCCATCGAGGAAACAGTGGAATGACTGGCTGATCAGAAGCATTTGCGAACCCCCGCCGATATATCATGTTAACAGAATATTACTCATGACCTTTAATTCAAAAACCTATACCCTTGTTGTCAGTGGCTTCAATTTCACGTACATTTTACATAATCAACCTTACGTAATCAACAGCCAAGAATCCTACTAGTGCTGCAACACATTCCACAACATCCATTTCACAACACAAATCTGTTAAAAATAACACATTTCCATGACACAAGCTTTTGAACCTTGGAAATGCTGATCCCACTTCTTTCTGCAAAGTGCCTTTGGTAGATGCTGGGTTTCCATAGTTTCATGCCATATGGTGCCATATGTGGCAAATACAAATCTAAAAATAAGCTCCAGAGCCCATTCTGAGTATCATGTTGAGTTCTGGTCAAGAAGTAAAGGTCTGGGACGTGGACAAGGAAAAGAGAGATGAGTCACTCCTGGGGGGGCGGCGACTCACTGCTGGGGGGGGCGAGTCGACCAGATGCACATGGAGTTGTCTCCAAGTCAGATATCTCAAACACAAGCACAAACTGCCAGCAGTGTTACATTCCAAACTCGAGAAAAATCTGAGTCTAATTCCTTGTGTATGTGTGTGCATACTTGGGCAAATAAAGCTCAATTCTTTGCTTTCCATTGATGTATCAATTCTCAAAATACCGATACACTATAGTTAGTTATCTTGTTGTATTGGTTGTAATTCAGTATTGTAGGCCTGTCCTTGCTGTATTAATAGCCTTGGAATGCATCATAATGTATTGAACTGCGACCTCTGTATCATGGCACATACCTTATCAACAGCCTAATTCATTCAAACAAAAAGTTTTGTTAAATACAAATTCATTTAAACACGTTACAGTGGTCAACCTCAGTAAGTTACAAAATCAAAACCCTTTTCCAGGATCCTTTGTATCCATCCATCCATTTGGATCCTTCATACATTCTTAAAATAAAACTAAAATGTGTTGAAATAGATTTCATCATGTCTATCATTACCCTTGTGAGTCGAACATGAGGCCCAGAAGAGGATTGAAATGAAATGGGACAACTTACAATGTGAGCACATTTCCAGAGGATAACTGGCTTCATTTCCCTAAAGGAGAAAGAAAACAAAAGGGGATAAGCAGTTAGATCAGGGAAGGAACGGTGGAACAAGTCATCATATACTACACTAAAGAAGAAGGGCCTTTGTCCTCCATTCAATATTAAATGTATATTCTGTCCGTGAATTGTATTCCATCAATGCATAAAGAGCATAATTAACTATATTTTGAAAAAAAAAAAAAAAAACAACAAAAAAAAAAACCAGTACTTGCAGATGTTACAGATTAATGTTGTGGAGTAAGAGTAAGATATTAAAGAAAAGTAAGATATTTCCTTTGAAAAATATTAGGGTTAAATGGAATTATTGATAGGGATACACCGATTTATCGACCGTACATCGGTTTCGGTGGATATTCGCCTTTTGACTGCAATCGGCCTATTGGCAAATAAGATGACATTCACCGATGGAAGTTTCCAACACACAGACTTTGGCCGTGCCGCCCAGGTATAATATAAGTATAGTTGGCGTTGATTTGTAAGTATATTTGGCGAATCACTTTAGCATTTTATTTATTTATGATTATTATTTTTTTAACCCATCCCAGGAGAACGACGCCATCATTGCAATGCCATTGTCATCACCATGGATTTTAGAAAATGTGGGCACCGCTACCTGCAGCGCTCTAGGCAGGAAGTGATGCTGCATTCATCGGAACCCTGACAACTGTAGGTGATTCTGCGTTCAGGCAAACTCAAAACATCGGTATCGGCTATTGGCCAAATTGTTATTTTAAAACACCAGTATCGCCCAAGAATTTCACAATCAGTGCATCCCTAATTATTGAAGTCCATACAGTATATCTGAAGTTAAGTACAAATTGTACTTCTAGCTACTTTCGGTTCATAGAAAAACACAATGCAACATACATTCAAAACTTGAACTAGCAGTGAAAAGTTCATATAAACTGGCTAGAGGCATGACATTTTAATTTAGCTGTTTATCAAATAACCAGAAGAAAACAAGATGTACAGGTCCCTGTGAGTGGTAGCCAAGGCTAGATATCAAATGTAATACAGACAACAATTATTTTTCAGTGCAACAAACAGTCCAGCTGTTCTCTACAGAAAAGCTGGAGCCGACAACCAAAACCAACAACACAACACATCCAGACATACAGTACTTGTGAATTACCGTCTATGAGCTGATATGCATGTTGCTACAGGTGTACAAAAGGTCTAAAAAGTAAAATGGGCTATTTAACATTATACATAAATTCTAAATTCCGCAACACATAGATCCATTAAATATTCTTCCAAAAACTCCCTGTGGTATGGTCCAAATGAACCCACTTTGCATAGTTCAGTCTCGGGTCCAGCAGGGTATGTGCAGTTCTATACCAGCAGGGTATAGGTCTAGTTTGGTGAAAACTTAACCAACAACTAGGTCACAAAATAAGTTATATCGATTGAACGGACATCCTTGTGTTTTAGGGTAGTGACTGTAGGAGGTACCCAGTCCCTCTTAGCCACTTTTAGATAATGCATTTATCTCCAGGTGTTCCAATTCTCAGCTCCTTTCAAAGCATTTTCAACTGGACGCAGCTTATCAAGATAGACTTGGTTCTATGGCTGACTTTGACTTGGAAAACGTTCCTGCGTTCGCTTCTCTCTCGCTCGAACTTACAGGACGGTGAAGGTGTAGGCCCGGTGTGCTTAAGCCAGTTTTCTTTTAGCCATTCATATCAACTGGGACAAAAGAATGTTTACACTCGTCATCACTCGCAATACAAAACTGCCATCATCTCCTTTCACTGTAAGGCCTGCAGCCTTTTCCAACACGAGATGAAAGGATATAGAAATGTTTTTGTGAAGGGTGCCATCAATTAAGGTGTACAGTCAGAAAATAACCCCCTGAGATGGCTGTGGCCCTTTTTATTGTGAAGTTATATTCAGACACTCTCTCTCGCAAACACTTGCACTAGTGTCGGATCGTCCACAAATGGAATGAAGGCGACCGAGTCTCCCTGGGTGATGAGCCGTTATTGCCGAGTTTTATAGTTTTGTGTGGTGTGTTTTTGTTTTAAGTTGCAGTCTCCTGCCGCCGGCAAATGTTTCCCCCTCCATGTAAGAGGTAGCCTATGCGGCCTATGTGCGGCGTACAATACCGCTGCGTGCGCGGTGTCTCAGTGCCAAGCATCTCATCGCGCATCACCCTTTATACACTATAAACATCGTATCAGCGTTCTCAGTCTCATTCCCGCAGTCTGTCAGTATTCACTACACTAGCGTTTTTTTGTTTTTTTAATTAAACAAAAAAAATAATCTTAAATATACAGACATCCAAAACTGTGATACATGCCGAACCGTGAGCCCACTGTACCGTTGCACGTGCACACACACGCACACGCACACACACACACACACACACACACACACACACACACACACACACACACACACACACACACACACACACACACACACTTTCTAGCGTGTTAATCTCTGTTTTGTTTCCGGACATATTTTCTCTTATTGTGTAGTTTCACATCCTGCAGCATGCAACCAACAAGTCATCTTTCCTTATGATAACCAGTCATAAGCCCTTTATCGTCAACAATATTGATATAGTTAATAATTAGGACAGTAGCACCAGAAAACCAGGGGAGTCCTTATTCCTTTGTAGATTGTCATTGACTGAAGTATGCATGGGAATATAGTACATTAACCACATCACAAAAGAAATTGAAGACGTTTTGAAAATAAATGTCTAAATGGTTGCAGCCAGGTCAGGCAGTTTTGTAGCCAAGTTAAAGTTTAAAAAATAATTGAAAAATACATAAAAAAATAGAAAACATATGTGGTGCGGTGTGTGGATTGGATGGTTTGAGCAGCCACACCAGACCTGGAACTAGGTGATTGGCTCAGGGTGGCTGCATACCTGTTGCTCACTGGTTGCTTCCCCGAATAGCGTTTCACCTTGTCACGGTGATACCCTAGCCCCAGAGAACCCGGTCTGGAGCCTATTCCCTGAATTGCGTTTTACCTTTCAGAAATATATTAAAAACCTAGAGAAGAATAGCAAAAGAGGTGTGTTGTGTTTCTGGCTGCTACTCCGTGCACTCCCGTCTTTCCTTCTCCCCTCCCCACCCCGTGTCTGCTCTCATCGGCTGTAGCACGTTGCGTCACTCCCGAGTCAATCCCGACACGACCAGATATTATACCTGCTTGATATCTCGCCGGCGTCAGATCGCATTATAAGCAGTTCACACCACATGCTCGTCGCACACGGGAGCGCGCTATTATTTGCCTCCAATCTGGGGCTTTGCTCAGCGATCTCCAAAAACCTGTCAGCGAGTGGAAGATCAGGCCAGAGTTCTGTAGTCTGAACTCGGATAAGCCAAACGTCAACAAGAGAACAGCCTAGGAAACACATAGCAGCAGGTGGTATAGAGCAGTGTTTCTCAAATGGGGGTACTTTGGGGTGCTGCAGGGGGTACTCGAGGTACGCGAGGTCCGGACTTGTGGACTTGGTAGTTCGACTCAGGAGTACGGACTCCCGTGGACGGGAGGACGCAGGACGGTCATGGTGCAAAATGCATTCTGGGATACCTGGCTGTCCCAAGTCCACACAAGTCACCACCGATGCACCCTCGATAAAATGGGCGGAGCAAGTCCACATCCGGGCATTTGGACTGGACTTGGCTTGATGCGGACTTTGAATTGGAACAGAACTTGGGCTGCGACTGATGACGTTTCACGAGTCCACAAGAACACAAGTACAGTCAAGGACGCAGATTGAGAAAGGCCTAATGTCTCGATCTAGACATGGTTCTAATGTCGGACGTGATAGAAAACGACGGAAGCCATTAAGAGTATCAGATGTCCATCGTGGACCTTGATCTTATCGCGACAAGTCGGATCTGGACACAAATAGCCAGGAGGGAATGAGGTCCTTTTAATAGATCAGTTATGTACTGGCAGTCATAGCAGCTGCCTTTCTTCCACCCCTGAGCATCGACTGGGCATCAGTCTAGCTGCTGGGAGCAGAGACCGAGCGACTCACAACGGAAGCGGGAGGGTTTCCCCCATTTCACAACGGATGGGCGGTAGAGGTGGTTCGAGGGAGGGGCACGCGGGATGTTCCTAACAGCTGACAGGTTGAGAAAGAAAGAGATGGAGCGTGCATAGACAGGCAATGAAAAACAGACCAACCTAGTACAGCTCAGTGTAGGTCAGGGATCGGAAACCTTTACGATCAAAAGAGCCATTTTTGGGCAAAACGAATGCAGTCAAGTGCAAATGAGAGGCAGGACACTGAAGGGAGTTCTCAGGTGATTTGGCTGGCGGGAGCAAGGGCTTAGGTTTTGTTTGACATTGGGGGGGGGGGGGGGGGGGGGGATACATTAAGCAGAGGGTCTGGTCGTCCTCCCTCATAAAACCTTGAGCGTGAAACACTTGGGCACCAATTTGTGCCTTTGCTACATCAATTTATGTTGGAAATGTCCTCATTCATGTTCTTAAAATTCTTAAAAGTACATTTGCCCTGCTTTCCGCAGCAGTTCCGAAATCCCTCTCTTTCCATCATCCCCAGCCAGATACTTTTCAGCAAATGCAGTGCGTATGTTCAGGAAATGTCTTTCAGTATTACCTTTTTTTTTTTTTTTTTGCTAATTTCTTGCCGCAGATCAAGCATAGCGGTAAGCCAGCAGCGTTGGCCGTGAAAGCAAACAAATTGGCCGACCATAATTCTTTATTTTCCTTAAAGGAATTTGGGATGCATAGCTACTGTATTGCCAGCGAAATAGCTCCAAATATGAGGATAAATAATATGGCCGTTCGGTCAGAGCTGCGGCCTACTTACAGCGTTCCCGGGGAGCGCGTGCTGCTGCTAGCCAGTATCCACTCCCAGCTGTCTGCTCTCCCATTGGCTGGAATTTCTGCATGTGCGCGAGGAAGTGGCCGAATACTCAATTTTGATTGGTTGCTCTACACGCGAGGACCCCGCCACGTCACGTTCCCGTGGCGCGCTTAAGAAGCAGACGCGTTCCATCAAAAACTTAAACCTACCGAAGCACATTTGAGTTGACTGAAATGTAAAAACTTTCTTTTTTAGTTTATTTATTTTTTTAAATATACGGTGTATAGGCTACACATTTTTACAATTGGAGAATGTAAGAATCACTTTCGGCCTACAACAATATATTAAAATAAATTAAAATTGAAATGTCAAAAAAAATGACCGTTATTCATTTCCATCTTCTTTTTTTGTCAAAGCCACAGCGAGCCACTGGGGAGGGGCTAAAGAGCCGCACGTGGCACCGGAGCCGCAGGTCGCCGACCCCTGGCCTAGTTCAATTGAACAAACCACAAGGGGTTAATTCCACATAGCATTTTAATTTGTAAGCTGATATTCGATAGTGTAGGGTTCTGTATGATTATATCGTAATAATGTCGATTTCCACGTCATCCTGCCTGAGTTACAGTCGTAAGCTACAGTATTGAATCACCCTGAAGCCAATTTTGGAGTTTGCCGTGATCGTGAAATAGGTGGCACAACTAGAGAGGAGGTGCAACAAAAAAAGCAGTATTAGAAACGTCATGAATGAATGGTAAATGTTGGTGCCCAATTGCCACAACCCCTCTGAAAAACGCATTCCACGATCCATGGTAGTGAACATTACCACATCCAGCACTGAACAATGCGAGTCAAAAATCAGGTGTGGTGCACGAGATGATAGCGAGAACTGATCAATAAAACGAAAAAAAAAAAGGTTCTGTGGATTCCATGCATGGTGGACAGGTTGAAAACGCTTGTAAGGGTTAGCCCAATTTATCAACAGAACACAGAAATGCTTTTTACATTTTAAAACCTGTATTTAAGGTGGGTAATACCGGCAACCTCGTCAAACACCTACACGTACGAAAAGGGCCTAAAGCGTTTGCAAAATGTGTTTATGTGCAACAGCAAGTGACTGCAGCAGAGCAACACTCTGTACAGTCTATCACCCCGCCGAGCTGACGTCATCTCTAAAAATACAGCGTTGACCTTGTCTCGTCAAGGTAACACATGCTGCGAAGTCAAACGAGTCAATTAACTGTTCGGGGAGAGCACGGTCCGGATCGGTTTGAAACATTCCCCCGATATCTGCCTATGCAGAGAACGCCGGCGGTCGAGCTCCGGCCGCCAACACACCCCCGGGGCGTCGGCAGCAGTCAAACTCCAACCAAGCGAACATTCAGAATCACCCAATAGGTTTTTGACACAAGATCCTGGAGAGGGTTATCAAGGATTGCACATTGATGAGCAATATCAATGGCGTTAGTGGTGGTAACGCGCGTAACCTCAGCCACGTTGTATATTTACTGCATCATATCGTGAACGGCGGATCTCGTCTCAATATCGCGAGTCAAGTGCGTCGCAAACTAGGGAGCCGTCTCTGGCGGGGTCGGCCACGGGGCTGTCACTCAGAGGCAGCCCGGGGGTATTTTGAGAGCAGTGGAGAGCAAGAGGTGACACGGGATTAGTCCAGGGAACAACTTAGCATTTCGCTCCCCGGTCACGGCACCGGTCGCTCCCACTCTGCTTTTACAACGCCGCTTTCGACATCGAGGTTTTGCCGTCGGGGTCGGCGGTACTTGCGTCGCCCGGCGGCCTGGGCCACGGCGTCGACACGGGCGGGGCTGGGGGTTCCATTGCGGCCGGGCCCTCCGGCGATGAACGTGTAAGGCTGTGGGGAGTTATGAATTCCAGCCTTCACAAAATAGATCGCTCACAGACCTACACCCGGACCCGAAAATATATATTTCGCCGATGATTGAGTTCTGTACTTACATTACACTAACCCTTGTTAAAGACCGGAGTGTGCTATTTCCTCCGCACATTACATTGTATACATGTTACTCCAGCAAGTATTCACAATACTGGAAACGGCCAACTCAAAATGCAGGGTATAAATATATATATATATATATATATAGTTATTTTACTCTACGCTGAAGGCTTAGATTTTAGTACCTGTGCAGTAGCGAGTTATTTTCAGGGAAAGAGACTTAAAGCAGATTTAGTCTCCAGGATTACAGGGTTATCACTAAGGTTATACCTGAGGTTAGCTCAGGGTGAGAATAGCCGCTTTCTTCCCCCTCGTGAACAAAAAAGACTGCATGCAACAAACCACTGCCTCAAACACTAAGAGGGCCTTTTGAAAGAGGGGGGAGGAGCGTGAATAGAGGTATTAGATTGAGATACAGTATATATGGACCGACAGACCGGCCGATGCGTGTTGACTCATCAATAATGCATGTTTCATTCTGAATCAATTAGGCTTCGGCACACAGCCCGTGTTTTGCATGATGAAGGGTCTGGCATCAGAGCTACTTCAGCCTCTTCTCGACAGACGACCCAAAACAACGGCAAATTGGGGACACGTGGAACCCAGTCCCAATATTTTAGCTGGAGCGGCGCGTTAAGAAAGAGGCTGCAGACTTGCACGATTTATGTAGAAGCCGCTTTGGCACAACGCAAGGTGGTATATTAAAGGTGTGCTGTCTGTATTCAAGTAAAACAGTAAAAATGACCAAGCAACACTAAAATTTACTGGACGGAAGTCATTTCAGCGAGAATTTCACATTTTAGGGATGCACCGATTTATCGGCGGTACATCTGTATCGGCCGATATTTGCCTTGTTGACTGCCATCGGCATATCTGCCAATAAGATGACATTTACCAATGGCAGAGACCGTGTTTATCCAGTGTTTCCCCACACACAGACTTAACTTGGGTGGGCCGTCCCAAAGTATATTTGGTGACCCATTTTAGCATTTATATATTTATATATCCGAGAAAACGACGCCACCCACGATCCATTTTAAGAAGACGGGGACACGGCTCTCTGCAGCGCCCCAAGCAGGAGTTGATGCTGCGTTCATGGGAACTTGGAAAACTGTAAGTGATGCTGCGTTCAGGGGAACTCGGAAAACATTGGCATCGGCGTCAGCTGTCGGACAAATTGTTATTTTAAACATTGGTATTGGCCCAGAACTTCACAACCGGCGCATCCCTATGACACCTGCACAAATAAAGGCACATTGTGTCCGTCTCATTTGCAAGGAACTTCCTGGGAAATCTGCTACCTAGTCGTACAGTAAAAACACAGGTGTAAATGCACCGAAGAAGCAAACAAGGACGGACTGTGACCAATCAACCAAACCACCACCAGAGGAGGTCAGGGACACATTTTGACCAAATTGAATTGAACCAATAAGTAGGCGGACATTGTACACTGTGTATAATACCGCAGCGTGCGCGTCAGTATTCACTGCACTAGCGTTCGCCATGGCCACGCCCCCATACCGTGAAATAACACGAAATAACTTGCTTATCCACCAATTCGCTTAATGACCCGATCCTAGGAATGGAACTCTGTCGTTAAGTGAGGAGTACCCGTACAGCACTTGAGTAAAAGTACTCAGTTGTTTCAACCCCACCTTGACCTGACCCATTTACTGTCGATGTCCTTCTGCTCGTCTTGTACTGTGTGATCAGTAAGAGTGTCGATATGTCTACACAGCCGGAGATGAAGTACATCGCTGTACGTTCTCTTTCCTTGATAACTAAAGTGACTGTGATTTCACCAGGAATGAACCTTGCTTCTAAAGTGTAACCTCCAACAAAAGTGTTCTTATTGGACCGCACATCCGAGAAAGAATAAATACCTTCCTGACTCTAGCCCACCCTTCACTGGGCCCATGAAGCCACCGTCCTACGGTCTAATGTCTCTTCATTCACCAGCTCATTATGTTTGACTTTGATGCTATCTATAAACGTAGGGACCGGCAGATCATGTTCTGAGAGCTAAATGTAATTATGGATCTCAAAGTGGAGCTTCTCTGTCCGACAGCCGGAGAGAAATTACCCTCTGGTGGAAAACCGGGAGCCAAGCGACAGCAGCAAATTCTTCTAATCTAATATCATCCAGTAGAGCACTTAACTCATTAGGGGTTAGCATATAGGTCGATCTGACGTCACATGCGACGTTACAATAGAGTGCCGGCGTACAACAAACAAACAACAATCCAACGCAAAATAATAATTCACTGACCCGTGCGATCCTCCGGGTTCACTTAAACAACCGAGAAGTTTGGGGGACGCTGGATCTACCCTTTTCAACGCGGCACGTCGGCACAAAATATTAACAATTGGGAGACGTTCATATAAAAACCTGTCAGAACGGTCCGTGTGACAGGGCGGTCGGGCGGCACCGCAGTAACGTTCAGACTAAGGAACCTGGAGTGCTACCGCTGATCCATGGGAAACACTCCTCAGAGCAGCCTCTTCTAACCACTGAGGTATCTTATTACCTTATTACATGAGGTAATACGAGGGGGGATGTCTACATGTATTGTGTGTGCTAAGTTTGCGGTGGTGGGATGGGGGTCTAGGGGTCCATGCATATATATAAATATATATATATATATATATATATATATAAATAATCTTCTTGGGGATGCAACAATATCATTTTCTTTGCCAAACGCGGCCAATTCTGTCCACCCCGAACTTCAAGCATCTGCTGATGCAGTGTATCAATCCAATTCATTTATTCTACTGAACCGGGTGAACTTGGAACACTAGTTTGGGGTCATTAAACAGATATCGACTGACATTTAATCAATTGTTCCCGATGTATATATGACAAAAAACGGCAGAAAATCTGGTCATTCTTCTTAAATATCTACAATATATTTTGAATGGCTGGTGGTATACAATTTTTCACATTGACAATGAGAACTATTTCAAAACCATCACTAGGCTATTCACCAGAGGCTCTTGAGTAACATATTTATTGCGAGGTGAAAAGTAAATGAACCCACCAAAATGTCCAGCACAAGAAACCGCACGCACATTGTCGGCCACGTGTGTGTGATACGGATAATTTATCACCCAAATGATAGCAGTGTTGTTATACTCGCTCAGATGGAAAACAAATGTAGTGTATAAAAGATCAAGGCCAAAAGACGACATGTCAAATTCCATTGGTTTGGTGACATCCAGATGATTTTCCTTTTTTCCGTTTTTTGGTTTCCTTTGGCACGATCTGCCCCCTCCAACGGATTGTACACTGCTACACAGCCAAAAGGGTGTATGGCTCTAGGGTAGCCTGTACAGTATGCATGATGTAAAAATCGGTATGCTTGCATGTGCGTGTAACAGCGCCTTCACCAAATCAGAGTCGAAAAAAAAAAAAAAAGAAAGCGATTAATCCGCGCAGCTCAAAGGTACTGCGGCGGCATCAGTTCCATCTCAGAGTTGAGCTTACCTACAACCGCTTTACAAAGGGCCCGATAATAGTAAGAATACGTAAGGCTTCTTAAGCCCTCGCCTTGAAGTGACTAATGCTGCCTGTGTTTATAAAAAAATAAATAAAAAAAAAAAGTTACACCGCCATGTGTCGTTTGCCTTTACTTTACGTCACTACACCTCGGAATCAAGCTCAGCAAGTACAACTACACAGGATTTGGTTACACGGGTGTTGGAATATGCCGTCCAGCTACAGTATACGGTGACATCAAATGCAGTAACATAGGATACCTGAAAGTCGTATGGACGACACGACGGCGCAAGGCACAAAATGAACAATTTAGGCGCCGTGTGAATTTGGTGCACCTTGGCAAAAAGCTAGGGCCACTTCAGAGCCTCCGGTGCAATGGATCAACATTCTCAGTAACAGCAAGAGATCAGTGCCATTTGTGCGCTCCACGCTGGGCATGAAATTAACCATTTTTCCTCCTCCAGCCACAGCCTATGCTCGATTAAGAACGTTAACCAACTGCCCCTGGTGGTTTCGCGGACGCGCTGAAGGATCTATAAATGGAAAATCACCTCAGAAGAAAGCTAGTCCCGCGGCCAGAGCCAACCGTGCTAGAATGTAGCTGGTGTTGATGGTTGCAAGCCAATGGTAGGGACGCAGACTGCAGGGGTGCGGACGAAATGTCCAGATTGAGTGGGCTGCATGCTACACTGCTTGATCCTGACTGGTGCTGGCTGTCCACCGTGGCTTTTCTCTCTTTTGCATTACAGCTTGATTTTCCATGTGGGTGGTGCATGATTGCTATAGGCAGCATATGGTTCTCCCAATATAATAGTCTGCAGTAGTCCCCCCGCCCCCCCAACCCTGCCTCCCCAACGGCAACGCACTGTGATGCATTTTGTCAGATGCAGGTTCAACAGGCACGTTGGACTGGGGATGCGTGACTTAGATCCGCCGATCCGAGGTATCGATCCCCGCATGGATCTGGGGCCTTGGCGCCGCAACACATCTGCATTCAGTCGGATCTGCTCCTTTGAGTCAATACCGGGGCGGCCCGGGGTTACCAGGCAACCCGCTATCACGGATGCTCCGCCGGCCAATTAATCAGGACACTGGAGCCCCACCTTCATTGTGGGGCTCCAGTTAATGTGCAGGTTTGGACACGGTTCGGCTGTCAACACAGAAACTAAACGGCCAGAAATGTGGGGGGGGGGGATCACTCAGTGACTGGATCCCCGCCACATACATGCACATGAATTCATTCACACTGTAAACATCCCACATTTTAACATGTATTAATCAGTACCATTCAGTACCATACACTCTACATCTTTATAAATATATATATACATATGATTGACCTTTGCATTCATTGTAAATACCATATATTATAGATACTTCCTAAAGGGTATGTAAATATTTCTCTGGCTATTTTTTTTTTATTCTTTTTAACTTGTTTTTCCATTCCTTGAATTTGTCAATGTATTATGCCAAAAAAAAAAAAAAAAAGCGTCATTCTGATTGTGAAATTGTTACTCCGGATTACATGCAGCGACTCGGGGGGTTGTGGAAGCGAGCAGGCCTGGTGTCATGACAAATATAAATGACAAACACACATTTACGGGCGACCTGGGCGCGTATCCGGGCTAAAATGTGTCACTTTAGGCCGAGACGACTCCTTTTTTTTTTTTTTTTTTTTTTTTTTTAAGTGTGTCACGGAACTAACTGTCTTAGGCCCGGGGCTCCGGTCGAGATCAGCGGGGATCTGGGCCACGGGCTGCGGGGCTGCACGGTCCGCCCGAGGGGTGGAGGTGGGGGGGGGGGGTGGGGGGTGAAGCCCGGGGAGGCAGCCTCGTCCGCGGAGCCTCCCCCTTTCCCTCCGAAACGCCTTATTATTGCCGTCGCCCGAGCCTCGTTATTTCACCCCGAGGAGGAGGGAGAAAAGACAGCTGTCAAAACGTTATTCGCTCGGTCGTCACCCGGGGCCTGGGTTTTTTACCGCCCGCTCCGAAAGGGGCTGGAAATAGGAGCCGCCGCTCTGCTTACCATCTCGCCGGTTGGATGACGATGAAATCCCGGGACGACGGCAGAGGAAAAGAGGTATTTCTAAAAAAAAAAAACGACGCTCCGCGGGCCTCGGGTTTCGGTGGGAAAGACGGAGATCGTGGTGTTGTGGTGGATTATTTTTACCCAGCTTGTCTCTCGCTCCCTCTCTCTCTCTCTCTCTCCGCTTCTCTCTCTCTCTCCGCAGTGGCGCTGGGAGGGGACGCCGAGTGGCGGTGCGTGACTCGCGAACGATTCGTTCGTCGCGAACGAAGTTGTTGTTGTTGTTTGGTTTTTTTGGGGTTTTTTTTTTTTTTTTTGTTGTTTTGTTTTATTTAACGACTCCGGGGTGGTTCGTTGGGTGGATGGATTGCGTTCACCCTGAGCCCGAGGACGGATCCGACCGCCGGAGCCCCGGCTCCGTCGCAGTGCGTGTGTCTAGGTGTCGCGTCGCGAGATGTGTCTGAAACAGAAGCGCTCGCTCTCATCGGATGTTCCTGCAATGTAGGAAGCCGCAGTTCCAGGACGGCGCTCCTAGGACCCTAGGACCCTACTTTTTTTCCCCAATAGCGTCACCTAGCGAGTTGTAGTTTTAAAGGTTTATTCCAACCAAATACTAGTCTAACTACTTGTAGTTTTAAAGGTTTATTCCAACCAAATACTAGTCTAACTACTTGTAGTTTTAAAGGTTTATTCCAACCAAATACTACTTTCTGTCTAACTACTTATAGTTTTAAAGTTGTATTCCAATCAAATACTACTTTCTGTCTAACTACTTGTAGTTTTAAAGGTTTATTCCACTCAAATACTACTTTCTGTCAACTACTTAATCGCTTATTCCGCCTAAACACTACTTTCAGTCTAACTACTTGTAGTTTTAAAGGGTTATTCCCACCAAATACTACTTTCTGTCAACTACTTAATCGCTTATTCCGCCCAAACACTACTTTCAGTCTAACTACTTATAGTTTTAAAAGGTTATTCCAACCAAATACTACTTTCAGTCTAACTACTTGTAGTTTTAAAGGGTTATTCCAACCAAATATTACTTTCAGTCTAACTACTTATGGTTTTAAAGGGTTATTCCAACCAAATACTACTTTCTGTCAACTACTTAATCGCTTATTCCGCCCAAATACCACTTTCTGTCTAACTACTTATAGTTGTAAAGGTTTGTTCCAACCAAATACTACTTTCTGTCAACTACTTAATTGCTTATTCCGCCCAAACACTACTTTCAGTCTAACTACTTATAGTTTTAAAGGGTTATCCCAACCAAATACTACTTTCAGTCTAACTACTTGTAGTTTTAAAGGGTTATTCCAACCAAATACTATTTCTTTCAACTACTTAATCGCTTATTCCGCCCAAACACTACTTTCAGTCTAACTACTTATAGTTTTAAAGGGTTATTCCAACCAAATACTACTTTCAGTCTAACTACTTGTAGTTTTAAAGGGTTATTCCAACCAAATACTACTTTCAGTCTAACTACTTGTAGTTTTAAAGGGTTATTCCAACCAAATACTATTTCTGTCAACTACTTAATCGCTTATTCCACCCAAATACCACTTTCTGTCTAACTGCTTATAGTTTTAAATGTCTATTCCACCCAAATACCACTTTTTGTCCAACAACTTATAGTTGTAAAGGTTTATTCCAACCAAATACTACTTTCTGTCAACTACTTAATTGCTTATTCCGCCCAAACACTACTTTCAGTCTAACTACTTATAGTTTTAAAGGGTTATCCCAACCAAATACTACTTTCAGTCTAACTACTTGTAGTTTTAAAGGGTTATTCCAACCAAATACTATTTCTGTCAACTACTTAATCGCTTATTCCACCCAAATACCACTTTCTGTCTAACTGCTTATAGTTTTAAATGTCTATTCCACCCAAATACCACTTTGTGTCCAACAACTTATAGTTGCAAAGGTTTATTTTAACCAAACACTCCTTTTGGTCTATCTACTTAATAGTTTTAAAGGTTTATTCCACCCAAATACTACTTTGTGTCCAACAACTTATAGTTTTAAAGGTTTATTTTAACCAAACACTACTTTTGGTCGAACTACTTAATAGTTTTAAAGGTTTATTCCACCCAAATACTACTTTGTGTCCAACAACTTATAGTTTTAAAGGTTTATTTTAACCAAACACTACTTTTGGTCGAACTACTTAATAGTTTTAAAGGTTTATTCCACCCAAATACTACTTTGTGTCCAACAACTTATAGTTTTAAAGGTTTATTTTAACCAAACACTACTTTTGGTCGAACTACTTAATAGTTTAAAAGGTTTATTCCACCAAACACTACTTTTGGTCTAACTACTTATAGTTTTAAATGTTTATTCCACCCAAGTACTACTTTGTGTCCAATAACCTATAGTTTTTAAGCTTTATTTCACCCAAATACTACTTTCGGTCTCGCTACTTAGTAGTTTTAAAGGTTTATTCCACACAAATACTACTTTTTTTTTTTAAATCTAAATACTTGTAGTTGTAGGTGTAAGGTTAGAGTTGTGATTAGGGTGTCGTCCATCTTGTCCATGTGTCCTCGCAGCGCGGTCCTCGTTTATCCTTGACTGTCACGAGAAAAAAAAAAACTCGGGTCCTAGGAATGCGGTCCTGAAGCTGCGGGCCTCCTCTCTTGCAGGAAAAAAAAAAGGCCCCTGCCCCCGCAGCTGGATATCCACCCATTTCCACGAGTGACCGTTCAACCCACACAACTCACCGATATCAATAGAGATTTACCGATAGTGCGTGTGATCCACGCAACGTCAGCGCTGACAACATTATTATTTTATATATGTAACTTATTCACTCCGTTTTAAGCCCAGCGGTGCGTGACAGAACGAATGGGATGTGACTGGTGACTCTAAACACTCTGCGCTCCGCCACAGCAAATGCCTTTGGACAGGGAGTCAAAGCTTCTGCGAGTCTCACAAATCATTTGCAATCCATGTGTATTCTTCTATCAAAATCCATCATTTTGACAACAATTTCCTTTATTATATATATACATATTATTATTATTATTATTATTATTATTTTAATCATTATTATTCTTTTTTTTTTAGGATGCCATTTGAGACGTAGACGAAGCAACTGTTCTGTCTCTCGTCCGTCGTCCCCCTCGCTCGCCCGTGGATGAGCGGACGCGAACGAACGACGATCCGGGGAAGAAAAGCGAACGACTCCCACCGCTGTCACTCTCTCCGGGGGCCGGATCACTAAAAAAGGGTCCAACCGTCCACCGCTAACGCGGAGCGGAGGAGGCGGAGGAGGAGGCGGAGGAGGCGGTGGAGGAGGCGGTGGCTGGGGGAGGTGCAGCGCGGCACATCCGGGACATCCCCCCCCCCCCCCCCCCCCCGTCGCCCCGACCACGGGAGCTCGCGGCCGCCGGCGCGGGGGCGCCGCCGCGCGGCGGTCCGGGCGCGGTGCGGCCGGGAAGCGCCGCCCCCCGACGGGCTCCTTCCTCTCCCCCCGACGGGCTCCTTCCTCTCCCCCCGACGGGCTCCTTCCTCTCCCCGCGGCCTGGCTCACCCTCCGCCGCGCAGCCATTACGAGCTGGGTGTCGGGAGCCCCAACGCGGAAGTGCCTCGAACTGCAGTTCGGCCAACGGCCGCTGGACGGCGTCCCAGAAACCTCAAACTCAACGTAAACCAACGGGACTACAGTCAGTATTTACGTCGACGAAGTGTGGATAAGTGAGTGTAACTCTTCGAGTTGTGTTTTCTGCCTTGTGACTTTAAAAAGGTTATTGTTCCGTGAAGAGGACGCTAAGCCTGGAAGGGGGGGTGCGGGGTTGCGGCCGCCATGATTGACACAGCTCTCTCGTTTCCGTTGTGGCGAGGTGGGCGTGTCTCCTCTTTCCTCCCACTGTCCGCCGCTTTCTCATATTTACATTTACATTTACATTTATATGTATATGTATATTTACGCCGAACGTAGCTTTGACCTGGTTTCCTGTACTGATGTCCTCCACTCGCTGTGCCGCCACGCCGCTCTGGCAATGTACACGCAAGGTTTGACGACAAGGGTGTTTTATTTGTTACATACCATGAGACGCGGTGCAACGCGGCACCACTGTTGGACATGTCGCCTCTTTGAACGAAACCCCCTCAGAAACAACGACGAGTGAGGGTGAAAAGAGAAGTCTGACTCTTCATTTATGTATTTAGTTATGTATTTAGTTATGTATTTATTTATGTATGTATTTATTTATTTATTTGCAGGGCAAATGCCCCCATCGTGGGACTAATAAAGGTTTATCTTATCTTATCTCTTATCTCAACTAATCAAAAAAAAAAAAATCCCCCAAAAAATAGCGGAAACATGAAGTGGCAATGGGGCCGCCGACTATTATTTTAACATCCTGGGTATCGCTTCTTGTACGCCTGGTAGCCTCTTTGCTTTTCACCCAAACGTTGTTTGCTGAGGCATTACCAGCCCAGGGAAATTGGGGTTGGGGGTCAGCAAAGGCATTTTTATGTTCAAGTTGAAGTTCCACCTTGGGGAAGTGACGATTGACCTCGCACAGTCTCGGACCCACTGTAAATCGCTGTCAATTCTGTGCGCTGGAAATAAGTGCACTCCCCACAAAGCCCCTGTGCCCATGTTCTACCATAGAGTTGCGTCGACGCAGGTTCTGTAGTCGGGGTGAAGTCACACATGCAGCACACAGCACAAGTCTCAAAACAGATTTATTTTTATTTTTAAGTATTGACGACAATATCGACAACACCTTCCCATGAATTCAAAACAATACACCATTCAACGACAGTGAATCTGATAATCTGCCAGTGATGTTCCACACTGTAATGCACTATCGAATAATTTTGTCTGTTTGCTCTCATTTTGTTGGATAGGTCAGTCTAAAAATGTAATCAAAACCACTTGAGAGATATTTGTTTATATTATTATTATTATTATTATTATTATTATTATTATTATTTGTATTGTACCAAAAATGTACATTGTGATATGAAAAAAAAATCCCTTTGAACGAGAAAAGATAGCTTCAACTATCTTACTGAATTTTTGCACATTGACCATTGTGATAAGACAAAACAGAATCGTTGTTGTCAGCGTGTTGAAAGTCACATTTTGATCCACACATTTTACTTTTCAACCACAGTGTCTTTTGAAGAGGTAGAAGGAATACAACTGGGTCCATCACTTCACTCAAATAATTACAAGCCCACATCACTGATACTCGAACTCTTACTCTTACTTAGAATACCATCACAAATTGAATACACACACCATCTACAAGGTTAAAGAAGATGGTTACCATTCCCAAATTGAATATATCCACATTGGAATAGTTTTTACACTCTATCTGAATTCACCAGTCAAGATTCCAATTAGAAAAATATATTAATTTATCAAAAGCTTTTTTCTATGCAGGATTTTGAGCTTTAAGGTCAAGATTGCCATACAAACAAAATAGTGGATATAAATAAAGAATACAAAATAAATTATATGTATATAATATTACTGTTTTTTGTATTTTTATTTTTTATATTATTATTATTATTATTATTATTATTATTATTATTATTTTTAGAAAGAAGACGTTTAAAACTAGTAGATGTCTTTCTTTGGAATCAAACTCTTCGGTAGGAAATCTAAATAATATTTTCGAAACACGGGTACAGATGTACACAACCAATCAAATGTAATATACACATAGCTGCACACGAGCGCATACACGCATTAAATCAAACACAAACACACACACATACACAAACACGCAACAACAGACAGGGGGTAGAAAACACCTGAGGTCCTAACCAGATGTCACATCTGAAATCTACATGGAAGGCAGGGCTACAGTACACCGTGAACAATGGATTATTCCCTAACAAGTCATTTAATCCTACAAACAGGCTCGTCTTACAGGGTTAAGGGCTTTGAAAAATAGCTTTGTTTTGTGAATTTAGAATAATAAAAACTGTGCTAGTGTCAAGATAAGGCAACCTGAATCAAGTTCTACTTCAAAACTTACGACACACCATTGTTCTGTTTTTTTGTTTGTTTTGTTTTTTCATTACTCACCAACAATTGCTCACTAACAATTGAAATGTCTTCGAACGAGATGCCAATTCAACACATACTTTGGAAATATAAAAATAAATAACGACGATATAAGATTTTCAGATTGAGTTGTATCTGTCGATTTGGCCTCCCCGCGCCGTTGGTTCATCAGATGAACATCTCCTTGTTGACCCACATGAGCGTGCGCGTGTCGTTGGGCTTGCACTCGTATTCGATGCTGCCAAAGCTGTTTCCCCACTGACAGTGGTCCCTCTTGTTGTAGTTGTAGTATTTGACCTGCCACACGGTCTCAAAGGAGCCCGCCTCCATGAACTACAGGGGGGAAGGAACAGATCCAATGGATATCAGCAGACTGATATATGCATATATATACAGTACATACAGTGTACTGCACACACACACGTATCGTCATGGAGCGAAATATACCCGGGGCTGGACGATATAGAAGAATCTATTACTACTACAATTGCGGGATTTTACAGGTTATTGATATATACTGTACTATCTACTTATATATTCAAAATCAAACCGTGGTTCATCACATTGAAATTTATGGAAATGTAAGGGACATCAGGCTAAAGTTCAGACCTCATGGCATGAGAAATTTTCGGTCAGATCTCCTCATCATCGATCTACACTACAAATCTGACCATATGTTATTATATCTCTTCATTCTTTCTTGTGCCGGACGATTAGGCCTTAACTTCATTAACTTTATCATTTCATTTTAGTTCAAGAAAATCGTCATAGTCGTCACCAACTTTGGTTCACTTTAAGGGGCAACCAAATTGCACGTCGACACATGCAAAATATTGTGTACATATACAGAATGATCAGCTCAGGATGGACACAACCATACAAAAAAGACAAGTTAAGAGAATTCTGCAGGCAAATATAATTGATTCTTTATAGCCAATGGTCCAGATAGAGTGGGAGGGAGGGAGGCAGGCGATTGAACCGGTCTTTTACCTGAATGCTTATTTGAACCGGTTGCCTTTCTCCGCTCTTGGTGTGAGCCACGCCCTCGGTGTTGTACTGGCCGCTGTAGACCACGGACTGAGGGTCCTTGGACTGCTGCTCCAGGGGAAAGGTCACACCCCCCAGACTCATAGACCTGGCGACACAAACCCAACACCATTCCTCAGAAAGGCGAGGGAGAGCTCCCCCGAAAACAGCAAAGCATAAAAGGAACAAACCTCCTGAGGCGGGACTTTAAGGAGGGATACCCCTTTCCGGGATGGCTAGGAAGGGGGTGTCCGGGATTTTGAATCAACCGCCTGGATTGGCTGATTCGCATCAACCCTCGGATCAATGCGAGGCTGGAGCAACAACATAGCAGGACTTTTACTTTCTGAACCGGAAATTATACACCGCTGCTTTATTGTTACGTCCTGTCGGAAGCATGACTCTGACTCTACAGACTGTTTATGCGCAGAAGTTGTCACTAGAAGAGAAATATCTGCAATATATTGGGGGGGGGGGTGAGTCTAAAACAGGCACCGACGAAAGAGGCATTTTTCCACAACATTTGGCTTGAAGTCGAACCAAAAAAACCTTAAGCAAACATAGAGGAAGTGAACTAACGTCATTGTATTGACAGTTGCTTAATTATTGTAAATGATGAAACAAAGCTGACCAGACATGGCAGCAATTCCTCCCCACGATCGGTCGTATTTCAAGGTTTGCATTGTTGATCGCGTTGATGTGCCTAATGCCACCGACGGAATTTTGGTTTTACGGACGATAACATCCACACCCTAACGCAAAAGGAGATGTATGAGGATATGAGCGGCCGTGTGTTCATTTATTATTCTAAATTTGCCGAATGATCTCCCTCCTCTTCACCCACTTAGAGTTAGCGTAGACATTATGCTCGATGCAAAAGTCACAATTTTGCAACAACTGTCTAGTTATAGCTCTGACAGTTTACAGTTTTTTGTCAACATTCATTTACAGTAGGATTATCATGCGGATGGATGGGGAGCCTTTAGTAACCCCTAAAAATATTAATTCAGGGCACATTTCAGAGCCTCTCGGGTTAATCCTGCCGGAATAGTTTGTGAATGATGGCGTCACCATAACCCTAACAACATGGGATTACATAACCATGAAACAGTTGGCTCCACACTGTATATGCATAAGCACAAAACCTGTGTTCCAAACATTAAAGTCCTAATCTGTGGTGGATTTGGAATGAAGCCGATGGGCAGGAAGGGAGGGAGGGAGGGAGGGGGTGAGAGAGACAGAGAGGGGGTTCAAATCTGGATTCCTTCTGTTCATTCTCTTGTCCCCAGACGAGTCGAGAAATGAGGATCTTGCCTTTTATAGGTCGTTATTTTGGCTTTTTTCGGTCGTTTTAAACTCCGACATTGTTATCTGGATGTCAAAATCTGATAATATAATAGAATGGTATATAACAGAATCTTATATGTGAAGGTAAGACGTCGGCCCACTACATTTTAAGGTCGATATAGAACAGACCCCGCCCCTCAAAGGCCAATTTGCTGGAAACCTTTTCCTTTGTCCAAAGGTAACAAAGGTGTTTTTTTTTTAATTTTTGTTTTTTTTGTTATAAACCCTTCTACCAGAAACTCATCATGGTACAATAATCCTTACGTGGCTTCCACGGCTCCCGGTTTGACCACCACCTCTATCTTGTACTTGGAGCCGGTCAGCAGCTTGATGGTGCGCGTCTGGCCGAACCGGGCCCCGTCCGACTTGAAGTACACGGCGCTGTTGTTGGGCAGCATCTTCAGAGAAATCCCGATCTTGATCAGCTGCGGCACGTCGGCCATTATCACCCCGGATCAGATGTTTGGGGGTCGGAGGAAAAACGGCGGGAGGGTTGCGGATCACAGCCGGTCCATTCAAATCCAAAGAGCGAGGTCCGACGACGATGATGATGATGATGATGAGGATGATGAGGATGATGAGGACGATGATGGTGGTACAGAGGCGGTGAGGTTGAGGTGCGATCGGAGGCTGGGAGTGTGGAAACTCATCTCTGGTGATGGCAAGACTGCATGCGAGGAAATGTCTCCTCCGCGCGTAATCCCGAGGAGCCAACAACACATGCCTAATCTCTCAATCTCTCTCTCGCTCTCTCTCTCGCTCTCTCTCTCTCTTTCTCTCTCGCCCCTCTCTCTCTGTGTCTCTCTCTCGCTCTCTCACTCTCTCTCTGTCTCTCTCTCTCTCTCGCTCTCTCTCTCGCCCCTCTCTCTCTGTGTCTCTCTCTCGCTCTCTCACTCTCTCTCTCTCTCTCGCTCTCTCTCTCCCTCTATATATATATATATATATATATATATATATAAAATTTATTTATTTATTTATTTATTTATTTATTTATTTATTTTTGTCGTTCCAGAAGTGAATAAAAAAATAATAATTAAAAAAATGTAATTAAAAACAAAACAAAACAAAAAACAAATATTCAAGTCATTAGATAGATAGATAGATAGATAGATAGATAGATAGATAGATAGATAGATAGATAGGACGCACAAATAGAAAGACATCCTTCCATCCGCGCGTCCGTACTGGTTTGGCCGCTGTCCATGGTTCTGAAGGGGCCGCAGCGCTGCTCTGCTGGGCGGACGATCGTCGACGGCCGTCGGGCTCGCACGAAACACATGAGCCGCGCAAGTTGTTCATCGGTGAAGTGTCCTCTTGTCTTATCTCAACAACAATAGCGACTGGTGGCCTGGACACGGAACACTAATTGAGAGGATTATTTGAAGCGCTAATGGGCCGCACCGACTAATCCAGTAGCAGGTCGACCTCGAAGTCAGAAGTTAAACAGGGGAATTGGGAGTATAGGCTGTACCCCAAATATCAGAAGGCGGCCGGTCCACATTTAACGAAGGTAAAACATACGCGTAAAGCCCCGACGGTTTCCACAATTTTCCATTTTCACTCTGTTCCCAAACGATGGCGTGAACGTGACCACTAGAGGCCCCTCGAGGCCAGCGTTTCGTCACGTGGGGGGCGCCGCTCGCCTGCTTGAGGTTTTAGAGTCGGTGTTAAAACCCAAACTAGGATTTTGAGTCTTAGGATCCCCCTCCCCTACGCATATTGCATTATGTTAGCTTTTTAGATACCTAATATGTGTAGGAGCCATTTGTATTCAGCGATTCGCACTAAAATGAAATAGCTTGCTGATACGCGTATTTGTTATGGAAACATATATATATATATATATATATGTATGTATGTATGTATGTATGTATGTATGTATGTATGTATGTATGTATGTATGTATGTGTGTGTGTGTGTGTGTGTGTGTGTGTGTGTGTGTGTGTGAAACACCGTTATTGTATTTCAGATTTCCCCCATGTGGATTAGTATTGTTATTTAATACGTGTTGTTTTACCCGATCTTATCTTATCTTATGTTCGATCACAAAAAAACAACATGGAACTGCGCATTTAAACAACCGCGCCCCGTCTTCTCGGAACAACTTCTTAATCCCAATAATAGAAATAAAACTTTCCAGTTATTTGATCAAAAAATGTCGGAGAGATGCGCAACCCGCGTCACTCGCCGTAGAAATAACAGCTGAAAAGTCAAGCAGTGCGTATTAGGGTTGAGAAATGATCTTCCTGTAAACACGCTGCATATTTCGTGTGTGTGCGTGTGTGTGTGTGTGTGTGTGTGTGTGTGTGTGTGTGTGTGTGTGTGTGTGTGTGTGTGTGTGTGTGTGTCTGGGTGTGTGTTTTTTATCCTCGCTTCTGAGCTCCTGCCCAAAACCAGAGGTTTTTTTTCATTCTGGAATCCAGTCAGTTGAACAACGAGCAGCGATGCGGGACGCTGTACTGTACTTCCAGCCGCATCAAAGATCACATCTCACATTATAAACTGTTATGATTCAAATCACCCGAGACGAGATCGCTTCAGCGTCACAGGATTCCACAGGGTGGTCACATGATCCCACGCAGCGCGGACCTATAGAAAGTGAGAGCGGCGAGCTCGTGGTCGTGTGTGCGTGCGCGCGCGTGTTGCGCGAACGCGCGTGTGCTTATGCGTGCGTGCGCGTGTTGATACTCCGCGTGTACTGTGTGCATACGGGTGTGTGTGTGTGTGTGTGTGTGTGTGTGTGTGTGTACAAGTGTACGTATGCGTTTTTGTATGTATATGTTTGTGTGAGTGCCTATGCGTGTTTTATGTGGAATGAATGCGTTTGTGTGTGCTTAAGCCTGTGTGTGTACTGTGTGTGTTTAAGAATTTTGCATGTGTGTGTGTTGAGGTGTTTTGTGTGTGTATAAGCGTTTTTGCATGTGTGTGTAGTGTGTGTGTTTAAGCAGTGTGTATGTGTGTGTGTTTAGACGTTGTGTGTGTGTTTAAGCATTTTTTTGTCTGTGTGTAGTGTGTGTGTTTAAGCATTTTGTGTGTATGTGTGTGTGTGCGTGTGTGTGTTCAAGCGTTTTTGTATGTGTGTGTAGTGTGTGTTTAACCATTTTGTGTGCGTGTGTGTGTGTGTGTGTGTGTGTATGTGTGTGTTTAAGCGTTTTTTGTATGTGTGTGTAGTGTGTGTTTAAGCATTTTGTGTGTGTGTGTGTGTGTGTGTGGGTGTGTGTATGTGTGTGTTTAAGCGTTTTTTGTATGTGTGTGTGTGTGTGTGTGTGTGTGTGTGTGTGTGTGTGTGTGTGCGTGTGTGTGCGTGTGCGTGCGTGTGTGTGTGTGTGTGTGTGTGTGTCTAGGCAGCGAGCAGACCCCTCCCCTCACGGAGCCTCTGCCCGGTCCCCACCTTCATAACCCGACGCTCGGCGCGGTGCGCTCAGATGGCCGAAGCGCCGGCGGGGGGAAAAAAACGTTGCGATTTCTGAACCTTGTCGCCGAATAAAGATGATCGATCGCGGTGATCCGATGAGTGTGACAGTCGGTCAGCTTTCCATCCGCAGAGCGGCGCGTTGTGGAGGCTCCACGACCAGTGCGTGCGCCTGAGTATCCAGGAGCTTTCCGCTTGATGTGAAGTTCCGCCGCTCTATCCAGCTCCCTCTCTCTCTCTCTCTCTCTCTCTCTCTCTCTCTCTCCCCTCTCCCTCTCCCTCACTCTCTCTCTCTACTCTATGCCTCGTAACCACACCGGGGATGACGGCGGCGGCTCCGGCCTGTGGCTGAAGAGCTCCCCGGGGCTGAAGGATGTGGAGATGGGTCGCGGCGGGACGATGAACAGCGCGGTCCGGACCGGGGACGGGCTCCTGTCCCCGGGGGCGACAGGTGCGGCGGCGGCGCGCGGCGGCGGCGGCGGCGGCGGCCGCGGCGGCGGCCGAGGCGCGGAAGCAGGGAGCCCGGCTCAGCCTGCTCGGCAAGCCGCTGACCTACAGCGCGCAGAGCGGCCGCAGGAACGCGCGCTACCGGCGCCTCCAAAACTACCTGTACAACGTGCTTGAGAGACCCCGCGAGTGGGCGTTCATCTACCACGCGTTTGTGTGAGTATGAGTTTTCAGCAGCTGCTGCATTCTAATTATAACGTGACTGGAAACCGTGTTTGGTCATTGTTCACCTGTTTTGGGTGAGAGTGAAAGTGAGAGTGGGGCACTGATAATTATCTGTCTGTCTGTCTGTCTGTCTCTCTGTCTGTCTGTCTGTCTCTCTGTCTGTCTGTCCGTCTGTCCGTCTTCATGTCTTTATGTCTGGGCCAGTGGCGATAAGGAACTCGTTGGGTCGGTTTACAATACTTTTTCTGTTTCGTGTGCACCCATCACATCCATCTCGATCAATGGATCCGATGCAATCCAGCGTGAATGAACCCACTGTAATGGCTGTCTGTTGTCCACGTTTTTGTTTTTTTTTGAGGGCGATACTTGTTTTGTTATGAATGAGCCAAATTTTAGAATTAGGATTTGCATTTCACTCCTTTTTTCTGTCACTTTCACGCGCGCACACACACAGACAGACACACACACACTTTTTCTTGCTTGTTAATCTCTGTTTGTTTCCGGATATGTTTTCTCTTATTGTGTAGTTTCACATCCTGCAGCATTTCATTGTTGACAAGTCATCTTTCCTTATGATAACCAGTCATAAGCCCTTTATCGTCAACAATACTGATATAGTTAATAATTAGGACAGTAGCACCAGAAAACCAGCGCATTCCTTATTCCTTTATAGATTGTCATGGACTGAAGTATGCATGGGAATATACCAGGACAGATAGATAGATTCCTACTCGTTTAAGCGTTGACCGAATGCCGAGCTCTCGAACGTCAGTACAAGGAGAGGAAGAGGAGGAGTGGTACCAGGGGGTCAGAGACGCGCTGTGAAGCGGGATGTTGACGTTTTATTTGCTCAGGCAGGACAGCTGAGGTTGTCAAGGGTTAAGTCCTTACATCTGCGTCCAGCCCCTGGCTTACACCCTTAGTTCAGCTTACTGTTGATTGGTGAAGTTTCAGATATAGAAGAACACGCGGAGAGCCCAAAATGAAGAAGAGGAGAGGGGGACATTTGGGGGGGACAATTGGGGATCACCAGAAATATAGTGCATGTATCACACATAAGCAAAATGAGTAATCATTAATAATCATTAGCAGATTGGTTAGCGGATACGACAGATCAAATTGAAGACAAAAATACAGGGTGCATGTATGCGTACACTCTAGCATACGTACATACTAAAAGCATACCATTTAGTACGCCAGTTTAGTGTTTCATATCTCTGAAACCATAGAATCCTCAAATAGTATTTGAAAAGTACCCGGGTTGATGAAGAGCGGTGAAATATCGTAGTATGCAAACACTGTGCACTACGCTGGAAAAAAATGCATTGTGAGGCCAAGACAGAGATTTCGATGCCGCTCATCGTCATCAACCCACTATGTATCGAAAGGGAAAGTGAATGTCCAAAAAAAAACCACCAATCTTTTAAGTCACATACGAAAGAACGCTGGAGGATCGGAGGAACACGTAGTATGTATTACACCATTCGAGATGCACCGTAAAACTTCTGCAGGGGGGTGGGAGCGGTACTCACCTGGAAGGGGTTTGGGATGTGCCCCCTCAAAGCCACGGCTGTTTCCCCTTGTGTCACGTCACTGCTCTGGAGCTGGAACACGAGAAGAGAGGCTGCAAGATCTGCGAAAATAACACTTCAGCATATGAGAGAGCGCTGACACAGTGGTTGCTGTCACTGCTCGTTAAGAGCGCGAGGGAAACTTTGAAGCCGGTTGATGAGTTTTATATAAAAAAACAAAAGTCGTCTATGTTCGTAGATGCAGCTGAACGGTTTCACCTGTTTGATCTGACGTTTGTGACGGCGACTTCCGCAGCAGAAAGTAAGTGCGCTACGGGAGGAGTCCTCGCAGCAGTCTTGCCTTTGAGCGAGGCTCGGCCTTATTGCTCATCTGAAGTCGGTCTAATTAAAAAACAGGAGTCATTCCAGCTTCATTTTAAAGAGTTTTTTCACAATAAAGTCTCGGAGAGCTCCACAAAGTGCTTCACAAACAGTGAAAAAAAATAGTCGCAAAGAAGTTCAGGAACGCAACTCACACATCAGAACCAGCCATGGCAGCACAATGTAATGTACTGTGTTGGAAATTGTGATGATCCATTTTTTAATCCCTCAAGGGCGAAGAAAAGATCAATATCATTTATATTTATTTCTTCCGTGAACTGAATTCCCACAATATTTGAACTGTGCACTTAAATCCAGCATCAGCCTTTTTACATATTTTAGTTGCAGACTTTGCTCCTTGCGTAGTTTAGTGTTTTTAGCCTGTATGTGCTACCTCTGGCTGCAGTAACGTACTGACAAAGTACTAATAATGTAAGGAACCGAGCTGCGAACGCCAAGGCAACCACAGTCTTCCGGGTCGTGACGCGCTAAGGTTTTTTTTACATAGACAGGATATTTCGAGTGCGTCCGAGTGCATTCGGTCCAGACATCCTGTTCCCGTAGACCCTTCCATAGGCGCTCCGGAGGTCAGATCCCTATTTAACCGATGCGGAAATTACGTTGCGCTGTCCGTCGCCTCACACTTCTGACAGCCAGCGAACTGACAGACATCAAAGTCAATAGATCTCTCCCCTTACGGTCGCAGGAGTGACAGCGGGACCATGCCGGTTTTTCGTCTGCGAGGCGGAGGTCTGCCGGCCGTGCGGTGATGTGGGAGTGGTGCGTGGGTGAAAAAGGAATGGGGGTGGTAGGCACTTCGTTGGGGCTGTTGCTGGTTCATCCCCTTAGCTTGTTGAGGTGTCCTTAAAGCAAGACACCTAACCGCTCCTGACAGGCTGGTTTGTGCCACGCATGACCTCCTGCACCGTCGTGTGAGCATGTGGGGGCGAGAGGGTGAATGATCGGCACCGACCGTTATGGTCCGTGAGTAGCTGTAGTGGCCCCGCACACATGGAAACACAACACGTATACATGTATGCCTCACACAGAGAGAGAGAGAGAGAGAGAGAGAGAGAGAGAGAGAGAGAGAGAGAGAGAGAGAGAGAGAGAGAGAGAGAGAGAGAGAGAGAGAGAGAGAGAGAGAGAGAGAGAGAGAGAGAGAGAGAGAGAGAGAGAGAGAGAGAGAGAGAGAGAGAGAGAGAGTCCTTGACTTTTAAGGTTCCTTTATTTTCAGTAAGTCATGTCACAACAGCAGAAACTTGATTACGAAGGACAAACCACAGGAAAGTCACAGGTCAGTAATGAATAGTATGAGTATAAACATCCTCAGAGATAATTAGGCACGCAGGGATCTGCTGATGTCTTCATTAGGTTTGAGGCAGCTGTTCACTATAAGGACGGTTCCTGTTGGAGTCCAGACTTCCTCCTTTGTACAGTTTACCTCCTTAGAGGGAAAGAGAGAGGGAGAGAGAGAGAAAGATCACAGCTAGAGAGAGAGAGAGAGAGAGAGAGAGCGAGAGCGAGGGAGCCGTTTGCATGTCATTACCTTTGGAAAATGTGTTACGCTATTGTACATTGTGTACATTATACCTTATGTACTTTTAGATCTGCAATTGTGTCACCTCGTACAGAATCTCCAACACCTGCTTATGTCTGAGTGTGTGTGTGATTGCGTGAATGTGCACGCATGGTGTATTTCTATGTGTGTGTACTGTAGATGTTTCGTTTTTTAACACCACTTTCCCCTCCACAGTCCTGGTAATTGGCTCCTCTCTCGAATCCCACTGCGCACCTCCGTCATGCTGATGTCCGCAACATCAACAAAGACGTGGTATTGGCATCCGGACCTTCCCCTCGCCAAATCGGGCTCCTTTCCCAAATCACCGCGCGCCTTAACATTCAATATCTTAATGCCATGCCCTGTGAGAGGCTAATCACATTTGTCGAGATGGGTCCAAGGCATTTTCTGTGCAATGTCCTAACCCCCTGAAGAGGATTCCATTTTGTGTGTGTGTGTGTGTGTGTGTGTGTGTGTGTGTGTGTGTGTGTGTGTGTGTGTGTGTGTGTGTGTGTGTGTGTGTGTGTGTGTGTGTGTGTGTGTGTGTGTGTGTGTGTGTGTGGGATTAGGGCGTTATGGTCTTTTTTTGAACTTTTGAGAGTATGCAGGTTTGTTGGCGTTACATATTAAGCGTGCATGATTGACATACGCGCTGATAACATTATGTAAATTGTTTTGCGTAACTTACAGACAGTATTTTCACACTCTTCACATCAAGTTTAAAAAAAATACTAACCAGTATTTTGCTGTGGTCTCCAATTGGCATTGAAGCAAATCCACATGATTGTCCAGAAAACTACCGCAGCACTCAGCAGCGTTTCAGCGTCTCGGAGTCCTGCTAGCCCCGGGATCCCCTCTAAAAGTGGGAAAACGGCAAGAAGTAACATTTTCTAAATATGTCACATGAATATGTCAAGGAGCTGCAAATGCATTTGCCGGAGTTGTTTGGCCTTTGGCTAATTTAACAGCTGGCGCAGGAGAGCTGGGAGCTTTTCATCTATTTCAATCTCACTGCTGTCCATTTCCCTTGCCCTATCATATCACTCTACGGCTGCTTTGAGCCACTTAGAATCAGAATCAGAATCAGAATCAGAATCGTCTTCATTGCCAAGTAAGTTTACGTTTAAGTTTAGTAAGTTTATGTACAAGGAGTTTTTTTTTTTGGTGTTCGGTGCAAACAGGAAACATACATTTAAAATATAACAATAGGAAAACAATCTGTCAAGCAGTTTTTTATTATTATAATTTTCTTATCTAGAGTCAGCGCTGCACTGCCAGATCCTGAGTGAAGATTTTAGGTTTCTAATCTAGCAAAGTTGGATTGGCGATCCTGCCCCTCTGGTCTTCTGAAGTACGTGAGGGGAAAATGAGCACATTTTGTCGATACATTTTAGCCTCACAATGCATTTGTTTTGTGTCGTGAAATGTCGTGCCTGATCTTTTTGGAGCCGGGGCATCCGCCCAGTGCCTAGCAGTAGATGTCGGTTTGTTGATGAAGCAATAAACCGCGAATGGATATGGTCGTGCTCATCCTGGAATGACTGTGACGCCTTTGTGTTTAGGTTGAGTGTTCAATTCAAGGTAGTGGAGGGGGTGGAGGAAGTTGGCTGGTACTCAATGGAAAATGATAGAAAAGGCAAGGACAACTGTGTGTGTGTGTGTGTGTGTGTGTGTGTGTGTGTGTGTGTGTGTGTGTGTGTGTGTGTGTGTGTGTGTGTGTGTGTGTGTGTGTGTGTGTGTGTGTGTGTTTAAGCGTTTTTTGTATGTGTGTGTAGTGTGTGTTTAAGCATTTTGTGTGCGTGTGTGTGTGTGTGTGCGTGCGTGCGTGCGTGCGTGCGTGCGTGTGTTTAAATACTGTCATGATATGTTCCGGTGTGTGACAGGAATTATAGCTTGGGCACCTGCAAAGGGGCATTTTACGTGTGGGTGTGAGTAAATGTCTCTATGTCTCTATGTTTGATATTGTCCTGATATTTTCCAGTGCGTCTTGAAAAGGTGGGCAGTGGGTACCTTGTAAGGGAACACACACACACACACACACATTGTACACACACATCCTGCCCAATAAATCTCTTGTCTGAGCATTTCCAGGTACCAGCCAACATCCACCAATGAACCAAAACACAAAGGTGTGTGTGTGTGTGTGTGTGTGTGTGTGTGTGTGTGTGTGTGTGTGTGTGTGTGTGTGTGTGTGTGTGTGTGTGTGTGTGTGTGTGTGTGTGTGTGTGTGTGTGTGTGTGTTGAGGCTCTGCATATACGGACGTCTGTTGAGGCTTGTGCACATTTGTGTGTGATCTTAGTGTATGTGTGTGTGTGTGTGTGTGTGTCCAGTTTTATGCTCAATGTCTTTACGCACAGGACACAGTAATACTAGCCAGACACAGAATGGGTTTGGTACGATGAGGTTGTCCAGCTTTTTGTGTGTTTCCAGAGACAAGAACAGGGTGTAATATGAGAAAAGAAAGGGAGAGAGAGAGAGAGAGAGAGAGAGAGAGAGGGAGAGAGGGAGAGAGAGAGAGAGAGAGAGAGAGAGAGAGAGAGAGAGAGAGAGAGAGAGAGAGAGAGAGAGAGAGAGAGAGAGAGAGAGAGAGATGAGAGAGAGAGAGAGAGAGAGAGAGAGAGAGAGAGAGATGAGAGAGAGAGAGAGAGAGAGAGAGAGAGAGAGAGAGAGAATATGGATGAAGATTGTAATGAACAGATACTGACACTCTGAAATACTGTCATGATACTATCAAGAATCTATTGAATCGTGTCCTGGAGTATGAGTGTCCTACAATTGTTTTAGTTTCATGTAGCGCTAAAAAAGTCTGACAATCATACTCCGGGACCGAATCATATAGGTGATCGCTTTCATGACGCCAAAAAGGGCGAGACCGGGTTGCTTGCTCACCTTATTCAATTAAGGCCACACGTTCTCAAATCAGGTGCGCAAGAGTAGAGCTGAGTAGATCTTTACAGCTCTGTAGAAGTTTTGGATAAGTTCAGTGTCCAATATTCACTTCCTGATACTGAAGAAGTTTAGGATTCGATATTGGTCGTACATCGCTGCTCTACGGGTTTTGCCTGACGGCACACATGCCACCTGTTCTCTTTTGATGACTAATATGGCTGTCGGCTTGAAGAAGCATTGACATTGACATCGAGGTGTCTGCGGTCGGGAACCGATCGACAAACACAGCGTTCCCAGATCTGGGGGAAACAAACGCGGCATCGCCCTCTCACCGGGCGGAGGAACACAGAGGAGGAACAAACTGAGCTTTAATAGTGGAGGAATTGAATGGGTTGACAAACACCTTGTGACAAGAGAACACGACCACACCGGAAGGGAGAGAGTGTGTGTGTGTGTGTGTGTGTGTGTGTATGTGTGTGTGTGCGCAGATACATTTATACGTATACCGCATAAACTGAAACACACACGCAAACATGCAGACACGTATGATAACCGCAAAACACACACCTAATACCACCCAGCTGGAGGATGACTGTGCACATACGGATCAGCCACAACAGGAAAACATGTTGCATTATATTGCGTAGGACCCCTTCATGCCGCCAAAACAGTCCTTTAAGTCCTGAAAGTTGCGAGGTGGAGCCCCCCATGGATCAGGCTTGTTGTTCCAGCACATCCCACAGATGCTCCATCGGATTGAGATCTGGGGAATTTGGAGGCCAAGTCAACACCTTGCCATCAAGTCTCCAGGTCTCCAACAATGTTTTATATAGGTGGTGTGTGTCCAAGTAACATCCACATGAATGCCAGGACCCAAGGTTTCCCAGCAAAACATTGCCCAGAGCATCACACTGCCTCGGCCGGTTTGCCCTCTACCCATAATGCATCCTGGTGCCATCTCTTCCCCAGGTAAATGATGCACAAGCACCCGGCCATCCACATGATGTAGAAGAAAACGTGATTCATCAGACCAGGCCACCTTCTTCCATTGCTCCATGGTCCAGTTCTGATGTTCACTTGCACCTTGTAGGCGCCTTTGGAAGTGGACAGGCGTCTGCATGGACACTCTGACCGGTCAGCGGCTAGGCAGCCCCATACGCAGCAAGCTGTGATGCACTGTGTGTTCTGACACCTTTCTATCATAGCAGCATTAACTTTTTCAGCAATTTGTGCTCCAGTAGCTCTTCTGTGAGATTGGACCAGATGGGCAGACTTCTCTCCCCACGCGCATCAGTGAGCCTTGGGCGCCCATGACCCTGTCGCCGGTTCACTAGTTAGTTGTCCTTCCTTGGACACTTTTGGTAGGTACTAACCACTGCATACTGGGAACACCCCAAAAAACCTGCTGTTTTGGAGATGCTCTGACCCAGTCCTCTAGCCATCACAATTTGGTCCTTGTTAAAGTCACTCAGATCCTTACACTTGCTCATTTATCCTGCTTCCAACACATCAACTTCAAGAACTGACTGTTCACTTGCTGCCTGATATATCCCACCCCTTGACAGGCGCCATTGTAACGAGATGAGCAATGTTGCTTCACCTGTCAGTGGTTTTAATGTTGTAGCTGATCGGTAGATGCATTCACACACACGTGCGCACACATTTCAACACATACACGCAGAAGTCTTTTAAGCACATACTGTACATAGACATTCAGCCATTGATTAAGATTCAAACAAAAACACACACTCTGAAACCCCTTTTCCACTGCACAAAAAACCCCACCAATACCTGCGAACATCTGGCTTTTGTCTTTAGTGGTAAAGGTTAGAATCGGCATGCATTCCCGGGACAAATTACTCTGCAGTGGTCGTGGGAATTTATCAGCTCCAGCTCCGATTGGCAGTGATGGAAACATGACAACCAGGTAGACACGCTAATTTTCGCCCGTTTTCCGGCCCGATGCTATGACGGGGCCGGCCTCGGAACAGGAGGCCCGCTCAGCGGCCAGCCCCCCGGCAGCACACGGCACGTGGCTTTTTTTTTTTTTCCCAATCACACTGGAAAAACATAGCTTTTTCAAAGCTTTCGTGACGTAGAATGTGACACACCAGGGGAAAAAGGAAAGGCATACTCGTCTACTGGCAATGGGAAAGGGGTCATTCGGCTATTTTTCGCGGGTTGACCCACGTTTAGTAAACCTGCATATACGGGCTAATTTTGCTGTAAAAACGGTATAATATATGCATTCCGATATTGCAGATTTATTCATTCATTACACTAAATCACACCAGTCGTACACCAAACCTGTTGATCTGTATATGTCTGTGTCTGTGTGTGGGCGTTTACACGCGTGTGCAGCTTGGTCATTAGTCATCCAGCGGCTCTTCTGAATTTCCAGAAGAGTAGAGCTTTGCAGACCAGAATGTTGTCCTGATTAATGGAGACAGGTTGAGCTGACACACACACACACACACACACACACACACACACAACACACACACACACACACACACACACACACACATACACCTATCTTTTCTTTCTTTGTTTCTCCCACACTATCCTTACATTCTATACCTACTATCTGACACACATTTGTGTGCGAGAGATGTATGTAGAAATACAGTATGAATAAATATTTCAGCTCATTGTACTTGTTTTATACTTCCTTGGATTTTCATGACCACTCTCTTGTTTATATTTTCTTCCTTGCCACAATCTTTGGGGCTTGACAATAAGCATTTCACTGCACACTGTACTGTATAAGTGTATGCTTTTCCCATCCCACTATCTATGTACATTGCACATTGAATGTTTAGCAGTGAGACTCATTCTCTCGTGGGAAATCCGACGATCCAGATACACACAGGTTTTATAGAATCAAGCCTGTTGTGGAGGTTGGACCCAAGGGTTCTGTTGTGAAATGTTCAAGCATCAAGTGTGTGTGTGTGTGTGTGTGTGTGTGTGTGTGTGTGTGTGTGTGTGTGTGTGTGTGTGTGTGTGTGTGTGTGTGTGTGTGTGTGTGTGTGTGTGTGTGTGTGTGTGTGTGTTGGGGGGTACACAGAGCACACATGTATCAATAATCCCGACACATTTTCTTCATCTCGCAGATAAATCATTTATTTAATAACAAATGTGAAGCGCCCCCCCCCCCCCCCACACACACACACACACAGATATTCACCGGAATCTCCTTACATCCTCTACAGTTGAAGCAGGGCTGGCCGATATTGACATAATCAAATATCACAATATTTTTTGACGGATACCTCAATGCCTCGGCGGTACTTTGGGGATTTCACAAGATATTTATTCACTCAGTTACTCAGTCACTTTCTTTCCTTCTCTCTCTATTCATGCCCTTCAATCTATCTGTTTCCAATTCCTCTCTCTCTCTCTCTCTCTCTCTCTCTCTCTCTCTCTCTCTCTCTCTCTCTCTTTCGCTCCACTCTCTTTTTGTGAATCTGTTGTGAATCAATGTTTCCTTATAGCCTTTTAAAGATGTGTCTGTTGTTTTGAGTCCTCAGTGTGTGGCTCTCCTTTGAAGTTCTCTGTGTGATGAATATTTAGGAGCATGTGGCGGATTCTTAATCAGACTGATTGCGGGAAAAAACTTTTTCTTTTTTTTTCTTTGTTTCTTTTTTTCACGATGCAGGCTGTGAAACAAATTTATCCCTCGTGACTATGTAGTGGGTCAACTAGAGCAGACTGGCTGAGGACCCTGCCTACAGGCTGCATAAATACAACATTCAACTGAAATCTTGCTGACAAAACATGCAAATAAAACACAATCTCATGATAGCACTGAGCATGTGTATTTTATAAAAAAAAGAAAACTATTTTTTTAATATATATATATATATATACACCAATAGCCACAATATTAAAACCTGTCAAGTGGTGGGATAAATTAGGCAGCAAGTGAACAGTCAGTTCTTGAAGCAGGAAAAATGGGCAAGCGTAAGGATCTGAGTGACTTTGACAAGGAAGCCAAATTGTGGTGGCTAGAGGACTGGGTCAGAGCATCTCCAAAACAGCAGGTCTTGTGGGGTGTTCCCAGTATGCAGTGGTTAGTACCCACCAAAAGTGTCCGAGGAAGGACAATCGGTGAACCGGCGACAGGGTCATGGGCGCCCATGGATCACTGAAGCACATGGGGAGCGAAGTCTAGCCCGTATCACAGAAGAGCTACTATCGCACAAACTGCTAAAAAACTTCATGCTGCTATGATAGAAAGGTGTCAGAACACACAGCGCATCGCAGCTTGCTGTGTATGAGGCTGTGTAGCTGCAGACCGGTCACAGCGCCCCTGTCCACCCCCAAAGTGCCTAAAATGGGCTAATGAGCCTCAGAACTGGACCATGGAGCAATGGAAGAAGGTGGCCTGGTCTGATGAATCACGTTTTCTTCTGCATCATGTGGATGTTCAGGCCCTGGGCTCTACCTCACAACTTACAGGACTTAAAGGATCTGCTGCTAACGTCTTGTTGCCAGATACCACAGGACACCTAGATGGGTCAGAGCTGTTTTGGTGGCACGAGGGGGACCTACACAATATTAGTGCTTATGAGTGGTGGTTTTATGTTGTGGCTGATAGATATATATGGCTGATATATATATAAATTAGTAAATAAAGTGAATACATTCATATATTTTTAATACAAAAAAAAATCAGTAATTTCTGCTCTCAATTTTTTCATTTAAGCCACTTACTTTCAAATTGCAATATTGAAATTTTCCCTTGTTTGAAGTTTTCCCTTGTGTTGCCAACCGGGGACGATAATAACAGAATTTAGAAACAGAAATTAACAAATGATTCCAAACAAGCGAAAATCTATAAATTAAAAAGTGGCTGATAGAAGAAAAGATGAGTGGCCTGTTGATTTAGTGTCTATCAGCCAGAGTGGCCAGTTATCTATTAATTAAAGTAATTTTCCCATCTCCTTCTTCTACCGCAAACGACCCATATGCATCCCAAAATCATTGGAAAAATTATGTTCACCACATGAGTGTAAGTATATTTACACAATATACAATATATTTAAGTATATCCTCAAAAGGTGTTTTTTTTTTTTTACCCGCATGAGTGAACATTTTAATTTGTAAGGGGTAGGGAGTAGGTAATACGTGTGTACTTATGTGTACGAGTGAAATATTTGTGTACTTTTCCATTTATCAACACACGTAAACAAGTAGGAGGAACTGTCATCTTCTTGGAATGTTCTCCTTCTAGCTCCTTCTTGGGCGTAATAAACTTGGTCGCCCACCCTCCGCCGTGTCATCGTTGGAATAATTTCGGAAAAAACGCCGTGATATCTGGGTCAGCCCGGTTGTCCGCGGTCAGGGAGCGGGAACACCTCCGTCTGGGAGATTGTTAGGCATTTCTCGCCCTTCAAGCAAAATTTGAGCTTTGAGCGGAACTTGGAACAGTGGAAAGATATCGTCAAGCAAGTTCACGAGTAGAGATATTGATAAACAGCCCAAAAGAGGATCAGCTGCGTCCCATACACCCCTCCTACCCCCCCGGGAATACGAGCTCCATCTCATCTGTTCCCTTTGCGCGCGCGTGTGTGTGTGTGTGTGTGTGTGTGTGTGTGTGTGTGTGTGTGTGTGTGTGTGTGTGTGTGTGTGTGTGTGCGTGTGCGTGCGTGCGTGCGTGCGTGCGTGCGTGCGTGCGTGCGTGCGTGCGTGCGTGCGTGCGTGCGTGCGTGCGTGCGTGCGTGCGTGCGTGCGTGCGCGCGTGCGCGCGCGCGCGCGTGCGCGCGCGCGCGTGCGTGCGTGCGTGCGTGCGTCCATCAGTGATGGTCTATGTGTGTGTGGCCTATGTGCATTTGTGTGATTTCCAAAATGTGTTTTCTTAATAGCTTGGTTGAGCAAGAGTTTATCTTGGACTCCACAAATATTAGGTATTGTCTTACTATCGGCCATCTCTCTCTTTCTCGCTCTCTGTCTCTCTCTCTCCCTCTCTCTCTGCCTCTCTCTCTCTCTCTCTCTTTGACACCTGCTTGCACAACATAATGAACGTGCTCGCCTTTTTGCTGCGGGAACAGTTTCCATTCTTCTGGAAAGGCTTTTCGCTGGATGTTGTATCTCAAGCCGAATGATTGCATAATCGTTTCAATGCAGTTATTGGGCTGATTGCAGTCGTTTTGTATCATCATCAAATTCCTCAAATGTTTCCATCCACATTTAAAAGGAATTTTAAGCCAGTGTTGCAATGACATGACAAGGTTTCACCCGCTGGTTTGAACGCGATTGACAATCTACCAAATTCTTTAAAATTCTATTATTTTATTTATTTTTTACCTGTGCGGTCAGTATTTGTATGCCATTGCATCTAAGACAGAGTTAGGCTGCAAGTGGAGTTCACGTTCTCAACCTGCAATGCAACTCTTTAAATCATATAGAAATTCTGCAATAACTCTGTCCTGTGGACGACCCCAAGGAAGACAGGAGCACAGCTTTTGGTTATAGAGAACCACCACCAACGCCCAACTTAATTTCTATGTTCTAATGTACACTGTCAATAAATGGCTCTTTTTAATAAGGTGGATGTGTATTATTACACTATTAGATGCTTGGACTATGAGAGTGTCACAAAATGAGCCAAAAATTATTTTCAATTACATTACAAGCCAATTATTATTATTTGTATAATAATAATAATTTAAAAAAAAAATAATAATAATTAAGTAAATTTCATGATCGTGACAGCCGGAGTTCTTCAATTTATTCCAAAGATCTTGGATGGTGTTGAGGTCAGGCTCTTTGCGCGTCAGTCAAATTCTTCCACACCCCGGGCAACGGCATTTGTGACATTGCCAACCATCTTGTGCAGTCTGGTTGCCCCGTTGTCGACCATTTAAAAAAGCGACGGGAAACTTACCAAACTTCGGCCACAAAGTTGCGCTAACCTTGCTCTTCATTGGATAGAACGGACCAGTTGAAATACGCTCTGTGGTTAATTCAGTTGGGACAGCTCTGGAGTCATCTGTAAACCAGGAGAATGTCCCTTTAATTGCTGCCCCCACGGGAAGACAGATTATAATTTACCTCATACCCTAGCGCCTCGCACAGGGCAATCGGCTCGAGAGCTCAACTTAATGAGTAAAATAAAATAACAACCGCGCATGGAACAGGCTTTGGCTTATACCCCGGTGCTCCCTCTTATTGGACGTGCGTGGCCCCTCTCCATGCTACCTGCGGTTTCACTACACCTTCCACTTTTAAACATGAAATGTTTCCACTAAACACATCATACAAAGCGCTCCGACCTGCTTGTCGAGCTGAACACTGGCAAAGTGTTTCTTTACACTTTGGCAACAATAATGTTTCCTTTGTAATGCTGATAAAACACTCAAAGTATCAAATGAGTGCATATGCTTTTTGGTGTGTGTGTTTGAGAGCGAGTGTATGTGTATGTCAGAATAACAAGATAAATCAATATTGAGGATTTGTATGATTATGATTATAGTATGTATGATTATAAAAATGTGTGTGTGTGTGTGTGTGTGTGTGTGTGTGTGTGTGTGTGTGTGTGTGTGTGTGTGTGTGTGTGTGTGTGTGTGTGTGTGTGTGTGTGTGTGTTGAGGCTCTGCATGTACGTACGTGTGTTAAGGCTTGTACACATTTGTGTGTGATCTTAGTGTGTGTGTGTGTGTGTGTGTGTGTGTGTGTGTGTGTGTGTGTGTGTGTGTGTGTGGTTTACTGTTAAATGTCAACTCCATCCAATTCAGCATCAGGCTGTTTATATGAAGCCTGAAGTTCTCTCTCTCTCTCTCTCTCTCTCTCTCTCTCTCTCTCTCTCTCTCTCTCTCTCTCTCAATTTAGCTTTATTGGCATTGACAGTTATTACAACAGTATTGCCAAAGCTAGAAGGCAGGTAGCACTCAACAAGAACAACAGGATTAGAGACAATAATAACAGATTAACCGCATAATAATAACAGTAATAAGAATAACAACCGGTGTCATTTAACCCCACATAACAACAACAACAATAATAATAATATGCATAAATACAATAAAAGTTAAAAAAAAAAGTAAATAATAAAGTTAGTATGTACAGGGCAGGTCACGGCAGATTCCGATTGTTCGTCAGTTGATGACATTCTAGGAGCCAAGGGGGGCTCCCCTAGGAGCACGGCCATCTCTTCTTCATCAGACAGTGTGGTGGATGATGCTAATAGTGAACTGTATTAATATTAAAAAAAAAAAATGCTGTGTGATGTTTTTGCATTGTTGGCAGTGCAGTAGAAAGTGCATCTCCCTCTCTGCCTCACCTGTCGTACAGTACACTGACCTCGTAATCTTTGCTCTTTAGTGCAGTCAAGATTTATTGTGTCTGCCTTTAGTGGCCAGACGGTGGTCACTGAGCCTGTACTTGGCCGGGATCTGTCTCTGCTTCGTATCTCTGACGGTAAAGAGATATTCTGCTCATTTATATTGTCTTTTTAGGGCCAGAGAGCAATGACGTTGGATTGTTCCAGTGTTCCAGATGGGCCTTTTTGGTTTCTTTAAAAATTTGGTTTACTCTGATGTTGTGATTGTAAAGCAGTGCTGGTCTGAGATGTAACGGTGTTGGGTGTCGGTTGGTTCATAAGTCTCTTGACCGGCTGACTGAGGGGCTTTCAATTGCAGTGTATCTTAGGGACTTGATTTAAGATGTATCCAAAATGTGGTTGCTCTTTTCTGAATGTTTAATATTAACAGATATCAACCTAAGTCTGCCCTGCATGCATTGGTGGGTGTTTTTCTTTGTATGTTCAATACTTCTGCAGAATTGGGCATGCAGGGCCTCTATAGGATGCTTGTCCCATCTCGTGTAGTCGTGCTGACTGAGTGGACCCCACACTTCACTTCCATATAGGGCTGTTGGTACGATTATACTATCAAATAGTTTAGTCCAGATTCTGATTGGTATGTCTATTTCGTGAATTTTTCTTCTAAATACATAAATGGCTCTACAGGCCGTCTCTTTTCATGGATTCACTGCCAGACCAAAATTTCCAGAGGCACTGATTTTGAGCCCCAGTGCGATGTTTCCTAGCGTGAACAGGTATCTGTTTTCCTGAGATCCGCGCTTTTTCTGGAAGATCATCATTTGGGATTTTTTTAAGTTTACTGTCAGAGCCGAGTTGTGACAGTATTGCTCCTGCAGATCCAGATGTGGCAGCTGTGGCAGATCCAGATGTGGCTATTCTCTGTGGGTGACAGCAACACCAGGTCATCTGCATAGAGCAAGAATTTCACTTCCTTGTTGTTTAGGGTGAGGCCAGGGGCTGCAGGTTGTTCCAACAACACCGCTAGCTCATTGAAGTAGACATTAAAGAGGGTTGGAGATAAGTTGCACCTTGCGAAGAAGTCTGTTCTTTTATCGCCATTTTTTAACCCACACTTACAGTATTTTTGACATAGATTGATTTGATTATGTCGTAAACTTTACCCACTATACAGCTTTGGAGAAATGTATAGTCTTGCCAGATTGAATCCAACGCTTTCTTAAAATTGATAAAGCATGCAAAAATCTTGTTTCATTTTTTTTTTTTTTTTTTTGGTGTATGTGTTGATCAGTTAGGGTTTGTAGGGTGTAAAAATGATCAGTAGTGTGGTGATTTGGTAGGAAGCCAATTTGTCCTTTACTCAAGAAATTGTGTTCCATCTTTAGTAAGACCTGATTTATTGGCTGATTTGCAAAAACAGCCTTATGTATTCCAGATTGATTTGTCTGAAATTTGGTTGAGAGGAAGTTGTTAATTATGTCGTTAATTTCTAGGAGAAGTGATGACACTTTTCAAGATGAAGTCACTGTCAGGAGCCCATCTGTATGATGTGTGTAGTCTGAGCATTTTGCAGGGCTCAGATTCTTTTTCTGTTTGTTGTCCAAGTTTTCAGAGAGACATTTGTCTGACAGTGGTCTGATATTGGTGTCTGTGTTCTGACAGTGAACACGCTGATGGCGAAAGGGGTCCGTGTCAGTGATCACATAGTCAACTGCACTAGTCCCAAGAGCTGAACAATACGTGAACCTCCCTAGAGAGTCCCCGCTGACCCTACCATCAAACATGTACAGACATGTAGGGCTAAGGAGCGACAGAGATAAGAAGAAGAATCTTTAATTATCACGCAACACACTACAACACATGCACACACACACGCACATGCTTTGGATGGTGGCCAGTGAAATGAGGCCTCTACATTTAACCCATCCTGGCTTGTCCTTCCTCCAGGGGGGCAGCCAGGAGCAGTGGGCGGCCATCCTCGATCGCTGGTCAGACGATGATGTGTGCATGCTTTTGATGGGGGTGCTTACTGACGTTAGGTGGAGGAAACCCCATGTGAGCACGGGGAGAACATGCAAACTCCACACAGAAAGGCTCCTATTTGGGAGATTACCCGCCCGGAGCACGGTGCCAACAGCGCCCCAGGCGGGAATCGAACTCAGGACTTGCTGTGAGGCAGCAGTGCAAATCACTTCGCCACCGTGCCACAGATGCCCATTTAGTTGAAGACACGGTCAGGGTGGTTTCTCTGGGGAGTGGTGGGGTTGAGGTATAGTGAAGGCTGTCTGAAGATGTGACTGTTGCCAGTAACACCCACTATATCAGGCTCACATCCTGTTCTGGCAAAAAGCAAAATGCTACCTCGGTCCTGGTAGTGGTTGATCTCTTCTTGGAGTTTGTCAAAAACGTTTTTGTTAAAATAGGGTGACTACTAAGGGGCGTGTATGCTGCACATATATATAAATGGTTATTTGTACCATACAATAACCCCACCTGAGTCTCTCCCATATTTGGGGTTTTTCTGCTTGAGGGATCGTAGTAAGAGTTCTGCGTATCCCGGGGGACAGTGGGTGTCTCTCTCCTGCCGACACCATGTTTCTAGCAGAATGACAATGTCATGTCCTTTGATACATGCGATAAACTCTGGGTTTACCTGAAGAGTATAATCCTTGAATGTTCCATGAGCTTATCAAGAAAGAATTCATTTTGTTCATATATTGTATTACATAGATCTATGTACAATGACAATTATACAATTGAATTAGGATCAGGCAGTAAGGGTGTGGTGAGGGGACGGGATGGTTTGATCAGCCACACCTGACCTGGAACTAGGTGATTGGGTCAGGGTGGCTGCATACCAGTTGCTCGTTGGTTGGGCTAACGAGCAACCGGTAAGAACCCCCATCCTCACACTCACTCAGGATAGGAGCCCTGTCATGACATGTTCTATTTGCTCCTGGTTAATACCACCCAGCTTCCTCTCTACAATAAACTGGTGTTTACAACCCATCGTCTTCTGTGTCTCTGTGCTGGAGGTCCCTGGAAACGCCACTTGGGTGTCGTGTGGTAGGAGGAACCGCCACACTCTTTGTTTTTTATTTTAATAAGGATGGTATGTGCGCTTGTAAACACACACACACACACAGAGAGCGGAGACAGAGCTGCATTGTCTAGAACTCTGAGGAGAAACAGAAAGATGAGGTGTCGTTGGGACACATACATCCATAATTTGGCGTTTTTTTGGGGATATTTAAGTTCCAACCGAAAGCAGACGGTGAATATTCATTTTGTAAAATATGTCGACGGGACGTAACGACGAAGACAGACAACACCACAAACCGCCTGACCGCCCATTTTATTTTGAATATTCGATAAAACATATTATACATCTACATGCCTTGATGATGTCTTTATCTTTATAGCCTGCTTGTCCATTGTTTTCAAGCTCAATAAACACATATGATTTGACCGGAGTCTTTCCCATTTGTCCGGGAAATATAAATCTTCCAGGACACGTTGAGCGGCACCAATTTTTTCTAATGGAAACTCTGGTGTGTGCGTGTGTGTGTCTGTGTGTGTGTGCGGGTGTGTGTGTCTGTGGATGTGTGTTTGTCTGAGGGTGTTGGTGTGTGTGTTAGAGTGCAAGTTGGTGTTTTGTAAGTGAGTCTAGGTGCGTGCGTGTGTGTGGGTGTGTGTGTTAGTGGTTGGGGTGTGAGTGGGTGTGTCGTTTTTTTTAATTGTTATTACCAGTCATCTTGCAGATGAGGTGCGGTAACTGCCTCATCTCTCCAATGTCCGGATATCCTGAAACTTCCTGTGCGTAGGTATGCTTCCTCTCAGGGGGCAGCAGGGCTTGGGCGGTGCTGTGCTGTGCTCCTGTGCAGGGTGCCGTGCCAGGTGTGCTCGGGGCCTGGAGCCAGAGCCTGACAGCTCTCCACCAGGCTGGGTTCCCCTGGGTGGAGAACTACTTTTATGGGTTCTGTTTGGTGGGAGTATAGAAGGCTGGAAACCTCTGGGTGGAGGTCTAGTTGGCCGGGATCCTTTGGCTGGAGGTTAAGTTAGCTGGGGTCCTCGGGATGGTCGTCTAGAAGGCTGGGATCAGGTAGGATGGGGTCTGTTGGGTTGAGCTTTCCTCTCTCTTGGTTGTTGGGGTGTGTAATGTTGTGGTAGAGCTGGAGTATCGCCTCCATAAGGTCCTCTGCCAACATCCAGACGTAGTTCCAGGCCAGGTGTACCTTGTCATGTAGGTGCTCGGCCGTTAGAGTGGGGTGATGGGCAATGGTGACGTGGGTCAGGCTGCCACAGTCTGTGTTTATCTTGTTATCGATCTTATTGATGGTGTCACAGGGGATGTCTGTCCGTGGCAGTAGTGTGGAGATGGTGATGTTGGCTCTGGGAAACTCTCTGTGGGCTTTCCTAGCCACCCCCGTCAGGGCCTCTGACATGCCCTCTCCCTTGTGGTGCAGGCTGGCCCAGCTGGGCGTGGCAGAGCAGCTTTAGTGCGCTTGTCAGGTGCCAACCCTGTGTCTGGGGAACAATTTCCTGTGATGAAGGAATTGTTCTGGAATTGAAACGTTCTCTTGCTGTCTCTCTGGGGTTGAGGAGGTGTGTGTCTCCCTCACGGTTTCTCCTTGCTGCTCCATGGTCGCCCTGCTCTACTGTTTCAACACATCCATTTCAGCCCTCCGCTGGTGGACAGCATCGTTCTCTGACCGTCTGTTCTCTGTCTGCACTGGGAGGGACAGACAATCCTGGATACGTTGAAGAGACAGTGATGCCCTGTGTGTATGGGACCTGCCAGGGGTATTGGAGGCTGGAGGAGGGGTATTGGAGGCTGGAGATGGGGTATTGGAGGCTGGAGGCAGGGTATTGGAGGCTGGAGGAGGGGTTTTGGAGGCTGGAGGAGGGGTATTTGAGGCTGGAGGTGGTGTATTGGAGGCTGGAGGAGGGGCATTGGAGGCTGGAGGAGGGGCATTGGAGGCTGGAGGAGGGGCATTGGAGGCTGGAGGAGGGGCATTGGAGGCTGGAGGAGGGGTATTGGAGGCTGGAGGAGGGTAGTGTGTGCTTTATTATATTGTGACCCATATAACTTGTGGGTGCGAGGTATATTGTCTTTATTTTTCTGGCAAGAGCTTCGACAGAAAGTCTCTTTCAAACTCTTCTAATTTCCTCTGAGATCCTTGAGTCACGCCTCTGAGTGCTGTGTGTAGAACAGTAGTTCTGCTCTGACCCCTGACCTCTCTGTGGTCCAGCTGCTGGTGGTCAGTTCTCAGGGTCTGCTCTGACCTCTGACCTCTCTGTTGCCCAGCTGCTGGTGGTCAGCTCTCAGGGTCTCTGGGACTTGTCTCAGTAACCTGTGTCTGTGCTTCTTTCTCCCTGCTTCGCTCGTTGATGTCATCGGGATAGCTTATCGCTGGGCCACCCGGGCTCCGCCCACCACGCTGCCGTTGTGATGTTTCCATTTTTAACTGTCAAGCGTTGCTCGCCTGGTAGCTTTTATTCTGCCACGGATGTTCTTGTATTAGCTCTACCTTCCAAATGTTGTTTATTTAACCCTGTAGGTCTTGGCAGTCTTGCCCTCGGTTCTTCCGTCCATATGACGTCCTTTTTCCTTCCTTTAATCACCCTTTTCTTTGTTCCTCCTCTTCGAGTTGTTCCCCAGTGGTGTGGCTCTGGCAAGTACTCACTTAGCACCACTTAGCCTCACGTTTTGAATGGGCTGTTCCAGTCCAGTGGTAGAGCCAGTGTTTCTGCGAAGTTGCCTAACATTGCAACAGTCCTTCGGGATCAATTTGAGACTAAACCTGTCCCTGTACTCAGTGTAAAAATAACAAATTTGAATGAATGTTGTAGGAGCTCATTTTCTGATCTCTCTCTCTCTCTCGCTTTCTCTTTCTCTCTCTCTCTCTCTCTCTCTCCCTCTCTCAATTTAATTCAATTTAATTCAATTCAATTCAATTCAGCTTTATTGGCATTGGCAATTATTACAACAGAATGGCCAAAGCTAGAAGGCAGGTAGCACTCAACAAGAACAACAACAACCTTAGATACAATACAAAACACATTATTAACATCGCTCGCTCTCTCTCTCTCTCTCTCTCTCTCTCTCTCTCTCTCTCTCTCTCTCTCTCTCTCTCTCTCTCTCTCTCCTTACCCTTTCCCCTCTTGTTTTCATTCTTTCTTTCTTACTTTCTTGCTTGGTCCCTCATTTTTCGCCCGGCCCCTGCCTCAATCATACACACATTATTAATACCTCTCTCTCTCCCTCTCCCTCTCTCTCTCTCTTCCCCTCTCAATTCAATTCAATTCAATTCAATTCAATTCAATTCAACAACCTTAGATACAATACAACACACATTATTAATATCTCTCTCTCTCTCTCTCGCTCTCTCTGTTTCTCTCTCCCTCTCCCTCCCTCTCTCTCTCCCTCTCTCTCCCCCTCTTACCATTTCCCTGCTTGTTTTCATTCTTTCTTTCTTGCTTCCTTGCTTGGTCCCTCATTTTTCACCCTGCCTCTGCCTCTCTCATGCACACATTATTAATATTTCTCTCTCTCTCTCTCTCTCTCTCTCTCTCTCTCTTGCTCTCTCTCACTCTCTCCCTCTGTCTCTCACTATACACAAACAAGTGAGCATGAACAGAAACGCAAAACAAAAAAAGCTCTGATACAGTATATTCCAGATTTTTCTGAATAATGGCCAAGAAATAATAATTTAACTTTGCTTTTCTGCCAGTGTGTGTGTGTGTGTGTGTGTGTGTGTGTGTGTGTGTGTGTGCGCGTGTGTGCTTGCGTGGGTGTGTGTGTGTGTGTGAAGTGTTTATTGCTTTTTCCATTATAAATCTCTTTTATTATTCATAATTAGAAAAGCAACACAACCAACACGCAGCCACGCACGCATGCACTCACTCACTCACTCACTCACTCACTCACTCACTCACTCACACACACACACACACACAAACACACACACACACACACACATACACACACACACACTCACGCACACACACACACATTGGCACAAAAGCAAAGTTAAATGATTTTTTTCTTGGCCTCCATTATTATAATACATCTGGTCCTGCCTCTAACTGGAAATATAAGTGAAAGAGGTCAAAGCGTGAGTGTGCATTTTATGAAAGTAAATTAGATTTTCATTTGAAATGCCTTTGAATACTTAATATTTTAAATATGTATAATGTAGTGCATGGTGTACTTAGAAATATATTCTTTGAACAAACATCAATCTTATTTTATTGGTTCGAATTCACCTCTTTCAATTTCAAAAATATGAAATTGTGCAATTTCTTTTCTTTTTTCTTTTTTTTTTTCTCCAAGTGGAGTTTAACTTCTCAACCTGGAATGCAACTCTTTATTAATTCTTAAATCATCAAGAACTGCTGCAGTAACTCTGGAGGATGACAAGAGCACAGTTTGTTGTTGTACAGAACCACCACCATTCCCCCTCTTTGGAGAACTATTTTACCATGTTTGGGTCTAAAATTACAAAAACGAATCACTCCTTTAAGAGCGGGAGATTCACCACGGGTGAGACAAATAAACATAGAAACAAACATGTACATGGCAAAACATAAACATCAGACGACAACATGTAAAACAGACTTAATCAGGTCCAGGAAAACTGGAACAGCAATTGGGAACGGGGCCTCTTCCTGTCATAGTTATTGCAGTAAATGAGGAAGAAAAAGAGAGGGAGGGGTGCTGGTGGTGTGTGTGCCTGTCATGAGACCAGCTGTGTGTGTGTGTGTGTGTGTGTGTGTGTGTGTGTGTGTGTGTGTGTGTGTGTGTGTGTGTGTGTGTGTGTGTGTGTGTGTGTGTGTGTGTGTGTGTGTGTGTGTGTGTGTGTGTGCGCGCGCGCGCGCGCGCATGTGTCCACCGTGTACACGGTGAGTGTACAGGACTTATCCCAATTTGTTCTGGTGTATAAGGTCGGTGTTATGTCGTGGCGCTTCCAAACAGCGGAAAGGGCCCCGAAGCCACCCCCGAGCTCCACAGCTGCATAGACACTCCACGGCTACAGGAAAGCCCGGAGAACCTGCCCTGCAGCCAAAGAAGACCCCCGGGCCCCCAGAAAAGGGAAGCCCGCGGCGCAACCCCCACCCCTGGCCCCCGAAGCATAACCCAGTCCCAGGAAGCACAAGGAGACCCCGCATCCCCGGGGCGCACACATACAACCCACCCCCATGAGGCGAGCCGGCTCGACCCCCAGCCAGGAGCCCCGAGCGCCCATTCACGTAGCCGAGTGTGTTTAGCGCAGCACCCACGGCACCCGCCGCAGAGAAGCCGCGCACCGGGAGAAAAGGCCGACAGCCCCCCGCACCCCAACCCACACCCACAACAGCAAGCGGCCCCCCAGGGGCTCCGGAAGGCTCCGGAAGGCACCCAGCGGCGCTCTCCGCAACCCCGCCCAGATTGCAAACCATCAGAAACTGTAATATGCAACATTTAAAGTTTTAGATATATTATTACATTACAATTACATCATATTATGCTATGCAAAGCTTTAAACCTGGATGCAGTCAAATTTGAAATTTAAAATGTTGCATTTCATCATGCCTCTCAACCAAATTTTTAAGAGAAACCTTGATTGCACTATCGAGTTAGAGACAGGCTGCATGCTCAATGCAAGGCCGCAGCTCCTGTACAATTAGGGGAATACACCTTCCAGCACCTCAAAAGTTATTTTTGTGACTCATCTTGTGTCTTTATTGTACCAACTGCAATGCCACGCGTCACTACATTACCATCAACACAACTCACCAGACGGATCTGGCAACCCTACAGTCTTATCTTACCTTACCTTATTTTACAGCACCAGGCTGTGAGTTTCACAACTAACTCGCATCTGAAAATGCAGATTTTTATTTCATTTACTTTTGTATTTCTTATTTTGTAAATTGCAAAACTCGAAGTTCATGTTTGAATTTTGAAGAGGCTACATCAAATTGTTTTTTCAATATAAAAATGTAAAGGTATGTCATGATACATTGCAATATTAAGTATTCAATGGCTTTAAAATATATATAATAAGTATATAAGTATTTACATCAATATAAATGGATAAAAGTGTAAAGTTTAAACATTTACAGATACTATTTTCCATAGCGTTTGGCATATTGGCCAGCAGGTTGTGATACGCAAGTGAACTTTTACACAAAACTGAACAACGGCGCACAGCTCTGTTAGGAAGGGAAATCTGTTTTTAATCCACATATTCACACACACACACACACACACACACACACACACACACACACACACACACACACAGCTCTGCAATGTTTATGTCACAGCTTATGTCCCAGCCATTAAAATCTGACCTCTATATCCTCACAATATTGCAAAGGGATTTAGTCCATCGATGTAAGTGAATGAGTTTCTTCTCACACACGGCTTTCAGCTGATGTGATGCTGATTATCATTACGGTATATTATATTATTACAGTGCACTATAGACTAAATCCCTACGTAACACATGTATGGCACAGTGCATTGCACTGCTGCTTCACAGCAAGAAGGTCCTGGGTTCGATTCCCGCCTGGGGCACTGTTGGCACCGTGCTCTGGTGGCTTATCTCCCAATCAGGGTCCTTTCTGTGTGGAGTTTGAATGTTCTCCCCATGCTCAATGGGGTTTACTCCATGTAACATCAATAAGGACTCCCACTAAAAATATGTAGAGCATCTCTGTATAATAATAATTATTATTTTGTTTGCTGCTTTCATGTATATCTTGCTTTTTGGTGATGGTGAAGGCATGCATGTGTGTGTATGTGTGTATATATCTATGTACTCTATATGTGTGTTTCTTTTGATAGAATTCTCAGTTTATAAATAATGGATGTCCACACTATGTATGTCTGTGTGTGATTCTGTGTCTGAGTGTGCACTATCTACCACCAATGGCGTACTTCATATATGTGCCTCTGTGCACATGTATGTTTGTGTGTATACCAGTGTCTATGGGTGTGTGTGTGTGTGTGTGGGGTAGATCATAGGGATAGGCTGGAAGTCCTAAACTTAGACAGACATCGGATTAAGCAACATAGTGCACTCATAAAAACTTTGTTTTTCCCTTAACACACTGCCATCAACCCACGGTTTATAGGGGTACTGTGGAGAAGAATGGAGAGACCGAAAGGAAGTGAGAGAGAGAGAGAGAGAGAGAGATGAGTTTTAACACAACCTTTATTAACTGGCAACACACCCAATCTAATGCCTTAAATACATTTAGCAGCATGGCTTTGAACATAACACAAAGAGAGATAGAGAGAGAGAGAGAGAGAGAGCGAGGGTGAAATAAAAAGAGGGAGACATATACAGTAAAAATGGTGAAAAAAGAAGAATAAATAATTAAAGAATAAGAATAATTTGATAATTACAGGTAATTGCAGACAATTCCAGAATAAGCACGAAAGGAATAATTGGAGAGTATGAGGACGAGAGAGAAGAAGAGGGAGTTAGACAGGAACATAATATGTATTTATGGGCAGATCAGGCCATGACAATATTTTGTGGCTATAGATAAGTTGTATTATACAGATATGTAATATTGAGACGGTTACAATCAGGCCATTACCTGAGCAGCAGTCAAACGTGGTGAATTTCTGGAGCCTGTAGTCTCTGGATAAATGTTGTTGTTTTTTAAATTAAAAGCGGAAAGCTCCTAATGTATATAACCAATGGTCAAATCTTATCAAATGGGATGTTTATATGTTGCAGTGACTAATTTGCCTTTGCAAACTCAAAAACACCCCACGGTGAACCAAATTACAGACATTGTACTTCCGAGGTCCTAATATTCTCTGTAAACATATGTCGGGACTTGCTCCAGGTCCTCATGGACTATGGTCTGTTTGGGGTCTACTGTATACTGTGTACGGAACAAAACCCTGAGTGGAAATGGTGGGAAGGACAAACTGTATTTGGGTTGTGGAGTCAAGCCGCCGAACTCAAAATAACCAAATCTCAACAACTCTGCTTTTTGGGCTACATTTCCTCCTGTCGGGTCTGTTACCAAATCAGCTGTGTTTGATGTGCCCCCCACTCTCCCTCTCTCTCTGTTCTCACATGCATCACATACCCGTACACAATTGTACACACCATACCCCATACACACTGATGACAAAACGCACATGCGCGCACAAAAACCTATCTCAGCAAACAAACAAGCAAATATAGGCAAATATATTTAGTGAACAGCTGTGCTTTGTAGTTACGCAGAGAAGAATGTTGTTTACTGCAGTGAATACTGTGTCATGTCATCCACCATCTCTCCGTCATAAGAACTAAGAACTTCTCCTCTCTTCTCACTTCTTCTTCGTGTGCGTGCGTGCGTGCGTGCGTGCGTGCACAAGTGCATGCTGTCTATGTGATGGCACTTATGAGGCTTCTTGCCAGTCAATGCGCTCGCTCCAGACACGTCGTCCTGGGCAGACGCCCTCCCTCTGACCTTCAGCCTCTGCCTAAATGTTAATTACACTCTTCACATCTGCCGCCATCAAAGTGCCGATCGCTGCCGCACGCGTTCACGAGAACGAACTGCCGGTGTGGTCTGTCGTAAACAACCTTGCATCCTCAAGGTTGTAAAAAAATGCTTTGAGACACATCCGAACACACACACACAAACCAAAATAGGTTAATATATCTGTAAGTGCAGTACGTGTATATACATAGGAAGATAGGTAAGCAATATCTACAGTATGTCTCTCTCTCCCTCTCTTTTCCTCTATCGTTTTCTCTCGATATATAAACAGTTTACTGTATTTCTGTGCTTTGAGACACAACTATCATACGTTTGTAGTGGAGTTGATAGGTAGACATGTATCTGGGTAGTTGGGTAATACATAGGTAGGTAGGTAGGTAGGTAGGCATTGCGTGTTACAAACACACAAAGTGGGTGATGCAAGCAGTGATTGATGGCGGCATCGTCCACACCAAAAAACGCCCCCCCCCCCGGAGCTCAAGGTACACAAAAAAAATGTTTCAATACCGGCCGCAGCGAAGTGCAGTCGGCAAAGCAGGAATATTAGAGATGAGGCGACGCTCTTTCAACAGAGCCCAACACGGTGACACACAGCGGGGTCGGGGATCAGGGCGTGGATACGGATGGAGCTAAAATGCTTTCTATGGACGGGGCCAAGGTGCACAATGGTCTGTGCTGTATATCAATTAAAAAAAAACCTGTTTATGACAAGATATCACCTGAAAAAAAGACAAGGGTTCCAGGCCAATACACGGTAAAAATAGAGCAGACATAAATATTTTAACCTCCTGCCCTCCTAGTTTCTAACGCCAATGTCTGTGTTATTATGTCACAATCATGACATTTTAGCGATTATTCATCATATTAAGAATTACGATTAACAATTGAATTGTGTTGTTGTTGTTTTTTTTTGCATATTTCATGTCACTATAATAGTGTCATAAAGTAAAACTTTTAATATTACAATATCTAGCTATTACAGGAGAAGCATTTAGAGAAAGAGATGTGCTGTATAAAAATAGTTTTCCTTACCTTGCCGCTACTACTGGCAGCTTAAACGTGCTTGTGTAAGACTGATACATAGAATAACTTAAAAGTAGAATTCATACCCATACCAATAACCGATCACCATATCATGTGTATAGAATCGCATGTGTATATTCTGTACATATTTTATTTATTTGACTATTTATGTTTTGTACTTTTTGGCTGTTTGTGTGTATTTTGCAATTTCTTTTTACTTCATGTTCTCTTCTATTTTATTTTGTATCATTTATTTTTTTTTATCGCAGACTGTCAAGCTTTTTTAAAACGCAAACCGCCTGTAGATACACACCATTAATCACCATGACAAAGTCCTTGTACATCTAAATGCATCCGGCAGAATAAACCCATTCTGATTGTGATTCTGATTGTAAGAGTAAGAGTGTTTGGTCAATGAATGAACAGAAACGTATATATATTGTATCCATTGATCCCTGATTTCAGGGAATTTACCTTGGATATGATGCTGACCAATCAGATTACTTGATTTGAAGTCGGTACATATTCTACAGGAGCGATGTCGAATATATTTTTCTGTCAGTCAATCGTCTTTAAAGTGGGAAAAAAAGTTTGGCTGTGGGAAAGAAGGTCCGAGAAGCGCTGAATTTAATCTCATTCCACTAGACTTCCGATATTTTACCTTATTTTGAATGTTTGTCCTACATTTTAAGTGCATTTTGTCGAGTTAAATTGCTGTGTTGTGACAACAAAAATACATTTTAAATTTAAACTGAACTTAAGTGATATCTATCTATTTATCTATCTATCTATCTGTCTATCTATCTGTCTGTCTGTCTGTCTAGCTCAACATTTAATAATACTGTAGGTATTTTTTTTATCTTCGCACCGACTACCATCAAATTCATAGCAGCACGACGCATCTTCCATTCATTTTAAAATAGGAAGTGATAAGCGGTCGCATTATGCATTACTTGCTTGGATCACTTACTACTTACTGTGTGTGGTCTGTTCCTTTCGAGAGTCAACGATGCAAATATCTGTTTTAAAAATCTCAAAATCCAATCATAATGCGGGATAACAAGGCGAGTGGCACTTCAACTTTGTATCGCAGCGGCACAACGCCTTCTGGGACGCTCATGGTGGGATTATACCCACAACACCAGGAGGGGATGACATATGGCACAGCGCAAGTGGGTCTTTAACGTGGCTCTGAAGAGAGAGAGAGAGAGAGAGAGAGTGTGTGTGTGTGTGTGTGTGTGTGTGTGTGTGTGTGTGTGTGTGTGTGTGTGTGTGTGTGTGTGTGTGTGTGTGCATGTGTGCGTGTGTGTGTCTTAGTGTGTGTGTGTGTGTGTGTGTGTGTGTCGTTATCAAACATGGGCTATCCAAAAGGGAAGTGATGAGGTGAGAAACCCATTTTCCGCTGATATTAACACAGTGTGTCTCTGAGACTGAGTGTGTGTGTGTGTGTGTGTGTGTGTGTGTGTGTGTGTGTGTGTGTGTGTGTGTGTGTGTGTGTGTGTGTGTGTGTGTGTGTGTGTGTGTGTGTGTGTGTGTGTGTGTGTTCTGGGTGTGCATTTGACTGATTTAGTGTCTAGAAATAGAGGTCCAGTCTCTATGGGCCAGCAGACCTCTGTAAGCCACAGGATATGGGGCTGCCGGACGGTGATACCCTGGCAGCACAGAGAGTCTGTTGCCTGTGTGTGTGTGTGTGTGTGTGTGTGTGTGTGTGTGTGTGTGTGTGTGTGTGTGTGTGTGTGTGTGTGTGTGTGTGTGTGTGTGTGTGTGTGTGTGTGTGTGTGTGTGTGCCTATGTACGCATTGAAGCATCTCCCGGTGCGTAGGTGTACGTCTATGGTTGCGTCACTCTGCTCCGCTCATGCCACATCTTTTCACTCTTTCAATGACTTGGAGCGGGGTCTTTTTGTCGCCGTGCAGATTTACCTTCCTCTTCCTCCTCTTCCTCCTCCTGCTGGAAAGTGTAACTTTTTATTGTTATTCTTCATTCTGTTTTTACTGCTTACATTTTTTTTTCAGGTTTATTTGACATGATCCTGCTATATTGTATTGTGTACCGTTAACTGCGAGTTTAATTGAATATTTCACTTTTTTCCCATATATTGCCACTTGCTTTGTAATATTTTTATTATATTGTTTATTATTACTGCGTATTGTTTTTGTTTTTAGACCACTGTCTGTCTGTCTGTCTGTCTGTCTGTCCGTCTGTCGTTATTTCTGGGCCAGTGGCTATAAGGAACTCGTCGGGTTGGTTTGCAATACTTTTTCTATTTTGTGTCCACCCGTCACATCCATCTTAATCAATGGGTCCAGACGACTGACCCCCGATCACTTCTCTCCTCTTCTCTTCTCTTGTTCTCTTCTCTACTCTTCTCTTCCATCCTCTTCCCTCCCCTCATTTCTCTTAAATTTTAACAGTGGAAACTAAACTTCTGAAGCGTGGTAAATTTCTCGGAGACTCGTGAATGTCCGTTACCGGCTTTTTACTGTTTTCCGCTGGACTGCACCTCAGACCTCAGACCGCAGCGGGTCTGTAATTTGGTAGTGAGCGTAGTTATAAAAGCAATTGCAGTCTAAATAGTTACACAAGAAGTTTGGGAGTAGCTCCATCAACAAAATGAATGATTTAACAAATAAACGTAGACCACAGCCTGCTAAACCGACTGTGCTTGATCTTGATGTCTGTGCAATAGTGGGTATTGTCGTACAGTGACGGCTACAGTTACAGACTTCTCATCGTTCACAACTGTAGGGTAATAGATTTTTATTTAAGGGAAACGGAGGAGGGATCTTTAGTTTGTGCTACTTTATGTTGTGCTACAGTCAAAGGATTAATTTACTAGAAATAAACCTGAATAGATTAGGGATTAATACTTGACTAAAGACAATGTGTGTGTGGCGGTTCCGCCCGCCACATGCCGACCAAGTGGCATTTCCATGGCCCTCCAGCACAGAGATGCACACGATGATGGGTTGTAGAGACCAGTTTGTTGTAGAGAGGAGGCTAGGTGGAATTAGCCAGGAGCAGATAGAACATGTCATGACAGGGCTCCCATCCTGAGTGGGTGTTTGGATGGGGGTTTTAACCTGTTGCTCCTCAGCACAACCAATGAGCAACTGCTATGCAGCCACCCTGATCCCAATCACCTGGTCAGGTGTGGCTGCTCAAACCATCGCATCCCCACACCACAGTGGAAAAAGATGAAATATTTCCACTATTTCAAAACACGGTGTATATCTGTCTCTCCATTGTCTGTTTTTTCTATTTTAATTTGTGCAGAAAATTGTTGCTTGAGTTCCAAACAAAGTATCAATAAAAAAAAGATCAAATATATTTGGAAATTGAGACAACGCAGTCAAATTGTATCTGTGTATCGATTTGTTTTTAATCGATTCGATACGTTCCTACTCGAGTCTCATCCAGACGAGCGGAAGGGCTCTCCTGTGGGAAGTGATCATTACCCAGTGATTTAATGACATGTACTACTGTTATATACTGTAAAAACTGTAAAATACTGTTCTAGTTTGTATACTATACTATACTATCAATATCAGGACTTTCTTTTGTGGAATTCCAAAATTAAAACTTCTTAATATATGTACAGTAATTGGATGAATGTATAGCCAAATTTGAATTGAGAATAAACTCCTTGTTTCCTTCAACAAACTCCACTTCATATAAGAGTAGTTTGAATTTTGAAGTGTCCTCATACTTTCTACGAGTCCTAATTTTGACAGGGTCTATTACTTATCTGAGGTGGAATTAGCCTGTGGAAACACACCGTTTCCTCTGAACCGCAGTCGGAGTTTCATTTGAATGAATTATATTAACATAAATTAATTAACTCCCAAAATAGAATATACATGATTGACTCTGCATCCAAGTTTTCAATAAATTGGTGTTCAGGATTAGTTAAGTATGGTAATGTCACGGGTACGTCAAATATTGACACGCATTCACTGAAGTAGATGCTCCCGGTTTGTAATCCCATGGCAGAAGATGTCCCCGGGATTCAATTACGTGGCAGTGAAATGTGACCGCGGATCCGAATGAAAGTCAAATTGCAAACAACACTCATCCAATTATTCCACTTTTCCACAATTGGAATATTTGAACATTTTTGAGTGATGGTGGACACGTTTCCTCCTGGACAACGCAGGGTTTGGTTTGAGAGATAAGAGGCAAGGCAAAGCTGAACTCTGTCTAACATTTCGGGCATCGGCGTTCAACATCAAGAGTTTCACAGTTGAATTCCAGATTCTCCATGACTCAACTGATGTTACGAGGGAGTGCCAGGAGCCAAGATTTACCATTTGCCGAAGCTCATCTCCTGATTCATCGTCCGATTCGCCGGTCTGTCTGTATTTCTGTCGCTCTGCATACACATAGTTGTGCCTGGGTGTGTGCGAATTTGATATTCTGAGGGTGTGTATTTCCATATTCTATTCTTGTTGCTACGGCTGTGTTTGAGACTGTGTGTGTGTGTGTGTGGGTGTGTGGGGCGCCCGCGCGCGCCTGTGTGTGTGTGTGTGTGTGTGTGTGTGTGTGTGTGTGTGTGTGTGTGTGTGTGTGTGTGTGGTTATGGTTTCAGCTGGGGTGAATTGAGGGAAACCCAAATGAGGATGATGAGTTGGTTTACATGCACACATTAATCACAATAAGATTAAAAAAAAAGATGATATTTTCAATAAGGTGTTGTCATCGTGGTAATGAGGACGGATTCGACCAAAATCACACAACTGCTGTGGAGAAAGGTTAGTTGCCGTGTGTGGTTAGAGTAAGTGATGAAGTGTGTGTGCATGTTTGTGTGTGTGTGTGTGTGTGTGTGTGTGAGGCTGGGGGGGGGGGGGGGGGGGGGCTGCAGTAGGTATTCACATCGTTGATATTGATTAATCGTCTCATTTCCCCAGTGATGGATGTGTGTGGGTGGGATGGATGTAAAGAAAGCGGCTGGAAAGAGAAATCACTGCTGTCAGTGCTGATGGTTTTCCCTCCATTGATTCTTCCATCTTTCACTTCAGCCAGAGGAGCAACGGCTTTGTGGAGCTGCACCTGAAGGCCGAGCATATATTGGTGTGTGTGTGTGTGTGTGTGTGTGTGTGTGTATTTTATTTAGATTTTCTTTCATTTAAGCAACAAGTGACGTCTCTCTTCTGAACCCCCCTCCCCAGTCCCTCCCCCTCCACAGCTGACAGATACAGACAGATACAATAAGCAAAAGGTTCATCAGATTCGTCGTTATAATAATTTCCCATGATGCATTTTCCAGCGTATCATCCAAACCACCATTTCACAGTGACACGAAGTGGGTTCAATTAAATTAAAGTCATTCATTCATTAAAATCATTACATTTCAAGGAGTTCAACCATCCTTACATTTTTTTATTGTACATTTTAGGGACGGGGTTGAAACGGGTCGAATTGATCTGCTGCAAAATCGTATACAGACAGATGTGTTTTTACGCGTATATATGTATGTGTCTGTGTGTGTGCGTGTGTGTGTGTGTGTGTGTGTGCGTGCGTGCATGTATGTGTGTGTGTGTCTGCGTGTTTGTGTGTGTGTGTGACAGGTGAAGGGCGCGAGCAGCTGTGGGTCAGCTTTCAGTGCCAGTGGAGGCTTGTGGATGGAGGGCATAGCTGCACTCTCACACTGCACCGGTGGGAAATAAGAGCCTTCACATCGCTACCCCTTTGTTAATCTTAGTGCACGCTAATAACGTTGCTGAGGATTTATTTTCCGCCGCTTGATAATTGTAAGCGAGTGCGCTGTAATTAGGGACGATGGGCGGTGGGCGATAGCTGCTTCTGTTTTCAAACTGCGGACAGAGGTTTCGATATGATGATACAAAAAAAAAAAACTTGACAAGACGGAGGAGACGGGAGGGGGAAAAGGTGTTTTGATTATATGAGGTGCCGGCAAAGCAGATTAAGTCCCTCTGGAAAGTGGTGCCTAAAAGTGGCCTCTAAACACACACACACACAAACACAAACACACACACATATAATACGAATACAAGCATGCACAAACACACTGTTACACAAACATGAAATCAGGTCTATGGGTCACTTCCTTCATGTTTACTTTCCTTCGCTTTGAACTCTTGTCTTCCCCGGTGTTCTAACGCAGCCACAAACACACACACACACACACACACACACACACACACACACGTGCGTCGCGCAGAGGGCCCGGGCAGACCGACGATTCAATCGCCGATCGACACCGTCCGTCCCCGGAGGACGTTAATGACAGAGGATTTCTTCGAAAAATCCCGCCGAGCATCGCAGCGCTGTAAGTACAGTTTACCCCGTTGGATCATGGTCTATGTTTAACAAGTGATGTGATCGCGCTCACGTGACGGGACAGCTGCACATGCGGTCCCTCACGTCGCCAATCAGCGGCGGAACTGCTTGGCGGCAATCACTCACGTCGCGGTGTCCGCACGCGGGAGCGAGCCCGGGGGCGAGTGTAAACAAACGTGCGCGCTGGAACGCGGCCCGTCGGGAAATTAGAATGACTCCTCGGATGAATCACGAATTATTAGGCGAGTGTTGACGACCGAGCCGATCGCTTTTTCACTACATGGAAGGCGCGGGGGGCGGCTTGCTATTTGCAACGGGGGGGGGGGGGGGACAAACAATGTTCATTTTGTTCAAGCAGACAAGGACAGGATAAATAATCAACGTTTTCTTTTGTTTATTATACTTATTTAAAAATCGGGACACTTCGGCTGTCATGTATGTGATGTGAGAATACGCACGCATACGCACACACACACACACACACACACACACACACTCTCTATATTTCCACAACAACTACCAGCCTTGTCAGTCTTTGTCAATCTTTATTAAAACTGACAAAACTCGCACAGACCCTCTCGGATACGGAGGCTCTCTGGGGCACATTCGAGGGACCGCCCAAAAAGACATTCTCAATATCGGAAACCACCAAAACGCCCGAGTGTTTGTCGCAAAGCAACGTTCCCGGGTTTAACGGAGCCCTCATCCGTCGCAGAGAAACACATTATAGTCTCTCTCACGAAATGACTTAGGTTTCGAGTTTTGTCTGGGACTCACATCTCCGTGCCACTTCTGCAAAGTCACAATCCGGCTCTGCTCGTTATAATAATAATATTAATAATGCAAATTTAATTCCAAATCTAATACTGAGTCTTTCTAGCTCCGGGGAGAACGGGAAAATGGATCCGGTATGTCATGTGTCAGTACCCTGAGTCTCCATGAGAGTCTTTACGCCAAAATGCTCTGGAGTTCTGTTGAACGATAGGTTCGCGTCATTTTTCAACCCAGACTTAATGATCACTGCTCGTAGCAACAACCTCGCTCAACTCTTTACCGTCGAGGATCTTACCACTCTGCTGCAGCTTCTCACTCTGCTTAACTGCAGTCCCATGAGGCAATAATGCAAGTCTTAAAAAATGTTGAATATCCCTTTCAAATACGGGAAACTCACAATAATAATACGTCAACAGTATATATATATATGTATATATATATATTCACAGTCTAACATGTTATACCAAAAAATAAAATGGTCGCAAACTGTTTTTAGGGTGTGATTGACGTTAGATACTAGGAACAGGAAGTTGCACCCCTTCATTTTTTTCAGCCCAAGAGTGAAGGCAACCTGCTGCTCTGGATGTACTGCGGGAATTGCAAAAGGTATTGCTGTCGATTCAAAACGTACTCTAAAAAAATACAGTCAGACACGTTTTAAGACACACATTAGAAACAGTTATTATATTAACAGTCAGTAAATTGTTGTTCAAATGTTGGTGCTGAGCGCTGGGTTGAAAAACAGCGAATATAACCTTTACAAGACGCATGGAGTCACATGATATACGTGCTCGTGTCTATTTCATTTGTTTAATGTGATTTCCTCTTATATTCCACGTTTACTATGTTTGCTGATTTTCTTGACTCTAATATCCTCGTTAAACAGGAAAACATTCCATTCACACTGGATGGTGAAGTGGAGCAGTTTGTGTCTGTTGAGTTAAATAATTGACTCTGCAGTGCAGCCCATGTGCGGTCGGCCATCACCTGCCCTCCCCAGCTCCTCTCCCCCGGCCGGTGTTT
>NC_137202.1:14884105-14894105 GCF_960531495.2 Zeus faber
GAGAGAGAGAGAGAGAGAGAGAGGGTGGTGGTGAGAGTGGGTGAAGGTGAGGGTGGAGGCTTTGCGTGATTTGTCTGAATAGCCTGCAGGCGGATTGTTCCTCATGTCCAATAAAGAGGAAATATGAAATTCTCCATTATTTCTTTATGTTCTGTCATTCTTTCATTATTATTTCTGTCTGCCTGTCTGTCTGTCTGTCTCGTTCTGCATCTCCTCCTCCCGGACTCAAGGTTTTTCCTGCTCTTATTCTCTCTCAAACATTTTTCTCTCTTTAACTCGCTGACATGTTGTTCAGTGTACAAGAGAGGAGGTTTGATTGATTGTATTTTATGGAGGAAAACAACTTTTAGGTGACTTACAGCCACCCGCATATGGAGTGAAATTTAAGTATGAATAAAGACCACAGGTGCAAATCTGCATTTTGGGGGGAAGAAGGCAGTAGGGTTGTAGTTTAAATTGAATGTGGTTAAAACGTGGTTGAAAGTTATATCAACTTTGACAGTCTCAGTGTGTACTCACTCAAAGGACTTATACCTAAAAACTACTCAAAATATAATTTACTATAACCCTGTCCTCCAGCAGCGGAATTCAAAAGAAATCGACAAAGCAGTTATATTTGATGTTACAATATTAATCGGCAAAATGATCCAACTGTGACGATCATATTAAATAACATTAATTATCAAGTTATCCCATTACGCAGACCGTCCTCCTCGCGGCGACTTGGTATTTTTTGTGACAGTTGTTGAGGACAATGAAATAAAGTAAAAAAAACAACAAAAAAAACATTGCATCCCATTATTAGCGTGTTTTGCAAAGAAAAACTGAAAAGGTAAAATAGACAAGAAAATCTACTCAATCACAGTTACAGTATATGTAGTTTGAATGAATCCATCCCTGTTTCTATGTGAAATAAATCTCCATCAGAACACATTGATTGATGTGGGAAAGAGAATGGTAAAAATTCACACTGATAACACATATACTGTGTGTGTGTGTGTGTGTGTGTGTGTGTGTGTGTGTGTGTGTGTGTGTGTGTGTGTATACACAGTATATATACAGTATATATACATATCCTGTATATGTACATGCAAAGCACTATAATTAACACAGTGCCGGTCACAATCTGGTTTTATCAGTCTCCCTCTCCCTCTCTCTCTCCCTCTCTAACTCCCTCTCCCTGTCTCTCCCCCTCTCTCTCTCCCTCTCCCTGTCCCCCCCCCCCCCCCTCTCTCTCTCTCCTTCTCCTCCTCCTCCTCCTCCTCCTTCTCCTTCTGTCACTAACACACTTATTCTCCACGTCAAGTCCTTCTCTTTCACAGTCACACACGGACACACATTCAGAGTGCTAGAAGCGCCGTTGACTCAGCCTCTCCAGCGTGCTCGGGGATCCAGTCAGCCATCTGTCGGCCCAAATTGGCCAAGTCGGTCCCGCCAAGAACTTCAGCGCGGCTTCATGGCCTCCCCACCCCCCCGTGCCTTTACATTTCAGACGTTTTTTTGTGCTGCCGATGATGACGTTGCGGCTCTGAGCAGTTAGCGTTTGTTCGTGGAGGACCGATTCCTGTTTCCAACCAATTCTCAGATCTCGGCCCCTCCATGTTGTGGAAGATGTGAACGCGACTCTGGTAAACTCTGGACAGCTCACTTTAACCTGCTACGGTCTGGCACGTGTCTTCTTGGACGCGTTAAAAAACACCCACATCAAAATTGAAATAACATGATAAATATAATAAGTAATAAATAAAATATAAATAAATAAACGTAGGCCTCTAAACGTACGTAGGCATAGAATTTCAGCAATTGTGTAATTGAATGAAGGGACTTTCCCCGATTCGCCTCCAAGTTTTTCCGGTTCGAATAACGGTGCCAGACACCTGAGGACGACCCAAATAGGCGGAGCATTTTTGGCAAACGGTAAAACCCGAGCAGAAGATGCACGCAAGGCCGTCTTTTTTAATTTATTTTTTATTTTTTTCCATTGAAACCACATTAGCCTGTTTCTAGCCGCGCCTTTCATCACCTTTTATTTCAATGCCGGGGCGGCGAAACAAGATAGGCTTCGTTCCAGCGCTGGTAAGTGCTCCCGGTCTCCAACAGAAGTGCAACAGCGGAGTGAGATCGAATGACGCCGTGTTAAACACCGGAAGTCGATTTTGGACCGCTTGAGGTGGCGGCCCCTCAGCACCACGTCCGTGACGGTGTGAGTATGACAAATTGAAATCCAGCATGCAAAGAGTGAACGCGTTTTGAATCAACACCGCAACGACGCGTGGCCTCCCGCGGCGGGAGGCGACCGCGCACTTCTGGTTGAAAAAGTTGACGTTTTAAAATAGCCAGAAAGCCGAAATCGAACACATGATTAAACTCCAGATTCCCTTTATGAGTCTCTCTTATTGGAGGACGCCGGCGTGTAAGATAAACCAAACCCAAGTGCGCCCGACGGTTCAAATATTAAACAGAAAGATGTTTTCAGGTCCCAGACTCACACTAACACACTCAATTTTTCAAGAACGGGGTTTATTTTACCCTTGCCAAGCAGGTAAACACACTTACTAAATTAACTGCACAAAACTGCCAGACTTGCCAAAGTTCAGAAAAAAAAAGCAAAAAACCGATTCACCACGTGCAATATTTTGGCCCTGGCATATCTCAGAAAAGTATTAAGAACCGTGTGTACTTTATTCAGCCGGCGCTGTCTCCCACAGCAGAGGAGTAGATAGCGGTACATGGAAGGCCTGAAGCCGTTTCAAGTTTTTTTGTTTTTTCCTGCAATCTCCACCATTCACTGGTTCCACGGTCACCGTCACACATTTTAAGACAAATAACGGATTTTAGCAGCAAAAAGTTGAAAACGTCAAGCTCTTTTTAAAAAAAAAGGGCACTGGTTAAAAAGAGACATCTAACGGGAATCGTCCGAAGCAGCCACGCCCACTTTTGATCGAATAAAACCGTTCCTTCTTAGTCCAGCGGTCACCGTACTCACTTTGCAATTTCCATTCACGTTCTTTTATTCTTACTGACTAGAAGCCTGTTGGAGAGAATCTGATTTCCATTTGGACAAAATAAGGGGAAGCCATGTGTACGATGGGTTAGGGTTGGCCTTTAAAGGATATAATGGGTTCAGGTGGGTTTTTTTCAGCACAATTGAAACAGCGTGCGTCACCTCTTATGAGAGCTTTAGACACGAGTCAAAGGTGTGTTCGGTTGATTTACGCTCCCTCAGATTCTGATTTCAACGAGATAAATACCAGACGTCATGCGGAGCTACTGTTACGAATAGCTTTTCTAGCATGGCTGGAGGGTTCCAGCACCGCACCAGACATTTAATAAGCTGGTAATAAGCCGTGATCTTTGTTTGGAATAAGACTGTAGTGAGGCGTTTTTTTTTGTTTTTTTTCCGCGCACTACATCAATCTGAAAAAGCCGCGGCGACGGCGCAGTTGTCTCTGCCCGATTGCGTTTGGATCCGTGAAAGCGCGATACAAAGCTTTGTTTTAACGGGATATGGGTTGAGAACGAAATCTATAGAAGAAAACACACCTTCACGCTGAGCCTCACCCTGTGATCTAAGTGGCATTCATCAAGGCTGTCCACGAAGCCCTGCGGATTTCCCAAAACGACTCTGAAAAACAAGAGGGTCTATTGCCTCTTTGTAGGAGCGAGCAGGATATTGCTGGCTGAGCTCGCTGCAGAAAAAAGAAACGATATTGTTTTAAGACCACAAAAAAAAAAAAAAAAAAAAAAAAGAAGGAGGAAAAGTGCATCTGGGAAGTTTATATATCCAGGACCGAGCTTTTTTTTATCCATGAGCAACTTCGATTCGCTTGAAATCGAGAGATAAACGGTGTTCTATAAGGTTGTAAAATATTAAGGGGGGGGGGGGTGCGGTTTTCGCAAACATGGATTAAATTCAAATTTTAGACTAAATCACACTTTTAACCTTTGACTAACAGAAATGGCCCTTCCCCAGTCACGGTTTTAAAATAGCCTTAGCCCTGCTCTGGTCTGATTTCTGGTGCTGGCAAAAACTGCCCTGGTCTGAAAATCTCATTTATAGAGCTAATCCAGGTCTAATTTTTTTGGGTGCGGCCTCCGGGTTGATCTTGACTAAGACCGGCAACCCGGGACCAGACGGAAGGAGCGGACTAGTACTTCATCATCAGGACCTCCTAGTCCACAACTAATTCATCTTAAATAAGGCACAGAAAGGCATTTTTAAACGTTCTGGATTCATTCAAGTGGTTCGTTTAGGATTAGTTTACCCCTGATTTGGATTTAAACCCTTTATGCCAAACTGACCCATGAAGTTTTAAGGAAGATAAACCTCCCTGTCGCTTTCCCTCCGTCACAGTCTCATTCAGCCGCTCACTCTGCCTCTCTCTCTCTCTCTCTCTCTCTCTCTCTCTCTCTCCCCCTCTTCATCTCTCCCGATTTATTTGATTGATTTGCGATTGATTGTTCTGTCTTCGTCGAGGGAAGTTGAGACGGTGAAGTGATTTCGCTTCCTGATGAATGGGTTACAGATTTAGATTGAGAGAGATGGTAAAAATACACTTCCAATTCCATATGTGCCCGGCCTGTCTGTCTGCTGCTATGTCAGTCTCCTTCTCTCTCCTATCCATCCATCTTGCATCCACCGTTGTTTCCCTTTTTTTTGCTCTGCTTTGCTCATGTGAGCATTTTCTCCTTCTCCCTCTCTCTCTCTCTCTCTCTCTCTTTCTCTCTCTCTTTCTCTCGCTCTCTCTTTCTCTCGCTCTCTCTTTCTCTCGCTCTCTCTATCTGTTCGACATCTGCAGCCCAGCCTTCTGTCAAACAGAAGTCCTTGAGTGGTATTAATGTAGAGAGGGTACTGATAGGAATCTTGTGTGTGTGTGTGTGTGTGTGTGTGTGTGTGTGTGTGTGTGTGTGTGTGTGTGTGTGTGTGTGTGTGTGTGTGTGTGTGTGTGTGTGTGTGTGTGTGTGTGTGTGTGTGTGTGTGTGTGTGTTTGTGTGTGTGTGTGTGTGCATGTATAGATGTATACAGATGTGTAATAAATGTGTGTGTTTGCTCTTGTGCTCTTGTGTTTTGTGCATCGAGTCATGCAAGTCTTTGTGTGTGTGTGTGTGTGTGTGTGTGTGTGTGTGTGTGTGTGTGTGTGTGTGTGTGTGTGTGTGTGCATGTGTGTGTGTGTGTTTGGGTGTACATAATTTACATACATGTATGAACATTTGCCGTTTTGGCTGCATTTGTGTGTGTGTGTATGCATGCGTGTGCTCGCCCATATGTGTGTGTGTGTGTGTGTGTGTGTGTGTGTGTGTGTGTGTGTGTGTGTGTGTGTGTGTGTGTGTGTGTGTATGTGCGTGCCTGCCAGCTCCTCTTATGAACCCTGCTAGTTGTTGGCCTGCTCAGTAAAATATCTTTCTGTGTCTAGTTAGCAGGAACACTCACACACACACACACACACACACACACACACACACACACGCTAAAAGCTTTCAGTATCTTCTCGCACCCTTCACCCATCTTCGATGCATCTCACATCATGGAAAATTCGCTCCTCTTTTCTCCTCTCTACCCCCTCTCCCAAACTTCACTATCTGTCATCCTCCCTCCTCGCTCCTGGCTCCAATCACAGCGACCGTACATGTGGATTTAGAAAAAAAAAAAAAAAAAGGTTTCTTTGTTTCTGCATCCCGACAACGGCTGAGGCCAAGGTGCACGCCATGTGCTGCAGTGTTCTGCCATCGACTCTTGCAACCTTTTAATCATTTTCTTACATCATGTCTGCTCCGCTGCGTGCTCCGTTAAAACAGGAAGTATGATGGATCATGTGTAAGGAGATAAAGGGACATTCCAACGCAGAGGAGCATTACAGTCTTAAGTGATCATCCTTTGCGGCGGGCCAGCAGTGTCTTTTAAAAAAACAAGCTACAGACACAAGGGTAAAATTGGTAGATATTATTTCAAATTACATTGAAGGTATACACAGTGTCTAGGAAGCTAGAGAGGCACTGTTAAATGAGATTAACTGATTGGTAAAGACCTGAACATTAAGTACCAATCTGATCCATTGCTTTTACTGAACAGTAGAGAAATTCAAGTAGCTATTTATTTTGATATAGCGTCCATTGTATTTTGACAATTTTGATACAGATTTTTGTATTGGAGATTTTTTCTTCGATGGTGATATTTACCCTCAGAGTTCCCCCTACTGTATGAACAAAATATCCTGTTATCCTCACCGGGCTGTACCTTGGCCTTGCAGCGCCAACACCCTAGGTTCCATTACCATCTCAGATGCCGTGCAGCCTCATCGGCCAAGCCTAAGTAGAACTGCTTCCACACATGCGCTGTGACCCTGAAGTTATCCGGACATTACCCGGATGGGCTGTATGTGCGAACGCAAATGTCCGAATCATTTGACCCGGACGTTACCCAGCCAGCGGCCCAGTAAAAAGTCTGTCTAATGTCAGATTGAGCAGTGTGTGTGAACAGAGCAGGTAACTGTCCGGATCATTCACAGCGAGCGAGTGGGCGTGTCACGTGTTGATGACGTCTCTATCATGTGCCAGTTATTTACCTTTGTGCGGATCTCCGTGCACAGAGCGTAGCTGCTGCGTTCTCCTTTCTGCTTTCTTCATAATTCCTTTCCACTCTCCCATTTATATTGCGTACACGTCCAAAAACATGCAGTATCAACGGCAAAAAAAAAAAAGCCCAACTACCTATAAGTCGGGTGCGGGTGTTCTGTAAAACTTGGCTGACATTGCGTCATGTCCTGCCTCCTGCACGCTCCACCCAGGCTCCGCCCCTCGTCTAAATCAAACAGAGTATTTGCAGGTGGTGTAAACGCGTCTGACACAGACAATCTCAGTTTTTTTGCTAAATGTGTGAAAGGGTAAATCCGGACAATTTCAGGATAATCAGTCTGGACATTGTCCGGAGGGCATGTGTGAAAGCAGCTTATGTTGGATCATTTTTAATACAATGGAGATTTTCCCCCATTGAGAATTATCTCCCCCGAAGCCATTTGTCCAATTTCAACCAAACCAGCTATGTTCGTTTCCTTGGACTCCCCTTGTTCAAAGTCATCAAAATTGTCCTGGAAGACCTAACAATGCGGCCACCGCAGGTGCAAACATTTTGCCGAAAGCCGCCACAAAAACCGCGAAGCAGGCGTGTGTTCATGGACCGATGACCACGTTTTAAAACATGCGTTCAACTCGCACAGTTTGCTCCATGGTCCGAACAATTCCACTTTCATTCGAATGCCCGATGGTCTGACCTCCCCCTCTTTAGCTTGACACCCGTAAATGGCTGCTTGCCGCTATATTTACTACTGTTATTATTGTTATTAGGAATATGAACCGGCTGCCTTGGAGTAAAAACCTTCCAGCGTTTCCCAAATGAATCACTAAAACCCCGCACAGCTGCTCCGTCTTTGGCCCCGTTCTGTTTTGTAAAGTAGTTGCTTAGAAATAAAGCTTTGAGTTTTATCGCTGCCATCATCAGGTAAGTTACTGCACTCCGCTGGATAAACACCAGGATTAACTAATAGACGGCTGGCAGGGAGTCAGCCCCTCTCCCTACTTTCTTTCTCACCCCCATCCCGTCTCTTCCCCTTCGCTCATCCGTCTACTCCCTCCTCGTCCCCTCGTTCCTTTCATCTGTCTGCGTTTTTACTGGCTTTCTCAAGCCGAGCGATACGGCGCTCGCTTTTTTTGTTTGTTTTTTTTGGTTTTTTTTCCGTCGGGAAAGTGGGAAAAGATCAAAGTGAGGCCACGCCGGCCCTAAAAAAAAGCCTCTCACCCCATCGCCGCTCATCGATGCGACGACGCATCCGGTTTGGAAATCCGGGTCCGATTAGAGTGAACGGGCGAAAAAGTTGAGTGACTGAGGCCCTCGTACCTGTCTCTCTCTCTCTCTCTCTCTCTCTCTCCCCCCCTCTCTCGGTATAATCTACTCCACCTGTCTGAGATGCGGCTGTTATTTAGGAGTAGAATCAGTCTGGAATCTCCTCTCTCAGCCGCAGAGATGATTTCCTTAAAAATCAGAGCTTTTCCTTTTACTCTTTTGTCAACCGCTCTTCACTACTCTTGAACAAACTCACCTGTAGGAAAACAATCGTAACAGTGCACCAAGACAGTCTCCCAAAATGCACCGCTATGCTCCGGGTTTTGTGATTTTGTCCCTGAAAACTCACAATTTCCCCAATCCTCGTGCTTTCTTTAAAATAACCAAATTTAATTTGTCTGTCTATTTGAAGGATAAGTGAAAGTTGCCAGATCTGATTGTTAGACATAATACACATTCTGCACTACCTTCCCAATGCAACCTGGCAACCCGAAGTTGTTCAGTTCAGGGAAAAAAGTGTCAGTTGGTGGTTTTCTAAGAGATCAGTACTGGGGTCAAATGTGATGTCAACGCATGATCAAATATGTTAACAGACCAATTTTTTTACATCATTACAGTTGGCAGGTTTATTAAAAGCATTGTACCAAGTGTTGCAAAAGCATAGCACAGGTCTCACACAGGTATTAACTCCCGATACATCCCGGGATACACAAATGACGTCCCTACTTTCTACCTTAAGTGTGTTTTTCTCAACCTGGCTCTTCTTTCTCCCCTCTCTCTCTCTCTCTCTCTCTCTTTCTCTCATCTCTCTTTGATTGAATGGGTATGAACAGCCCAGAAACAAAGACAGACAGTAGGAAGTAGAGAGCTGGTTGTGGCGCATGGAAAACACTGACCTCTCACGTAGACCATCACACACACACACACACACGCACGCACACACTGACACACACACACACACACACACACACACACACACACACACACACACACGCACACACGCACACACAGTATGAAACAGAAACACACTCATGCACAAATACCATACTATAAGCATGAATCCAAGCTCTCTCTTCCTCCCTTGTGTTTTGTCTAACAATCCCTCACAATCGTCCGGTTTTTTAAGCTGCTGGGATGGTTTCCATGCTCTGCACTTTATGAACTCCTCAACGCGTGCACACACACGCACGGACACACACACACTCTTTCACCCCTCCACCCCTTCTCTCTCATTCATATACATACTCGTCCTCTCTTCCTCCCCTCTCTCCCTTTCTCTATTACACCAAGGTGCACTCTGACCTGATCACACATAAACTAGCCTCATTACTGTACTTCCACACACACACACACACACACAGGCACACATGCACACACACACACACACACACACACACACATACAGAGGTAGTGTGTTAGTGCAGGGAAAGCCACTTGGCTGTATATGGTGCTGTCTGTGAGTCCTCAGTGTGTTTATCACCACAGAGGTGGGGAGGCACTCAGAGTGGGCACACTCACTCTCGCAGCCCTGCAACTCATCCAGGGGCCCACTGCGGATGTCAAGCGCCTATTTTCCCAGATGGCGTTTTGAAGTAGTATTTAGTATAGATTTTCCATTAAAAAAAAACAAAAAACAAGCTTTTAATTGCACTGCGAAGAAGAAAGGGCGCCGACAAGAGAGAGATGTCCATGTCACAGAGAGATGTGCTTAGTGAAGGTTTTTGCTTATTATTTGCATAGAATGTAACTGATGCCCGCAAAACTAGTGTTCAATCTAAATTTGAGTGAAAAAAAACAAAGAAAATGTAGTCGTTCCCCCTTTTGGGCCATTACTCCATGGGGAGCTGCTTGAATTCTGTGACATTGGTGGGTTTTCGTGCCTAACCTACAGCACCAGCGTCCGGTTCTGCCTGACTTTCTAATGCTTGATCGTTGGTAGGAGGTTATTTGTGGGGATTACAGTGTTTGATTAAAAAAGAGATTGACAGAACAGGGCCCATTTATTCATCCGTCCGTACGGCATCGCTCGAGAACTCTTGAAGGATCATCCAGGTGCTTTTTTGTCAAATCTGAAATGAGCCTCCGTGTTCTTCTCCGTGAGCAGTGGTTTTCCACATTATATCTCTTCTATGAATCCCATTTTGGCCCAGCGTCCTTCTGACG
>NC_137202.1:14914105-14916605 GCF_960531495.2 Zeus faber
TGATCGATTTTGAAGACCAAGTAATCCCCGAGTACATAGAATAGGAACCCCGTCGAGTCAGCGTGTGTGGTTGGGATGGACGTGGCAAGCCTTTCCCTACACTGTGGGTAGACTTTGTTCGCTGTGCTGTACTTTGCATGAGCCCAGTTGTTTTGCATCGAGCGTACAGCATTTTATGTGTCAACACTTTGGAAAAACGATGTAGGAAAATAGATGTGACCTTATATGAGAAAATGAAAAAGTATAGCTGACTAATGTCTTCAATCCAATGAAGTCTGAAAAAAAACGAGTTCTCAGCTCAAGACTCCAGTATTATAGTAGTAGTGGTATTATATACTCCAAAGTGGCTTGGTGGACTCGGGTGCATGGTTGTTATCAGCAACATACTAAAACCCTGTGTTTTTGGGTATTGGGGCCATATATTGGAACGGACGTGCTTGGGAACTCTGCCTCTGCATACTGCTGCTCAGCTCAGCATCAGTTCAATTCAATTGTTAACTCTTTTTTTATCAACCCAAATGAATTCACACTGAAGCAGACAAAGTGACTTACTTAAGGTGCATGGCTTACAGCAGGTTCTGCACCACTACTGTTAAAGTGGGTATCAATCTATTTGATACACTTGTCTTAAAATGCACGCGATGCACGGACACGATACACGGCCGGGGTGTACATAGGCTCAGGCTTGTTTTTTTCTGTGTGTTTGGGCGTCTGGGGTTGTGTTTTTGGACCGATTGTTAGTCGTTGATATCGTCTCTCTCTCCTTCTGTCTCTCCTTTTTCCACTTCTGTTGTCCCTTTCCGCCCCTCATATCTCCCTTCCCCCCCCCCCCCTCTCTCGCCCTCCGTCCGTGCCGCTCGCCCTCGCCCCTCAGTCAGAAGCTGAGCTTTAAGGAGCGCGTGCGGATGGCGAGCCCGCGCGGCCAGAGCATCAAGAGCCGCCAGCCCCCCGCCAACAGCGACCAGCGGCAGCGCTGCTCGCCCGGCGGCGAGGGGGCGGCGGCGGCGGCGGTGGGGGGGGCAGGAGGGGCGGGGTCGGAGGGGACGGGCGGGAGCCCCCCCAAGGTGCAGAAGAGCTGGAGCTTCAACGACCGAACGCGTTTCAGGCCCTCGCTGAGGCTGAAGAGCCAGACCAGGACCATGATGTCGGATGGTAGGCCCCTGTGTGTGTGTATGTGTGTGTGTGTGTGCGTGTGTGTGTGCGTGTGTGTGTGTGTGTGCGTGTACGTGTTTTTTATGTTTGTGTGGGTGAACTAACCTTTGTCAAATTTTAATCAACTTTAATTGTTTGTTTGTTACTCCTATGATCCCTCCCTCCTATGACGTTTATGAATCTGATATCCGGACGGTGGCCTCCACGACACCCTCCTTCACTCCCAATCCGGTTTATTTTTATTTTTTAATGTGTGTGTCTTCCTCTCTCTTTCTCTCCATTTTTCTACCGTATCTCTTGATCCGTCTGTCTTGTGTTATCTCTGTGTTGGTGAGTCTCGTTCGGTTTCCAGTCCTATTTCAGTTCATTTTTTTCCCCTTTAATTATCTGATCAACTATCCTCACTAGCCGTCTGTCTGCTGCCATGTCTGTCTCTCCATCTCTCTTTTTTCTGATTCCCTTTTTCTTCTCACTGTATCGATATCTTTCTCTCTGCTCCTACTTGTGTCTCTGTATCTCATTTTTCCCCCTCTCTCTCTCCCTCGCTCATAACTATATACAGCATTGAGGATATATAACCTCCTCTCTCGTAGACAGCTGAGCTGGCAAAGCCTCCCTCCATTCCTAAGGTCCCCATTCAAGTCGGGCCATAAATTTTAACACCATTAAAGCCAAAAGGAAAAAGTATTGTTTTTTTTCATCCTTTGAGGTTCCTGACAAGAGCAGCTGTGTTTTATGTCTCTCAAGACTGGGAATAATTTTGCATGGGCTTCATTTGTTGTGTGTGTGTGTGTGTGTGTGTGTGTGTGTGTGTGTGTGTGTGTGTGTGTGCGCACGTGTGTGTGTGTGTGTGTGTGTGTGTGTGTGTGTGTGTCTCCTCTCAGTAGACACAGGCATGGGCACTGAGGATTCCTTCGACGAGCGGGGCTGTCATTGTGATGTCACAGTGGAGGACCTATCGGCTCCTCTCAAGGCCGTCATCAGGGCCGTCAGGTGAGCCGCCATTGGCCGCCGTGCTGTTAGCGTGCTGTGACGTTGGATGTTCGAAAGGCGGGCGGACAGAAAGAACAACTCAAAGCGTTTTACAATTCAAGGCCTCACATCCATTCACACGCCACCGGCAAAAGCCGGTTTTGCAAGGCTGGAACTAGCTCGCCATGAGTGGGGTTAAAGTGGTAATCCATAAGATCGTCTGCGTTGGGTGGATTACGTTACGAGTCCCACAATTCCATTCGAAACCGCAAGCCATATTCCAGACATCCGGGTTATCGATGCACTTGGATCAATGGAAACAGCAGATAGAGGAGCCAGGGCCGGCCCTGACCTTTTTGGAGGCCCAGACAAGATT
>NC_137202.1:14924105-15041605 GCF_960531495.2 Zeus faber
AGTTCAATGGGTGGGTGTGCTTTGGCTCTCTGTTCCGGTGTGTTTTGTGACTGCAGAAGTTTGTTTGTTCAGGCCTGGTTACGGTGTAATTCTATGATCGGGTGGTGTTTGCTGTGGGTGGGTTTCCTATGCTGCAAATAACGGCATTATCATTCTGAAGTAGGACTGCATGATTATGGCGGGGTTATTTTATTCAGTATTGTGATCACGATTATTTACCACGATTATTCATCCAATTATGGGAACTATTTTATTTTATTTTATTTTATTTATTTTATTGCACTTTGTAAATCAACAGAAAACTGCCTTTGCAATAATTATGTATTTTATAAACGTAGAAATAAATAAACTCAAATATACAAATCTTTGAATCAAAACAGAACTAGAGATACATCAATTACATCCAAACAGGGAGGTCGGTTATATTACACGTGCAGGGTTTTTGCAAGAAAAAAATAAACTTTTTCCTAATTGAACGAAACAAAAAAAGCACACGCGGAGCCTGTGTATGTGTGCACGCTTCGCGGAGCCTGCAGGGGCCCCCCGCTAGCGCACGGATTATTTATTTTGCCACACATGAATAAATGCCATCAGACAAAACAGAAGGGCAAATTGCACTCAGCGTCGGCTGCCGGAGTCGAAAAGGATCCACAGGGAGCCCGGTGACACCACTTACAAATTTTCGAGTTCCCATGGAAAGTACCATCAGTTTGTGTTGTCGCTGATCTTAACATCGGCATTACTAGTAAAACGAGTTACAATTTTCTGAGTTTCCATTGAACGCAGCATCGGTTGGCGTAATGGCGCAGTGAGTCTTGGTGACACGCAGAATTACTACTACAAGCCGATACACTTGTTGCGTGTTATGACTTTATCCTAAAAATTAGGAGGTGGCTGTCTACTACCTGTATTGCACAGAGTCCTGCCTCATGGTGTCTCTGTGGAAGGAAATCCCTCCGTGCGGAAGTTCCCAACAACACGGTTCCATTCAAACAGATGTAACACACCGCATGTCCCTCAGAGGCATTTCATCAACTTTTTTAACGTTTAGGACTAAAAAAAAAAAACAGGCACGATTTAGACCCGTTTCTGTGGAGCTGCAAAGCGTGTGTGAGGACACAAACACAGAATATGTTTCTGACTGTTTTTGACCCCTACAGTTTGTGTGTTACGACTGGCTCGAATGCTGCAAAATAAGGAGGGACACAACACTGCATGTAACACCGGTTTAGATACGAATAGAATGCGTTTATTTATTAAAAATGGCAAAAATATCAAATGAAAAGCCCCGCTGACGTCAAGCAGCTAAGGTGATACACACACACACACACACACACACACACACACACTTCTGACACTCTACTTCCGGTAGATTTTCGTCGGTTTTTCACTAATTCCTGCTCCCAATGAAGATTGATATGGATCGAGTTTGAACCACAAGATGTCTGAGACCTCCCGGTTCTAACGAGACCTCAACCACATCCATGGGTTTAGCGGTTGTCATATTCCAGACATTTTTAGCCCAAAAAATGATGATGAAAAATGATCCCAGCATCCCTGCAGGCTGGACCCCTAATAATATCAATGTTCGATGTGGGTGAATGTGTGTGTAATTCAACACAGCGTGACGCAAGCATGCGGTGTCATTAGAGCTGCACCTTGTAAGTCCTCCCTTAATGTAAGCACAAACATAACATAACCGAAACATCTACATTGATCAGGGGTAGAGGTGTGGTCGATGCTATGTCCGTCATTTATGTGCACAAAATGTTGGATGCCTCTTGCTGATACGGGAAAACAAATGTAAACAGAGTGTAGCTTTAAAACAGTGTGTTATGCTGTTCATTACGGTCACTGTGTGTAAATACACGTAACTCCATTTTAATTGCACTTTTATCCAATCTTTTTTTTTTTAATTTTTTTATTTTTCCCCCCCAATGTTCCTCTTAATGGAATAGTCGAAAGACACTAGGATTTGTGAAACTCTGTTCACCATTTACAATTCCATACATATCTTGAAATACATTTGAAAGAATTTGGGATACTGGCCTTTTGAAAATTCCACCTAATAGTTGTGATTTAACCATTATATGTATTGTTTGGTGTTGTTTTCACTAACCCTAACGCTGACATGCTTCCTACTCTAGCTTTAGAACTGCTGCCTGCTGTTGGTTAACCTCAAATGAAACCAAAGATTCGACAAAAGCTACCCATCATGCAAATGAATAATATTATTATTATTGTGTGTGTGTGTGTGTGTGTGTGTGTGTGTGTGTGTCTGTGTTCTTGCGCACGTGTGTGCATGCGTGTGTCTGACAGAGTGGACCACATTCTGGGTAAGGGCCAGATCCCAGTGGATAAGAAGATGAGAGATAAGCTGCTCTCGGACGTGGATCCTCTGGAGGACATGAGCATGCTGGGACGGGTGTGTAAAGTGGAGAGACAGGTGAGTGTGTGCGAGAGTGTTTCTGTGTTTTTAATTCTACTTACCTCCGTTCTGTAGACTTCCCATTTCTTCTCCTCTATGCATGATGCAAGTGAAACAACATTTAAGGCTTATTCTCTCCCTGAGCGATGTAATTCTTCATACAATGTCAAAATGTAGGATCCTCCTCTTGTCGTGTGTGTGCTATCACCCCTCCTCTCTCTCACAGGTAACCTCCATAGAGTCCAAGCTGGACTCTCTGCTGGAGGTGTACCGCCAGGTCCTGCAGAAAGGCCCCTCAGCGCTGGCTCTCTCCTCCTTCCCCTTGTTCGAGCTGGACAAACGCCACCTTCACCAGGACAATGCCGACTACCAGAGCTCCTTCCTGGGAAGCGACCTCTCCTCCTGCACCACCCAGGGCGGCGACCAGGGAGGCGGAGGAGATGAAGGAGGGGACGGCGCGCCGCGGTCCCTCTGTGGAAACCTACCCCGGGGCCTGAGGTTCATCCTGGCCCCGGCCGACGACGACCTGTCCCCGGACTCCGCGCCACCCTCCTACCCTCCCTCCATGGCTTCCCTCACCCCGTCCCCTCTGCTCCCGCCAGACAGCCCCTACCCCGCCCTGGCTGGATCCACCGAGAGGCTGCCCTCCGCAGGGGGCGCCTTCACCCTCCAGCTGCCCCCCGTGATGCACCGCTCCCAGCCCCGATGCACCACCAGCTCCGACACCATGGCAGCAGATGCCAAGGTCGGGGAGGAGAACCCCCTGGTGGCGGGTGAGCGGGCGGAGGACGGCGAGGCGGGCCAGGCACACAGAGGGGTGCATCTACGGGGGAAGGCCAGTCTAAGAGATGAGGGCGTCTGGAGGCGACACCTGAGCCTGGAGGTCAACCCACTGCTGCTCTCCTCCGACCCAGGCGAGAGGGCCTCCGACTGGGGAGGCGGCCTCGGGAAGTCCCTCTCGGCACACGACCTCAGCCAACCACTGAGCGCTCTTTTCTCCCCGCTCAAAAAAAACAGCAGCAGCATTAGCGGGGTCTGTGACGGTTCCCACGGTAACGCTGCCAACTGGGGCGAGACGGAACTCTTCATAGGCGAGTGCAAGACACCAGAGTCGCCGGAGAAGCACCTCAACTTCCTGTCCGACGGACCCGACTTCCTGTCTCATGCCTTGGGGGCGGCTAGCGACCCCATGGAGGTTTTGCGAACTGTGGAACACGATTCCACGGTTTATTCACCCACAAACGAGGGGAGCGCGGAGTCACTTAGTCAACCTCCACAAATGCAGCTGACATGACCCTTGACGCTATTCCTGAGCGGGGGTTCCACTACAGTGTCCAGCCTGGGAGGGCGACACACACACACACACACACACACACACACACACACACACACACACACACACACACACACACACACACACACACACACACACACACACTTCATGTCCACACTAATTTTTATCCTCGAATAATAACACAAAACCAACCCCATGCAAGGATGCAGCAACCAACCACAGCCTACGAGCAGATTGACAGGAAGCAGCCTCTTGACGGACCTGCACAGACTTCATGGTTCCCTCATGGTTTTCCCAAGTGCTTGAGACATTCTTCATCTGAACTTTGTTGTGTCGGTGGAGAGCCGCTCGCTGTCGTTCGACGTTGGCACGGAAGACATCGTGCTCCTCTTTACTTATGCATTATGTTTCGCTGCATGGAACACCTGATACACTAAGGGGTCTGGAGCTCGGTGGAGTCAGAATGTGCGACTCATAAGGATCCTCACCGTGTACTCAGACCACAAAATAACTTCAAAACAAAATATCTAGCTGCTAGAAAGTCACAAAGTTCATATTCTAGACCTACAAAAAAAAATGTTCAGAACTTATGGGTCTGTCTCTCACGGCAGCACCATTAAGGTCTGCGGTTGGCACCGTGCTGGCTCAGAGCTGCTCCTCTACACCTGCAGGACGATGCGGTCGATGGTTTTTATGAATGTAGTCTTAAAGCTTAAAACGGGGCCCAATGTGGCCGAGTTGTTGCGGCGAAGTCAGGCCACAGGCATCTGTCACTTGGCTTTGCGAAAGATGCCGCTTTTTTTTCAATACCATTTTTGTATTTTTAAATAACGGAAATACCGATTTAAAAGGTCATGTAATGGTTTAACAAACAAAAACATGTTTCCCTTTTACCTTGACGAAAATACGCAAGCTCTTACTGTACAGAACCTTTAGTTTAATTGTACAGTATACAGACTTCACAGAAACAACCTACTTGAGTATCAGAATTTTACATTGAATTCCGTAGAATGTTTTCATACTCGCTATTATCAATGCAACTTTCATACCCATCCCTGGCCTTAAAATTTGTTTTTTCAGCTGCATATACTGTAGGTGGCAATATCAGCTTGGCAGTATTGGACATTAAATTCACATTATTATGTTATCAATAAACTATAATGATAATTGCTAAAGCCAATGCTCCCAATTAATACTAATAGCACTCAAATAGCACACACAAAAAAACAAATATACTATTATCAGCAAATTAACTATTATCTATTCTGACAATGTGATCATTTGAAATAGTCAAGTCCAATTTTCCCAAAGTACAGAATAACCTGAAGTGTTCGTGTTCTCGCACCACTTCATTTTGATGGCGAACCCGTTTATCTGTCGGGTTACACAGAGGACGAGTGTTTTTACCTCATTCATACCGCGCTTGGAGTACAAGAGAATTGCGTCTAAAGGGAAAGAACGGAGGTGTTTTATATGGCGGTGTCGGCAATTTTCAGATCGAACATGACTAGAAAAGATATCCTCTGAGTCTTAATGCCGAGACCGTAGCATTCAAGAATCCATTAAAGGGTTTGGAGTTTCTCCTCACCCGACGGGGTGGGCTTCCATTGTTCTGTGGAGCTTAAAGCAATTTCCTGAATTGCCCCCCAGAGGGATTTATAAAGTTATCCAATTTTATCGTTTCTTGGGGAGAAGGGCTTCGTAGCAACGCTGATGGGGTTAGTACCGTAGTTCAATTTCCTGTTTGACTCAAAGTGTGTAGCATGAACACTTTTTTAAAGGGGTTTAAGGTTCATCTGCACATATAGAATCAGATTTTTAACGGAATATGAAATAAACGAAGGGTACACAGGTTATACAGCCCTTTACACAAATAGAACTAATAGTCGTTGCACTTCCTGCCGCATCAGATCGGAGCGTGTGTGGCAGTATGTCCTGGGCATCAGCCTCCTGTTCTACCTCCCTACTAGTTTTAGTCTGCGATGCCGATTCATATGCACCAAAATTGCGTTTCCTCTGTCAGTGGATGTTCTGTTTGCCCTTTGCAGGATTCCATAGAAAGGATTTTGAGATTGAATTGCTAATACATGCACGTCCCATAGAAGGGCTTGGTTCTTCCCGCGACAATGTCAACTCTATACAGTTATACTATGTGTGCATGCGCAAGACGTCTCAAACAGGAAAGCACAAGATAAATAAAGAGTTGAAAGAATGGGAGGGTGAAAAATCCTCACATAGCGGATTGTGTCGGTGTGAGCTGCCCTTCTGAGTCATGTCGCTCAACTGAACAAACACGGCGGCAGCAGCTTTTCCTATGTTCTCCTGCTTGGTTTCCCCTGCAGCTGGTGGAGTTTTTCGTGTTGTATTCCGTATGCAGCAGTGCAGATGTTATCTGCGGTGGGGGGGGCTAAAAAGTCAGATATAGAAACACAAAAATAAATTATACACAAGGTTAAATTTGTCTATTGTTACAAATGCCGGTCTAAAAATGGAATTGACCGTTGCTCGATGCAGCTATTACAGTATATCCTCCATGATTCCAAAATGGCCTCAGCCTCATTTGGCCTCAGGTAATGAAATTGATTTGTTATAATTCCCATAATTTCTTGTTTGGGAACCTTAACAAGGTGATATCACACATTTGGGGTTTCTTGTCATGAGGGAGCTCAGGAGCTTGTGTGCGGATTCGCAACCCACGAACCGGATAAGATGGAAAAAAGAAAAAATCAGAATTAACTTCATTCTTTTGAACCGTCGTCTTTCCTTCATTGGCACGTCGTAGACAGAAATGAGCTACAACTGGGCTCAGCTGAAGGCATAAACGGAAGAAACTTTAAATAAGGGATGCAAGGATTATCTGAAATAATAATAATAATAATAATAATAATAATAATAATAAAAATAATAGCTTTATTTATATAGCACCTTTAAAAACACAGTGCTTTGACAGATGATATAAAAGCAGAGTGCCCAGATCATGGATTTAAAAGGCAAAGGAACATTAATAAACAGGAAATTCAATTAATTCATTAAATTGAAAAAGTCGAGAGGGAGACAATTAAAATGACTAAATAAATAAATAAATACAAAATAATAATAATAATAATAATAATAATAAAAAAAAATATCAAATAGAACATTTTTTTAAAAGTAAAGAAAGGGGGCAACGTCACATTAAAGCAGATCTATAAAAATGGGTTCCGAGAAGTGACTTAAAAGAAGTCACTGACTCAGCCAGCCGGTTTCTCCTCAGGCAGGTAGCTCCAAAGTCGAGGGGCCCTGATAGAAGAGGCGTGGTCACCTTTAGTTTTAAGTTTAGACTTTGAAACGCTGCACATTGGCTCATATGGGGTCAACATACTGTATCTGTCATGTAGCTTGGAGTCAGACCCAGACGTGCTTGAAAAGTGAGTGATCAGTGATCAGTAAACTCTTAAAATGGATTCTGAACCAAACAGGGAGCCCAGGGAGAGAAGCCGGGATTGGGGTGATGTGATCGTCTCTTGGAACCGGTATGAAGCCGAGCAGCCGCGTTCCGAACCAGTCGGAGGCGAGAGAGTGACTTTTGGTCTGTGGCAGCTTCATGCAGCAACAAAAAAAACAAAAAGGAACCCATACACTGGAGGAGATTCTTTATTTCATTTCAGTAAATAAACTATTTTATATCGACAGGATTTATATTGCACGCGACTACCACTTCATTTCCCCTCTCAACTGGTGAACAGCATATTGTTATTGTATACTATATTTGCAGCAAATCAAGTCATTACCTTTTCATTTGAAGATGTTTGTCATACGTCACTTTGAGAGTTCGTACCTGTGACCTTTGCGTCACGATTTAGAGTAGGAAACCACTATTCCCATTCACCCCATGGAAAGTTGTGCGGCGGGTGCACGGGGTTCAAGCCAAAATGTACATTTAGAAAGATTGTGAGTGCTACCCAGCTCGGAACAAGAATATGCACAACAATAAACATGTCGTCAGCCACCTTGACCTTTTTTTTAATTTTTATTTTTTTTTATCATTATTACTATAAGATATGAAGTCACTCCATCAGTCTTAAATAATTTCACTGTGCTAACATCAGTTTTCAGTTGTTTTGTTTTTTTTGTTGTTTCTTTTTTTTTTTATGCCGAATAAGTGTATTTGTGGATTAACATGCCGTAGAATTTTGAGTATTATCCTTCGACGGAATAACAAACCTTTTTTTAATTATACATGTATTTTAAAAAGAAGCTGGTGGTGCTGGTATTGTATGTATTATGTATTAACTTTGAAACGGGACTGAGCGATGCTCAGAAATGGGACAGGTGTGTTACATGTGACCATTTCATTGCATTTAACATGTTTTGGATTAATCTGAAGGGCTACAGACTGATCTAGTGAGTACATGAGGTAAATGGCTTCGTATTTTCATTTGGCGTTATATCGGTTGCTTAATGGTGCCTTCCTTGCATTTAAACAGCTTGCTTTCCCCACACCGGGTCAGTTGGATCGATCTGATTTAAAGAGCCTCCCAGTGCCCGGCAGTCGAGGTAAAACCCTTGGCGCTTGAGCAAGAGACTTAAATCGCCTACAAACCTGTTGATAGCCTCACTTTATGTTCTTTATCTCTCGTACAATAATTTATTGCACAACTGGCCTTAAAGCTTAATAACGTCGGCAATCGTATTGACTGAAATTTCTAATTTATTTAAGTGCACACAATGTTCTCCGAATGAGCGTTGCAGAAACAATTGTATCCATCAATAAACGCAAACAACTGAACCGCTTTTGTCTCGGTGTCTGAATGCTTGGATTTTGAGTCTGAGAGTTGTGCGTATGTATCTTTTCTTTTTTTTTATTGTAACTGAAGCTAAGTCGACCAAATGCATTTATTCTACCTACAAAAAGGCTTTGAATGCTTATAAAGTATTTTATATATCTGTATACTGTATATAGACAAATAAATCAATTAATCAAACGAATCAATATTTCAACAACTACTTCCGGTCCCCTATTAAAAAAAAAACTAAACGTAAAGGTCACGCAAGGGTCACGGGGCCGGATGTCAGGTTAGCTCCGCACGTCAATCACTCGCTTCCCGGCCGCCGCCTACGATGTCGGATTGGGAGGACGAGTACGACGGGGACGGCGCCGCGGTGCAGCGCGCCACTCTCCCGCCGCCGCCGCCGCCGCCGCCCGCCAAGTGGACGGAAGACTTTACGCTCCGCGGCAGCAGCTTCGGAGGCGGGTCTAGCGATGGAGGTGGACGGGCCCAAGGTCACGGCTGGATGGGCGGGGGTGGAGGCCGAGCTTTCCGCCCGCGACGCTCGGAAGGGGAACGCGGCCTGAGCGGCAGGGGGGACACGGGGATGAGTTCCGGCGCTGCCTCGCCGGTTATTTTCACCGTGGGAAACGCCTTTATTGGCAGGATAATTGGTTGGTATTCCCGTTTAGTCAGTGCAGGGATAATCTCGTTAGAAATGCTGATTTTGTGAGTGACACCAACTTGGCAATGATTTTGAAACTAGCGCCGGGTCTCGCGGAAAATGGAGCTGCAACTCACGATTACTTCCATGATCGGTGACTATGTCGATTGTTTTCTCGATTCATCGATTCGTTTTGTCCATGAAATGCTGAAACGTGTCGATCGCTGTTTCCCGAAGCCCAGAACGACGTCCGCGAAAGTCCTGTTTTGTCCACGACCCCAAGATATTTACCGGATATTTAGGACAAAAAAAAAAAAAAAATAATAACAGGAAATATTACCATTCAAGAAGCTGGAGTCGGATCATTCCTAAAAAAAAAAAAAAAGACTCCAAACGATTCATCTTTTATCAAAATGGTTGGCGATTAGTTTTGTAGTTGAAGACGAATCAATTAGTCAACTAATTGTTGCAGAGATAATGGATAACCTCGTCCGGAACCATGATGATCCGAGGAGTTTTCGATACAGTATCTACCTCGGCTGGAATTATTGCGATATATACTTAACATTTAACTGCGGTTTATTGCATTGAACTAAACTTCTGGTTCGAGGTATCACATTTCTTTGGCGCTGAGATGACCATAACCACGTATCGTCTTAATGTTTATCATGATATGACACCAGGTATTGTCCTGGATTTTGATGATTGTTATATCGCTATATTGTTAAATATCGTCTCTAAGGAATGAAAGCACAAGTGGTCATCCCCGAATATCTTGAAATGATCAATAGCGAGCTTGTCAATGTTACCGTTCAACATTCTAGTTTTTGCTTTTAATTGTCGAAAACCAAATGTTTAAGACGGCATTTCATGAGCGATTGTCGGTCACATCTCATCTTCGGGTGAGTTAGAAAATGGTTTTATTTATTTTATGATGTCATAGTTGTATCGCCCAGCCCGAACAAGGCCACAAATTGTAAATCCTTAACTTTCTTATAGCCAGAGGCACTGTTTTCACTTGTGTTTTTATCTCGAACGCCTGTTTATGACATGGTGTATAATGAAGCCGATTGGTGAACAGGTCGGGGAGGAACTAAAATTCGTGAACTCGAAGAAATCACCAGTGCAAGAATCAAGGCAAGTTGCCAGTGAGCACTCCTGTACATTGCTATTGAAAAGTTTATTTATATTTATTTTTTCCTGAACTATTTTTTTATTTTTATTTTTATTTTTTATTCCACTGTTCATTTTGCAGATCGACAATGGAGATTATGATGGCACAGTGCTTATCTTTGGTTCCGTTGATGCCCAGCAGAAAGCCAAAGCGCTGATCGATGAGCTGGTGTCAGACAGCTGCTCTGGATTCAGTAATGGTATAAAGAACATTCGTTTTTGTTTTTTCCCTTCATTCATTGTGGCCGAGTCTTTTTTTTTTTTTACTGAATTTTAAGACAAGTTTCCGTCTGGCCAATGTTTCCAAGAGGACGGTATTGACCTTCTGTTCAGGCCTTTTTGCCATGACTTATTTTTCATTTTCACTCTTAGGCACTAGCGCTGAACGATTAATCAAATTCAAACAGACATTGCAATGTAATAGAACGCAATTTTCAAATCGCAAAGGCTGCGATTTAAAAAATAAAGTTTTTTTTGTATGTAACCCGGTAATATTCAACCTGTGGCTTTTATGACTAGTTGCAGCTCTTTAAAGTGGTATTTAAAATTAAATAAAAAAACAATTTTAAAAGGGTATTTTTGTCTGATACATTGTCTGTATTTTAAAACTGAATTTCCCATTTGACACATCAACCAATGACGGCTTCGAGGGAGAGCACATCTATAGAGATCTGTTAACTGGTAGTGATCAATGACTGCTCACATGGTTTCCACTGGCAATTTTATTATTAATATTTAATTATAATAAGTAATAGCCTGTGGCCGCAACTTATCACCGGACCAATCATGCCACGCGAGACAACCGTGTCCAAATCCTCCATTGGCTTCCACGCTACAAGCACCACAACAGCCTCCATGCAAAAAATAAATAGAAGCCACAACTTTTGTATCAATCCACGGTTTTTATTTAAGCCCTTTAACTTTAAGTGTGATATTTAAGAGGAGACACAAACCTAAAAACCCGTCCCCCACAGCAGACATGCGCAGTAGAGTCAGCTCGTCCCTTTCTCTACGCATTTTCCGGTTTGCTGTCTTCCAGTATACATTTGTACATCATTTGTGTATAATAATACTTTTGTGGTTGCAATGGTAATAAAAATCTGGTAATGATATGGTAATATTAATAAATTGCAATTATTTAATACATTATGCGTTTCATTCCTGAATAACATATTACTAGTAGCCTTAATTTAAAATTCATAATTGTTTGATGGAGGAAAGGGACCTTTCAGAAATTTGACTCTTGCGAAAATACTTTTTGGCTCCTGAGCTAGGAAAGATTGAGTCCCACTGCTGTATAATGATTTATTGCTTGTGTTTAATAAATAATACAGAAGATAAGAACTTTAAAAAATGCATACTAAATTCGCAAAATTGGTCTAAAAAAATTTATGATTTAAAAAAAAAAAAAAAATCTATATATATTTTCCCAAATTGTTCAGCACTATTATGAACTTTTGCATTTTATTTTATTTTTTTACAATTTTGGTTTGTGTGTGAGTAAATTGTATTCCATCCATATCTTAATCTGTTTCTGCTTGGTGATCTGTTTGTCAGGCCCAGGAAGGGGTTCCAGCGCTGGCTGTGGAAGAGGCACGTATGGCGGAGGAGGGATGAGGAGTAACTCTGCCTGGTCTGACACCCAGATACAGGCCTCTCAAATGGTCCCAGAAGCTGTGTCCATTGACTGGACCGCCATCAGGGAAAACAGGCAGAAGTACGAGGAGATGAAGTGGAAGGGTGAGCACATTTAGATCTAACACAAATCAGGTGTGTGTGTCATCTATAGATATTTGTTCTTGTGTTTATGGTTTTAGAATTTTTTAAGTTTTATGCAAAAAAGGTGCCATGAGCCCAAAAAGAGTGTGTGTGTGTGTGTGTGTGTGTGTGTGTGTGTGTGTGTGTGTGTGTGTGTGTGTGTGTGTGTGTGTGTGTGTGTGTGTGTGTGTGTGTGTGTGTGTTTTTTCCAAGCCCTCCCCTGCAGCCAGGGTTTCATCCAGTGTATTGCAATTTGACCCCCCCCGGCGGACCAAGCATTGACGTTTCTTTTTTTTTTAAATGTATTTTAAAGGTTATTGGGGTTTTTTTTTAATCAAAATATCAACATTGACTGCCACATTGATTTTCTATTTTAAAATGTTTTACTATTTAAAATGGTTTTAAATCTCATTTCATTGTAGCGTGCAGCGCATTGATTCACTCTGATAACAGCAGACCTGCCAACCTGTACGCGTTTTGTGGACAAACTACGCAATTTTTAGTTGAAATGCCAGCTGTAACTAAAACAACAAAGTGTGTGCACGTGTGTAATTCTGATTTAATGACTGAAATCAAACAATACCAAACAATACCTTACATTTATTGGGTATTTAAACTACATCCCTCTGATTGGACCAGATGCTACGACCTGTGGTTCTGTGACCCCTCAGTCTCCTCTCACTCACCATCTACTGATACACAGCACTGAGTGCAGCGGTACTTTATTATCCTTCAAGGTGTAACGCTGCATTGTGAGGTAAAATGCGAAAAGTGGGGGAGTTATCATAAAGCACAAAAATGTGACCGTAGGGTTACATATAAAACGTCAGGTGCACCCAGCGATCGGCCGGTGACCGGAATCGGTCGGTTTTCACCGGACGATCAGTGCCGCTCAAATTTACACAGCCGATACAGTGCTCTTCTACTGTACTCATAAAAATACTCCAATACTCAAACCTTATTCCAATGTAGTGTAACGCAGTTGACGCTCAAAATAGAGAGTGAAAGAAAGAAAATGTCGGCTGGTATTTCAAGGTAAACAAAGAAGATAAGATAAATGATTTATCTAATGCCTGACGATATTCTAACATTGTGCAGACTCGGCCCGTTTGAAAATCTCAAAAGTGGTCGCGGCCCACATCCGACCAGAAGTAATACAGGAGCCAAACAGTAGATTCTCAGAGGACGTTTATCTTAACAATCATAAAATAACTGTTAAAATATATTGTATAAAAATGATGCATTCTGAAACATACAGTGCAGTAGTGGTAAAACAAAAAAAGAGGTGGCTTAAGGGACACCAGTCTCACGGAGATACGTCGTCGGGAAAGAAATCAGAAATCGCACAGCTCCGTCGGACAGATCGGGCTACTCAGAAGCAACATGAAGCCAAAAGTTTGTCAGGTGCTTCTGTGAGAAAGCCAGTTTCAATGCGCTGTCGCAGGAGAGATCCACAAGACCGTCCTCCTCTTTTGGGCTCAGGCCTGCGAGGGTCTCGTCACTGTGGCTGGCGAAGGGGTTTTCCATCCAGCTGCACTGCACATCTGGGATGGGGATGCCACATTTCTTCCTTTGTCAAAAAAATCCGACAGATTCTCAAACGAGTCGAAGTTTGGCCGGTCAACTCGCCTGGCCCACATATCCATTTTCCATAATAACGACTCTACCGTACACTCGTTATCAGCTGTTCTGACCCATTCTCTGCCATCTCGTCAATCCTGCGTCTGACTGAGTTCTCAGACAATGAGATGAGGTTGATTGGCTCGCACGCCTTCTCTCCCAACATCACCGTCCTAATCTCTTTTGTGACGGGAAGAATTCAATTCTCCCCGATCGTATGCGGCTGATCGGGCTCGGCTATGAGTCGGGCGACCCCATAGGACGCTTCCGCTGCCTTTGCGTTCTCGGGTGTCCACACATGACGTTTTGATGACTTTCCTCTTGCCCTGATACTTGAGTTCATTATCGAAAAATTCAAGCGGCTTGGATATGTCCTGTTGGTGTTTCGTCTCGAAGTGACGGTGCAGTTTACATGGCTTCAGAGCTTCATTTGATAAAATCTCGGAACACACCACGCACAGCGGAAACGGTTCGTCTTCCCTGCCTGTCCAAAATAATCCCAATGATAAATATTCAGCTCTATGCTTTTTCCGAACCTTTCTTTTTTTGTTTGACAGGCGGGACTGTCCCGCCTGTCCGATCCATTTTGATTATCACCGCAAGTAAAAAAAAAAATGTACAGGTGCAAGTCGATCGCTTGGACGTAGTACGCCCTTAACTTAAGTTCCTATCAGTGATGATGCATATTTGAAGGTTTTAAAGGAAAAAATACCATGAAATGTTTTTTGTTTTTTTGTTTTTAGTTAATAATTTGTATTTATTTTTTTCAATAAAATCTGTGTTTTGCCCATGATTTGGCAGCCCACTTGCAATACCCCATAGTGAATTATGAACAATAATAAACTGTCAAAATCAGGAATCTCACTATTATTATTATTATCTTTTTTATTTTTTTAAGCTGTGCTGTCAGCATGCTAGGCCTACATCAGAGTATTTTTATGTTATTGCATCTAGGAGGAGGTGCTCCATGCTGCTTCTACTGTAGTGTAGGATCGTTCATGAACGGCTCAAAATCCTTTTTTTTTTTCTTTTTTTTTTCCCCAAGTTTTACAGTTTTTTGTCTGTTAGTTTAAGTTGCTATCTCCATTATTGTTTTGTTCCCAATCACACTGTAACCATGACACGCCCCTTTTCCATTGTATTCCTGCCGTCGAACGTGATGCACCAGAAAACAAGTGGCATTTCTCCTAGCAATGGGAAAGGTGTCAATCACCTATTTTAAGCGGATTGACCGGGTTTAAAATATTTTTCCTATTTTTGAAAATAGGCATTTTTGAGAACAGTCCTAATACAAGGTTGTGAGTTTATCCTGGAGCTTGAACACTTGACCTACGAGACTTTGCTATTTACACCCCTAGCTGCAGCATCCCTGGTCTAAAGTGAATTTAATGAGCCTTAAACATCCTCAGGCCTCACCTCCCCTCCTATCGTATACATCATGCTTGATAATCCTGTTTGTTGATCTTAATCACTGCAGACCTCCCACCCATCAAGAAGCACTTCTACTTTGAGGCTGAAAGTGTAGCCTCGCTCACAGAAGAAGCCGTGAAGGAATGGAGGTGAAGTGCCTCCAGCCACTGTGTCCTGCTAAAGAAACTGACATACTACGGGGTTCCCACACGTCATGAAAAAACTTGAATTTTTTTATGTTGTTTTCCAGTCATGGAACAAACCAAAAACAGTTGTCCTGGGGAAAATACATTTTCAATTCAATTCAGTCATTTGGAAAGCTGGAAAATGCGTTCATTTGGAAAATCCATTTTGGACAAATGTTTTGTTCCCCTCTCTGTCTGCTTTGAAATGCATGATTTTCCTCCTTTTTGTTTTTCTCTTCACAGGGTGGAGAACAATAATATCATTGTGGATAACCTCAAAGAGGGCGACGGTCGTCCTATTCCCAACCCCTGCCGTACCTTCCTGGAAACCTTCGAGTGTTATCCAGGAATCATGGAGAATATCGAACGGGTCGGTTTTGCCAAACCAACGCCCATCCAGGTAGGAGATACTTTTCACAGAGTGGTGGTGAGCACGGCTAGAGGCAACTCCAAGTGTCGCACAATGTTCTTAACTGTTTTCTTTATGAATTGTTTTATTCTGTGTTTTTAATGTAAAGTGTCATTGATCATTGTCAAAAGCACGACAAAAATGTATTGTTAGGTATTATATCAATGTATTATTATATTCCAAAGCTTGTAATATCCAGAGATTAATGTCCCTGGGTTTTATGCTGTTGGCCTGATACCGTGTGGCCTATTCTCAGTCACATTTCTCTTAAATTGTATACAGCCATAAATACACATGCTGTTGTTCAAAATGGCTTACTTGATAATGTACATGATATGGTGCTGATAACATCAATTAATAAATAGAATATTAAAATGCATGCATGTATTCATATTAAGTGCATTTCTATATTGTGATGACCATAAACGTGTGTGTGTGTGTGTGTGTGTGTGTGTGTGTGTGTGTGTGTGTGTGTGTGTGTGTGTGTGTGTGTGTGTGTGTGTGTGTGTGTGTGTGTGTGTGTGTGTGTGTGTGTGTGTGTGTGTGTGTGTGTGTGTAGTCCCAGGCTTGGCCAGTGCTGCTCAGCGGGGAGGATCTAATCGGCATCGCCCAGACGGGAACGGGGAAAACGCTGGCCTACCTGCTGCCAGGGTTCATTCACATGGCCGGACAGCCTGTGTGAGCACTTTATTCACCTCTCCATTTAGTGCTTAAAAGCAGTGTAACATGGTTGCAAATAGAAAAGGGATCAGAAGGTTCAGTGTTCAAACTTTGTTTTGAAATGTTTAGCCACTTTTTTTTATTTTTTTTTATTTTTTTTCTATTCTTTTAAAACGAAAAAGCCAGATCACTGAATCTTTTTGACCATGCATAAGTATTTTCTGTTAATGTTCATTTACTGCAGGTTCAGCAGCAGGTTCATTTATCCTCACACCCCATAAATGCACTTTGATAGTGGTGTGTGCGTTATATCTCAGAGCTCAGTATTAGGAGTGGCTGGGAAGGTGTGGGAAGCACGGCCATCGAAAAAAAATTTATGGTAGTTTTGGTAGCGCCTTTCCTGGTGCACTGTGCCGATACAGCGCCGAATGTGCCACAGTTACAAATGATAGAAATCCGCCGAGTGCAAAAAAAAAAATAGTGTTTTCCATGAAAACTATGGCGTTTAATTAGCTTTAAAATCCGCACAGAACAGTATCCACAAGCGGTAAAGCATCCCCACGAGGGAGCAGCATTGCTCCCTCGTGTACAAATGCGTGACAGCTCAACCAAGTGTTTTGTGGTTTGGTCGATGGCTGGAGGCGGCACAAAGTTTGATGGAGGCTGCGGCCTTGTAATTCTCAATGCAGGGAAACTCCTGATAAAGTGGCGGTGTGGCCACCAGGGAACACATTTTGGATGAAAAGTTTTCACTTGGCTTATCATGGTGAGAAAAGGAATTTTTGCAGTGGACGGTAGGACAGGATGGGACTGTACTACGCTGAATGCTTCCCGTTTTCTGCTTGACTTTCTCTTATCCCCGCTCTGCTGCTTCCTCAGCCCCAGGGACCAGCGGGCCGGTCCAGGCATGCTGGTCCTCAGCCCCACCAGAGAACTGGCTCTGCAGATTGAAGCAGAGTGCAACAAGTACAGCTACAATGGCTACAAGAGGTACCACAGACTGACCTCAACTCCCTGCTGGTGACAAACTTATCAACTGGTCCAATATTTGTTTTTAAGGATAAATGTTGACTTTTATTTATTTATTTTCACTTGAAAATATTTTCGTTTAACATGGCTCCGACTGTAGGTGTTGATTTCCTAAAAGGGGACACGTGGAGATACGAGGCGATGAGTACTAGGGCTGCAGGAACGATATTCGAATAGAATATTAAAAAAAAATAATAATAATCTCTATTCAAATGCTGAAATTGCCATTCGATTGTGTGTATATTTTTAGAAATAAATAATTCATTATAAATGTTTTGTCTCAAGTTAGCAAATCAATTCACATGGGATGAGCAATAATGTTCAATATAAGTTCGTCCATTTTATTGCACAGTGAATTCCCACCAACTGTGTGCGAAGTCCACGTCGGCTTAGACGCACGGGCGCACCGGTGCGTCTCCTCTCCTCCGGCGTTTCACCATGTGTACAAGGGAGAGTGCGCCCTTGACCAGAATGTCCAACAATTCCACAAATGTGGCGATGACAGTGGGAAATAAACCCGACCATCACTGACAGAATATCCTCTAGTGCAGAAGTTCCCAACCACTGGCTTGCGGACCGTGCGGCGGTCGCCGGGCATTTGCCACCGGACCGTGAGAACAGAGGCGGGATTTTTTTTCCAGGAGCGATCTCTACCTGCTCTGCAGCAGAGCAGCAGCGGGAAACGGAGTAAATTAAATACATCTGGAGTTTTTATTTGCTTTGTTTGGAGAAAAGATCACTCCTCAGTTTGTCTCAGAGCGACTGCTGCGAAGCTACAAAATTTTTAATTTTTACAGCTGTAAATAGCAATGTCTAACATCCACACCAGTTCAGTTGATTAATGCAGACAGCATTTTCCCCCTCCGTCTTGGTCTCTGTCAGTGTCTGTATCTACGGCGGTGGAGACAGGAGGGCCCAGGTGAACCTGGTGAAGAGCGGCGTGGACATTGTGATCGCCACGCCAGGGCGGTTAAACGATCTGCAGATGAACGAACTCATCTGCCTTAGCTCCATCACATACCTGGTGAGGTGTGGGATTAGAGCTGCAACACATGTTTTTAGTTTTTTTTTTTGTTTGTTTTTGTTTTATTGTTTGTTTTTTGTCATTGCAATAAGAAAGTGCGCAATATACACATTTCAAAAGATAGAGAGAAAAATGCTGTTCATATTTGCGGTGCATTCCACCCACTCCATACAAACCCAATGATCCAATCAAACATGTGACATAAACTCACCAGAATGACTAGAGACATGTAGAAAGAGTAATGGGAAAACAAATATGTAAAACTGATTTCATTAGGCGATATAAAGATCTGAAATTGCCCAGCCCTCCCCAAACACCAATCCATGCTGTGTTAAGCCGCACGGTGAAACCTTGACTCCTTGGAGTGTTGGTGCCCAATAAAAAAAAAAAAAAAATCCAAACAGCTAGAGCCAGAGGTGTCTGGTTGAGGTTTATTACATGGAACTTTCTTGCAACTTTGCCATTATATCAGACCAAAAGTGTAGAAAAGGGTTCACTTCAAATATTTTACACCTCCATTAAAAATAAAACATTTGGGTTCATGGCTTCATATTTAAGACAAGAAATGTGAAAGACAATGAGTGATATTTCATTATGGTCCATCCCTAAAGTTCAGGAGTAATTATTATTAATTTTTTTTGTAATCTTTGCTGGATGTGAAAGGTGCTGGATGAGGCAGATCGCATGCTGGACATGGGCTTTGAGCCGCAGATTCTAAAGATTCTGCTGGACATCCGCCCCGACAGACAGACTGTTATGACCAGGTAATACAATGAAGTACTTTAGATATAAACAATCTTGTGTTTGAAATAACCTTAAGGGTGTTGAAATCTCTCTGGTGAAGTAAGGATGGAGCCACTGAGACAAACTGTCTGTCCTTACTTGACTTTACAGAGACATAAAATGTCTGTAGTTGTGGCATTGAACCCATAACCACTTTTTGTCTGTTCTAGTGCCACGTGGCCCCCTGGAGTGAGACGATTGGCTAAATCCTACCTGAAGAACCCGATGATGGTGTACGTGGGCACGTTGGACCTGACAGTGAGTGTGACTGCGTTGAACCCTGGGGAATTGTGCACAATAATGAATCTTCTTGTATATTTGATCTAATTTCATTATAGGATCCATATGAAGTCAATCATATCAAAATATATTCAGGGTGTCTGCAGGCCCTTTAGTATTAAAATAGGGGCCAGTGGTGTGCCTAGCAACCACACCTCAGCTGGTGGCGCGCCAGCAGCCTTCTGACTTGCACATGCGAGCCAATCTGCCAGGCCGAGTACATCTGGTACCTACACAAGTAGCTGGGGGTCGATCCCCACGCCCTCTCGGGGAAGCCGCAGTGAGAGAGAGGCTCCAAGGCCGTGGACTGAGCGCTCGCTGAAGCGGCGAGGTTACCTAGGTTGAGATTATATTTGCGTTTGTGACAGACTGTTTTTGAAACGTGACAGATAAGGTTCAAATTTGTCCGGAAAAATAAATTCTTTATCTGTTTTTTGTGATCCTTTCTTTTTTTTTTTGTGGGTATTTGGTCCAGAAAGTGTTTTGTAGCTGCTTACCGTGTCATTTGTAAGTCTCTGATTTCTGAATCTCTGATCTTGTGCTTGTTCCCAGGCAGTGAACACGGTGCATCAGTCCGTGCTGTTTGTGCAAGAGGAGGAGAAGAAGGCCTACGTCTTTGACTTCATTGGCAACATGGAGCCCCAGGATAAAGTTATTATCTTTGTTGGCAAGAAGCTTTTGTGAGTAGTGGGCAAGCACTTGTTGTACAATTCAGTTTTACCTGTGACTATGATTTAGAATAGGATCATTTTTTGCATGTTATTAAACCTAGTAAGCCAATATGGAGGATGTCTTTGCACAAATTAAAAACAACAAAAATGTCTTTCTCCACAGAGGATGAAGAAGCTTTTTTGTTATCGTTTTCATTGCATAAAATCCTTCTCGATGTGAAACTGGTTAATGCCAAGACACATTTTGTAATGTTTTGACTTTTTCCCCTTTTCTTATCACTGAGACAAATATGAGGGAACATTTTGCAATATGTCCACCGTTCGAAATGAGTTGTAGAACGCAGTGCGTGGATCGGAGCAATTGTGATGTATTACTTGTGGTCCTCACTAGGGCAGAACGATTAATCTAATTTTAACCAACATCGCAATATAATAGGAATTCACAATATAAAATATATATATATTTAAAATTTTTTTTTTTTTTTTTTTTTTTAATTTTTTTTTTTTTAATTTTTTTTTTTTTGCTGACACAATCTAACAAATAGGGCTGTCAACATTGGCCAAAAATCACGTTCAAATATTCCTTCTGGAAAAAACACAAGTTTGAATATATTATGTCTTTATAATATCTGCAATTTTTAAAACCGACTGACCAACCAATTGACCAACTTTCCAACTGTGTCCGCCTTCTCCTCCTCCTCTCCCTCAGGGGAGCAGAGACTGGGGTGGGATGGCTCCTTTCTCCAGGATAATTACACAATTTGATCCTTTTATTTTGCTCCTCCGCCCTTTATCTTTGTTGTGAGATTTCAGAAGGCAGCCCCAAAAAAATTTAAGGGGGGGGGGGACAAAAACCTCCGCGCTGCCCCCCAGTGAGAACCCGTGAACTCTGTCCTGGGCCGTGGTGCACTGTGCGGGGCGTGTGCTGACGTGAGCCCGGAGCACCTGTAGAGTCCGGACGGAGCCTCTTCCAGAACACTGCGTCTATTTTATTTTTTTAATAACCTTTTTTTTTTTTAATTTAACGAGTGTTAAGCTGTTCCTGCTCATGCAGGGACAAAAAAATAGAGCGCACAGAGCGGGACTCGGGACAAAGTCCATTCAGTTGCACTTACACAAAGAGGATGTACAATATGTGGACTTGCGTGTAACATTTTTATAAAAAAAAAAAAATTCTGCTGAAACACTGCATTATTTTTTTTCAAATGTTCATTTTCAGACTCAAACAATTACAAGGCTTGACTTGAAGTCACTCGGTCAATATTCTACTGATTGAAGGTTTTTGTGAGTAGAGGGCTGGTTCTCTAACAAGCCCTAACTTACTTATTATCTAAGTGTACTTATTTCTAACTAATTAACCCTAAAAATTGCATACTAAATAAAAATCGCAATATTGGTCTAAAAATCGCAATTAGATTATTTTCCCAAATCTTTAAGCCCTAGACCTCACTTGAGGTGTGTGTGTGTCTTGTGTGGGCACTCAGGGCTGATGATCTGTCCAGTGACATGTGTCTGCATGGTCTGGCCGTCCAGAGTCTCCACGGCGACAGAGAGCAGTGTGACCGGGAGGCAGCCCTCAAGGACTTCAAAGAAGGTGGGCGACTGGAGAGACCTTTGCTGAGCAGCAAAAAATCAATTCAAAAGCACAATCAAGACAGAACCCGACAGGTGTAGCCAAATATCTATATCTACAGCTGTCGAATCTTAAAAACAAAAATGATAACCTTTCTGACTGATTCTTCTTTCTGTACACTGATAATCATGCTGCCTATTGGCACGGATCTGGCAACATGAGATGTATCGTGATGCAGGGGCGAAGCTGTTGCTTAGTATTTTTAAATGGTCCACGTTGACTGAGAAGGTTCTGTGCCTGCCGAGTGCAATAATGTCTGGTCCGTGCACGTGTGCGTCTCCGTGCACCCCAGGTCGCGTCCGCATACTGGTGGCCACAGACCTGGCGTCCCGGGGCCTCGACGTCCATGACATCACACACATCCTCAACTACGACTTCCCCAGAAACATCGAGGAGTACGTTCACCGTGTGGGCCGCACGGGCAGAGCAGGGTGAGTGAGTGTGTGTGTGTGTGTGTGTGTGTGTGTGTGTGTGAAGGTCATTGGCAGACTTTCAATTAAGCAATAAAATAATGTATAGCTTGTCATTCAAAACCCATATATTTCACTGTTCTTTGAGCACTTTTGCGCTACGCAGTATTGCAATTGGATATTGACTTTTTTCTTTTAAGTTATCATGGCTCACGTCTAGCGCTCTCCCTCAAACTGAATTATGTGCCGTGTTCTCTGTCGGGCTGCCCCCGACTAAAGGTTTCCCTAGTCGACTGACTAAGTTGTCAGTTCAAACCATTAGCCGACTAATCACACACACATTTTGCTTTTAATTCAATTACTTAAATATATGTGTTTGGGGTATTATTAAATATAATGTGTTTGGGGCATCAGAAAAGGGTTTGAGTTCCACCAGCCTTCATAATATTTAATTTACAAGCGCTGTGCGCACAAAGCGAGCCGTCTGTTGATTGCACTAGTTAAACATTAGATCAGTTAAACTTATTAGGCCCTATTTCTATTTTATTAATGTACACATTTCAATTAGATATTGACATAATTTGCACTAAAATGGGGCGTACGGAAGATGGTTTTCCCGGTGTCGGCGTCCCCTCATTGGGCGCATTTCCCGCGGACTCGGTTACTCGCTGCACCTTCCCTTGTCCCCAGCCGGGATCTCCCTCCGGCATCCGAGACCGCCGCCGGCTTTACAGCGCTCCTCCGCCCCGACCTCGCCGCTTCCCGGGGCCGCGGACTCGCTTACTCGCTGCGCCTCTCCCATCCCCGTACCCCCCGGGGCTCGGTCCGCCTCCGCCCGGTCCGTCGGGGCACTTAGAATACGATTTGGTTATTGAAGAACGTGATTAGCGGTTTCAAATGGCTCTTATAATATGCGCAATATCTTTTCAGACTTTGAGACTAGTCGACTAATCTGAGGGAATTCTCAGGGAAAGTAGTCGTTGGGAACATCCCTATTCTGAATGTGTTGGAACAACCAGCAAGGCGACTGAACATTGTGTTAATTTATCAGTAACACCAACACAAGAAGTTATAACCAGCCTTTTAAATATTTATTTAATTTACAAGCGTTGCACAGCACGCACACATGAAGCATGCCACCTGTTAATTACCGGCAAAAGCTGTAATGATTCTTCTGAATGCGTCGGAACAACCAACAAGGAGACTGAACATTTATCCTCGTTAAAATTAGTTTCAAATTAAAAGCCCTCTAGCTTTTCATACAAAGGTCGAGCCGTATAGGTTTTAAGGTTAATTTTGATAAGGGGCAGCTCCTGAATGGAGTTGTGGTTTTTTTTCTTCCTGCAACCAACCTACCAATGGAAAAACTTGGTCGACTTAAGATTTATTCTCGTCGACTAACGTTTGGTCATGTCGTGGATTAACAAAGGTCCAGACATGGTGCCAGTTAAGAAAAAGAAAAAAAAAAAAAAACAAAAAAAAAAAACTGGGTCTCGACTCTGTGCTCTTATCTTATAATGTCGTCGTTAAAAAACTTAGACCGAGGCCTGTCAACTTATCATGGTCAAAAAGATGCAAGGCTGCGAAGGCCTGTGAAAAACAAAGCCTGGATTTCAGCCCAGCGCTCTTATCGCATTCTGACCTTCAAAACTGGGGGGAGGTGAGAATCACTGGAACAGAACAGAATCTGATGAGTACGAGTTTGTTTGATTGCGTGTCAGAAAAAAACAGACACAACCAATCGCAGTCCTGATCCTTTTCTTCACTCGTCCTCTGATGTCACTTCTCAGCCAGCCAATCGCAGCCTTCATAGCAGAACATCCTCCCTCTCCGGGAGAGGGTGCGGCCGGCTTCCAAAAAGACTGGTTCTGCTGACTCTGCAGTCACAGCTTGCCCTTTCAATAACTTCGGGAGATATTATTTTTATTTTTCATCTTTTTTCTTTCTTTTTTTTTTTTTTTGGAGGATTTTAGTGTCCTCTACTGTTCATAGGGTGTATTAGACTTTGGCGCTATCTGCTGGTTATAAGGTGTACAACATTACAATTCGATTTTTTTTTTTATTATTATTTTTTTTATACATTCAATTTGGTTGTTATAGCGTTGGTTTCAGTACAACATATAGTAGGTTTTTCATATGAGGTAACTAATTAAACCGTAACAGGTTACTAATTAACCACAACTCAACTATTTGGGGGAGCCCTAGTTCTCTGTGTGAGTAGCAAGTTATGCAACACGAAGCTCTTGATTTCTGGCCAGACAAAAAGTCCCAATATATTTTTGACTCGGTGGTTATAGAATTGAGAAGCTTTTGTTCGCGACGCTTCATGAAATCGCTCCGATTTGAACCGGATGCAGAGAGTTGGGATCAGCAATAAGATTCAACTTCCGGTCCAGGAGTTTGGTACCAGCAAACCTCCCTGTTGCTGTCGATGTGTGACCCTCCAGGCGCTCCGGTGCCTCCGTTACCCTGGTGACAAGAGATGATTGGAAGAACGCCTCCGAGCTGATCACGATACTGGAGCGAGCTGGACAGGTTCTTTCTCTCGCACACACACACACACACAGTGGCAGCTCCTGGGGTCCAAATAATTTAATTCCCGCAGCCTGAGATCTAGCGCATCAGGACTACAAGTCAATCAGACAGTCAATTTATTTATTCATTTTTTTCCCATGCAGGAGGTTCCTGAGGAGCTCATATGCATGGCAGAGCGATATGAGAAGCACAAGAGGGACCGGGAGGCATACGGGCCCAGAGGACGAGGCGGAGGTGGTGGTGGTGGCGGTGGGAGGAGATATGGTGGCCGACAAGAGTACAGGGATCCAGGAGAGGACTGGAGGTTCTGATCGTTCCCATGTGAGTGTGCACACACACACAAGGGATGTGCGAGCAGAATAGTCATTTGTATCCATTGGGGTAGACTATACTCCTTACATGAAAATATACGCTTGAAAAACCTAATATGTAAACACTTGAATTGGCATGCAAGGTGTTTCATCCTTATTGATCCTCGTAGGTTGTTGAGTTTGTTCGCCCTACTTGACGTCGCACATTCTACGTTGACTATGCTGAAACAATATGGTGCAGCCCTAGTTCCTAGATGCCAGATGGTGTGGAATAGTTGACCGACCCTAATTTACTTACTTACATTGAACTAACTTCTGTCTTTATTATTATTATAATGATAATAATAGAAATTGGTCAGACTTTGTGGAAGGTATTTAGAGCGGGCCTGGGTCAAGCTTTCTGAAACTAAATGCAGGTTGTGCTTTGAAGCAGTTTGTTTCCCTTGCAGGAAGTGGATGCCTTTTGGAGTTTAACCCTTTGTGTTCATTTGTTTAAATGGGGGTTTGTCATTATTTGTCTAGCTTTAATTGTTTGAAGTTTTGTTGTTGCTTTTGCTTATTTGACTTGTTATTAAGTCAGTTTAGGGGCAGTGGCCCTTTGGTTTTCAGGTTGAAAATTAAAATAATTTTGACTTATCTGACCTTTTTGTCATTTATTCCAGGCTGCAACTTGTTTGAAGGTCGATTAACTAACCTGATTTTTTCGCAAATGCTGTTTGATGTACAGTTGGGTGATAAACATGGTTAGCATAACGTCTCAGACTGATGGCCATTCTGCATCCTTGGCATAACTGTGAAAGCTATGATGGTTTTTATTCAACAGGAACCCATGAAATGACAAACAAATGTTTTTTTGGTTGAAACATGTTTATTGTCACAAAGAGGCTCTTGCCATCTTGAAGTAAGGTGCTGTAGCATATGCCAATTTTAAAGTTTTCCAGTGCAGGTGTAAGGATAGCAGTAACGCCAATCGAAAAGTGCTGGGTGAGTCGACAATCAAATTATGGATTTTTCTGCTCAACTCATTTTTTTTTTCCCCCGCTTATAAAGCTCAAACAAAACATACCACAGGGTTCTACTGATTTGCTACTCAGGAGTATAAGCTTCTCGCCACGGGCTCCTACAGAGCACCTGGCGGCTTCAAACAAACATAACGCACAAGCAGGACGAGAGGCTAGGAACCACACTTCGGAGCGACGGGAAATGAAGTACAGCACGGCTCTCCGAGATCCAGAGAGGCGTGAACCCAATGAATAGATCACATTCTCAACTGTGCCATTACATTGTACATAATAGTAATCTAACCATTTAAATGCAGACTGGATGTTGTCTTGAAGACAAGGGATTCTAAATGTCGTTCTTTCCTCCTGATGCTTTTGCGATGCATTGTGACAATTAACCAGTCTTTGATTATTGAGTTGAAGCAGCCAATTGTGGGATGGGGTTGGATGACTGACGTCCTGCCCTGGAAGACCCGGGGGTCGGCAGCAGAGCACAACATTCATTTGTTCTTCTGGGCCTTCTGGGCGGACTTGGTGACTTTTCCAGTGGTGGAGACTTTCTTCTCCACGCCCTTGATCACGCCGACGGCCACGGTTTGACGCATGTCTCGCACTGCAAAACGGCCTTTAAAAAAAAAACAAAACAGAAAGCAAAACTGACTTTTAATTTTACACACGATTAGAATGAGGTGACCTTATAAATGTCAAATTCAAGTGGGGATGCATCAATAAATGGGTTAGTAACAGTATAGGGGTTACATTTAAGACAGGTTTTTGGGCAATTGTTCTTAAAGGGGACCTATTACACTCCTTTTCAACAAGTGAATAAGCCATCTGAGGTCCTAAAAACATGTTTTTGAAGTTTTTTGGCTGAAAATACCACTCAGATTATGCATTCTAACCCATCCTCTTTCCAGGACGCTCTGTTTAATGGGTGGAGCCACCCTCCTAAAGCCTCTAGTTCTGTGAGCCAATGGGGTTTCAGCACACGTTCCGGGTTTGTTGTATTTAGTCGGTAAACTTAGACTTATTTCCCCTTCTCAGTCCAGCAAAATCTGTTGCTGAATCCTCACTCGTAGTAGATCTACAAGGCCTAATTTAAAAGTTTTCTGACTTTCGTTGCCGTGCTTCAAGCTTGTGGGGGGCACGGACACCGCAAGCAGGGATATTGTTTCATGTAAACGTTGGGGGAAAAACTTTTTTTAGAGAGAATTATTTTTAAAATACTTATATTTCCATCGTCTGCAGTTTCTACATGGACAGTTGGTATTAATTCCTCATTTCTTTCTTTGGTCTGTAAGTAAACAGCAGTTCCTAGCGACGCTTGTTATTCACCAGCTGTGAGGAGTTACTCAGATGGAGGACGGTTCTAATTCTACGCTAAATGAAGTAGATAAGGGCTGCAAATCTGAATTGCTTGTTTTGTGACCGACAGCTCATAAAAGCTGACTGAGTTGTCTTATTTCACAGTTTGTGTGTTAGTAGGCTCATCAGAGACCCAACTGTAGTTTTCACAATAGGAGGGAGAATAGGAAAATAAAAATCTATATATATCATCTATCTATCTGACCATTACTTTTTTTCCACTGAACTTCAGACAGGTAAGCACGACTTTCTTGTTTTTCCCTCTCCAGGTATGTAGGAAAGTACTAGGTTCAGCGGTAGGCTGAGGGTTTTATTACATCGGGAACTTTGATACGAATAAATGTATGGATAGATAAAATCTGACAAATGTTTGTTGAAATTACCTGACGAACAACTTCCTCAGTCTTTAACTAGTTTTCAGTTGGTTGTATCCATAAAACACAATGAATGGCAATTTTTCTGTTACAGATGACATGGATTCATAAAGTTTTTTAAATATTTGATATGGATATGGCTTTTGGTCTTAAACATGCTCTCACATAAAATACTCTAACACTTTGTTATTCCCAGGGGGGAAATTCAGGTTTACCTTAATTTGCCCCATTATACCATCTGACCCTTAAAAATGATGAGGCCTCTCTATATGTCTGGCCAGCTGCACTTACCCAGTGGAGGATACTCGGAGAAGCTCTCCACACACATGGGCTTGCCAGGAATCATGTCCACAATAGCAGCATCTCCAGACTTGAGGGCCTTTGGGTTGTCCTCCAGCTTCTTGCCGGAGCGACGGTCGATCTTCTCTTTCAGCTCTGCAAACTTGCAGGCGATGTGGGCAGTGTGGCAATCCAGCACAGGGGCGTAGCCAGCGCTGATCTGGCCTGGGTGATTCAGGATGATCACCTGGTGAATACAAGCGGTCCAGTGGCGTAACATGATGGTGATAGGCCGCCCGCCGCCCCCCCCGGGTGCAAGTATTCTTGCGGACCCTCCCCTCCCCGCACACATAAGGAAGAAGAAGATATGAAGTCACAATTGCTAAGGAGATAAGAATCATCTTAGAACATAAGCTGACATTGCAGTACAGGGATGTCTGTTGACACATATTACAGTTTGCTTAGAGTGGACTACAATGATGCAATTACATACAATGCTCCCTCAACTAAGGGTTGCAGTTTGTGGTGTTTAATTATTAAGATTAATAAGAAAACTTGCTTCCCAAGCTTTTTTTCCATAGAAAACGCAGGGGGAGCTAAATGTTTAATTTTAGACATTGCTGTCATCAGCTGCTCTGAACAGCAACTTTGTCATGCCTACCTGAGCGGTGAAGTTCGCCGCCTCCTGGGGCGGGTCATTCTTGCTGTCGCCAGCCACGTTGCCGCGGCGAATGTCCTTGACGGACACGTTCTTGACGTTGAAGCCCACGTTGTCTCCGGGGAGTGCCTCAGTCAGGGCCTCATGGTGCATCTCCACAGACTTGACCTCAGTGGTCACATTGACAGGGGCAAAGGTCACCACCATGCCAGGCTTCAGGACGCCCGTCTCCACACGACCCACGGGGACTGTGCCAATTCCTAGTGAGGAGAGCATTGAAACAAAGAAAAGAAATAGGGTCGATTTTCGGGTTTTTTTCAATACCATTTTTTTAATAGTCATTTACTACTTTTACATTGTCCTACCTTTTTTAAGAAAAAAAATATATACATTTAATCAAAAGGAATAATTCCCTGTGAAGAACTTTACGATCCCCCTTCCCACACACCAAATAATTTATAGAATGGCAGACAGTCATTGCCAGGAGACGGCACTTTGCACTAGCTACCCTGCAAATCAGCCATAACACGATCTTGCTCTGTGGCTTCCTGCTGTGATAATTCTGCACTACCAAATTGCGTCACCTTGAGCTTGACCGCCGGCTCTGCATTTACTTGACTTTTCGTGATCTATTACCCTCATTGTTGTTTTAACTTACCTCCAATTTTGTAGACATCCTGCAAGGGGAGCCGAAGAGGTTTGTCTGTGGGGCGGCTGGGTGGCTGGATGGCATCCAGGGCTTCCAGCAGTGTGACCCCAGAGGCATTACCATCCTTCCTGGTAATCTTCCACCCCTTGAACCAGGTCATCTGCATCAGAAGAAATTAATTGTATGTAGTAGTAGTAGTAGTAGTAGTAGTCGTAATTATCTATCAAGCAGTTTTCTTTTAAATGATATTCCTGATCAGGAGGGTGGCTCAGCAGACTATAGGCATCTGGCAAGGAGACAGTCACATCTAGGGCCAATTTTAGCATCGTCAAGCAACCTAAACCTACATGTCTTTGATGCTGGGAAGAAACCAGAGAAACTCTGAACAAGCCAACTTCACACAGACGAACAGTAATCTAGGTCCGTTGAGCCGCGAGGCAGCAGTGCTACTCTAAAGAGTTGGTTTGTTGATAGTGGATTGTTGAGAACATCTTTACTAGTATCAGATGTATGACTGATGCCAAACTAAATTTCAGTATTTGGCTTGCAACAACACATTGGCTGCATTTAGTTTTTACTATATACTTGGCATTGGGCTTACATTGGGGCTGGCTTCCAGCATGTTGTCTCCGTTCCAGCCAGAGATGGGCACAAAGGCAACTGTGTCCGGGTTGTAGCCAATCTTCTTGATGTAGGTGCTCACTTCCTTCACAATTTCCTCGTACCTCTTCTGACTGTAGTTGGGCTCCGTTGAGTCCATCTTGTTGATGCCCACAATGAGCTGTTTCACACCCAGAGTGTAGGCCAGCAGGGCGTGCTCACGGGTCTGCCCGTTCTTGGAGATCCCTGCCTCAAACTCTCCCACGCCAGCTGCCACTATCAGCACAGCGCAGTCCGCCTGGAATTACAACACACAGCTAAGTAAATGTTTAGCGGGAAACTTTGGTGGCTCAGAAATGTTTTGGTTGGCATTGTTCAGAATTGAGGCTTGCTCTACAAGTGTTATCAGATATTGGTCTGATATGAGGCAAGGTAGCGATGTTTGAGAATATCCCATATTAAAAATCTGATACCAACAGCAGAATTCCTGCCAGAGGCCCCACTCAAACTGGGGAAGACTTACACTTTACGAACCTGGAATGCCCACCTCTGACCAAGAGTCATATCGAACACAACAGATATTAAAGAAAAAAAACAGATTGATTCTCTGATTGCATTAAGAAAACAAACAAAACAGATTTTTGTCAAAAACGATTGTATGAAAGCACAAAGATGATAAATGTGGCCCACATGGCATATGCCATAATCACCGTATGCACAAAATGGCAGAGTATTCTCGTATTACCGACCTGAGAGGTCCCTGTGATCATGTTCTTGATGAAGTCCCTGTGACCAGGGGCGTCGATGATGGTCACATAGTACCTGCTGGTCTCAAACTTCCACAGGGAGATGTCGATGGTGATGCCACGCTCTCTCTCAGCCTTTAATTTGTCCAGCACCCAGGCGTATTTGAAAGAGCCCTTCCCCATCTGAGAAACACAAAACAGATCCTCTGTAATGGAGAGGTTTCCTTGGGGTAAATAGACTGTAACGTTTGCTCTGTCATAATGAAACATTGTGAATTTGTTATGGTTGCTTTTGGAGCTAAACGTTTCAAAAGAGGCTCAAGTTTTCACATGGGATATGAATTTCTCGTAGGGAACAAGTTCGCTAGATTCTTGAAGACACATTGAATATAAATTAAAAAAAAATAATAATAATAATAATCAATCCTCACCTCAGCGGCTTCCTTCTCAAACTTCTCGATGGTCCTCTTGTCGATGCCACCACACTTGTAGATGAGGTGGCCGGTGGTGGTGGACTTTCCAGAGTCCACGTGGCCAATCACCACGATGTTTATATGCATCTTTTCCTTTCCCATGGTGTCTGGAGCTGGTTATGTCACGCGGGACCGTCTGTGCTGAGATAACGTGCAACTACAGTTAGCACAGTGAGTTACCATCCATCTAGGACTGGGTGATGCGTCAATATTGTGATACAAGACTAGACTATAGGGGTAGAGGTGCCCTGATGATGATGACAACGACGACAACAACATGATGCCCCCCCCCCCCCCCCTAGCTGCAGCAACCAGGGGGCAGGGCTATTTGGAGAATCCTCTCATATGTTTACATGTGTTTCCATGACGACTGGACCTCCTTGCCGCGCCGCTTTCTCCCGTAGGAAAGCTCTATTGACACAAACATCTAAAAATTGACACTCACTGGGGCCCCTCTACAACCATGGCCACTAGTACTGGGATCGAGGTATGAAATTATATGCATTGACGTCGACTCTCGAATCAAACCCAGCTCTAAATACTTTGTATCTGGTCCCGTACGGCGCATTTATATCTGTTTATGAACGAGAAGCGCCACCAGGAGTGTCTCACTCACTCACTCACACACACACACACACACACACACACACACACACACACACACACACACACACACACACACACACACACACACACACACACACACACACACACACACACACACACACACACACACACACACACACACACACACCGCTCTGCGTGGTTGGGACAGGAGCGCGGGATGCCAGGCTACAGCTCTGGCTCAGTGCAGTCTGCAGTGTCGGTCCTGGGATCAGCCACAGACTTTACTCGAGCTTTATTCCGTGTGCGACCACCATTTTGTCAGGACCATTGCCAGCGAAGCAGCCATTTCTATGGCACCGCAGAGCACCCCCCCCCCCCTCAGGTTAATGTGGAGCGCTGAGCACCTTTGAACCCCGTACCAAGCACCTGAGTGCAAGGATGGGGATTATAAATAGCATATGCAGTCCTAACTAACACAAGGTCACTGGACATTGACCATAAATAAATTCTCCTCATCAATGAGACCACGTCGCGGCTCCGATTCCATAGCGGTCGAACCTGCTGGGGTGAGTTTGTAACTTAATCCACCCCCGGGCAACATGAATCCCATATGATCTTGGACCGAGTTGCTCTAGTGGTGTACGGTGTGCAAACGATCCCCGCGCATCTTTCAGCTAAGCTCACATGTTCACCTTTAACCATTTCTCCCAGAGGAGGGAGGTCGACAAGGGATGGGGGGGGGGGGGGGGGGGGACCAAAAAAAAACAAAAAACGGGGGACGGTGAGAGTTTGATTCGTACGTTAATTCTCCGAGGGGTTTACTGAGCGCCATATTCTTCTCCTCCGAAGCGGAGATGCGCAACACCGGCCGCTCGCGTTTCTGCGCCACCCGCGCGCGCAAACTACGCGGAACGGTACCCGCAACGAACGCCGCCCGTTTCGCGGCAGCACGAAATCGAACCGACGCGGCGTTTGCGCGCAGAATTTCATCGGAGCTGTCGTACCTGTCGGTGCGTCTGTGTCGGGTCGTGTTGTGCGCAGCAGCGGGGAGGTGTGTGTGCGTGTGTGGGGGGTGGGGGGGGCTGTCACATCGCAGACAGGCGGCGGTTGCGTAACCGCGCATCACAACAAGGGAGCGTCAAAGGTAAAAACGGGGGGAAAGAAAACAAAACATGTATTCCCAAATGGAGAGAGGTTATTCGTTTCGCGATGGCATGAATTGTGATAAAGTACGACGTGCTCACATTTTTGGCGACGCTCCCCGACTTGGGTTGACACGTCTGCCGTTTAAACCACCTAGTATAGATGCAAGTTGTTTTCTACTGGATACTAATTCATTACACTCCCAAACAATGTGGTTGTAATAACACTAAATAACACTTCATTAAATGAACTCGGCAAAACTGCACGCCAAGAAAGATAAACAACATGCACAAACTCATCAAAGTTAACAGAGCAGCACTTGTACCGCTGACATTTACTGGGCCCATCATGGGCAGGTGGCAGTTCTGCTAAAGTAGTATGGAATAATACTGGTAGGAAGATTATATCTATATATATCTATATAGATATATATACACAAATATATATCGGTATATAACAGTTGTCCCTCCAGGAAAATTAGAATACCTCTGTTACTAATGATTAGGCCAAACCAATCTCTTTTGTTTGCAATAATATTCCATCACCACCAGTGTAATATTCATTTAAATAGGACAGTATACCCGCCTTCTGCAAATACAATACTCCAGCCTGTATGGTACTCAAAACACATGACATCATAGCTTAGGCCATAGTTGGTTTTACTTCATTATACCACAACATAATATATTTTCAATACACATACCAGGAATTAAGAGTGGAATAAAAACAAAAGAAAACTGAGACCATGGCATAAAAGACACACGATTGAGATACTATTCCCTTTTTCCTATATTGAGAACTCAAGTGATGAAGACCATTCCGGGATGAGTCCTAAACATGTAGCCCGGGTTTGGATAATGGCCTAAGAGATGGCCCAAGAGAAGCAAGTTTTTCCCTTTTTCCGGCTAAACCCCAAAGTAAAATCAGATAATGTAGTGTTCTGAATAAGAACCTGCGCACCTGTGGCCTGGATATATGTCACACGTGTGGAGAGTGCTGGGTTAAGGCACGAGGGCAGTGCATGGTGAGGTTTGGTAATCGTGCAACGGGTTGGCAACTGTAAAGACCACAGTGAATGAGTTTCACTTATGGCTTTTATGTCTTTCCCCCTAAGGGTCACATCTTTAATGGGGTCCACACACACACACACACACCTTAAATCTGAAAAGTACACAAGCTTCCCTTTGAATCCTTATGAGACAGACCTGAGACTAGACGACGCCATCCAATACCAACCCTGCAAACTAAGATATTCAATTATGTAAACTCATCATAATGTTGAAGTTAACTGGAGTTCACATTGCTATGCTTTGGATACAGAATTAAAACCCCTTTTCAGGTTTGGAAATATATTTGTTTTGGTTAAAGTAAGCAGTATACTTTTTGTACAATTTCTAACATAAGAAAACAAGTTAAATACACAATAAGTTGATTGGAATACATGTCTAAGAAATTAAAAAAAATACAAAGGTCCATATTTTCAAATTACAACAAAGAACTTGTACCACATTATAAAAGGCTTCCTTGTAAGGTATTCGTGCCAAGTAGTTTGTGTTTGGTGGTCGTTCCATCCACAAAGAACTAGCTACAGTTCATCCAACCCGTCTGCGTGGTCTAGTTTAAGACAATCTGACTGCTACATGGCAAAACATAGATTGAAACAAATGAGTGTTGCATTGCAATTCCATTGTGCGTCGTCCCCAACTGGACACGTATAGAGTGGAAAGTAGAGTGTGCGACTGCTGCCAGAGAGAAACGACCCCACTGTGACTAAAGGCAGAGCAGTTGCTAGAGCAGCTACTGTGACAGCTACACATTGAGATATTGATTACTGAAACCACGTGCACAAGTGATCAGATCCTGTGCTACAGCCACCTGATTGGCCAATACCATGTGCTCAGGCCATGTGTTGCGCTGGTCCGTTTGAGTGATGGGTGACGGGCTGATCACTCTCTCTGGGACCGCGCTCTGGGGGCGGCCCACGGCTGCAACGCGCCCTGGCCAAACAACGTGTAGAACGTGGCGCCAAACAGGTTGATGCCGGCCGAGATGTAGAAGACGGTCTGCCACTCCTCCATGGTGTTCTGCAGAGAGAGCCCAGTTAGACACCGATACAACAAGGGAAAGGTGTCGTCCTCCATCACGGTGGGTACACGTAAAAACAAACAGGACCTGGTTAAAGCTGAATTGTGTCCAATTCTGCCTTGAGATAGTAAGAAAGTACCTTCAGGTGTGAAATAAATCACACGACATTCATCAGATATCACAGTCAATAGGTTTGAAAATACTTTGTGTGTGTGTGTGTGTAGAGAGCAGTTGCCCCCTGGTGGTAGAATGTTGACCCTCTAATCCTGACTAGGACAAGACTATATAAACCAATTAGACAGAGGACAGTGTGCTTCAGGCCACTGTAAAGCACCTTGTTTTCACAGTTCAGTTAAATATGGGAACCGTTAGGTTCAAGACAAAATTCAAGAAAACTGCAAATGGGAAATTAAATGGGGAAAAAAAAAAAAGCCATTATTTATTTTTTTTTTTTTTTTCGGATGAGGTCATCAGAACTGTCCAGTCAGTAGAATACCTGTTAGGTCATGTGACTGTTTTTTACTTTTCTCAGTATTTACATCTGTAATTCTAACGATACTTAAGTATTCATGAAGGGATGTGATCTACTTTGCTACTTTTGAACAATTTTTGATTACAGCACTTTTTACTCCTAATTATTCATATAAATTGGTAATCATTTTGGCCAAGCAGTTTGGAACCTCAATGAGCAAAAGAAAACGCACCAAACGTGTGACTGCACCCTGCAGAACATTCATCGGATTAAATTCTTATCCCATATGAAATCCTAAACAACGCAGACACGTCATGTCAGTACACTGAAAGCAGGGAAAGAAAAACAAAGTCAAATTCGTTGTATGTGCACTAGGCTTGGGCGATGGTGCAAAATTCCATCCGATACGCCATTTTATCGGGGGCGTGCGCATGCTCGTGGTGGGGTTTGTGCGCGCATAGAACAATATGTAATGTAGCAAATGCTGCCTCCCCGTTCCATAAGTGCAGGATTTACTGTATGCAAGTAAAGTATTTACCAAATTAAATCCCAAAGCAACGGGGAGACATGCGTCCCGACAGTGGGGACGCACAGGTTTTTTTTTTGGAACAGTACGGAGAAGGACTTGGACAGGCCCTTATCTCGGTTGTGTTTAAAAATGTGGTTTCATACATGTAAGGTAACAAACTAAAATGAATAGATCTAAAATAAAAGGACACGCACGGGAGCTGGAGCGCACCGCTGCCTGGAGGAGAAGCAAAAAAAAAAAAAAAAAAAAAAGCTCCGCTCCAATTCTCTGGTTTAAGTTTTTTATTTTCTTCCATTTCTTCTGTTACTTCCATATAAGTAAGAAACTAAGGAAACTAAATAAATCTAAATCTTTTTCTATGAGATCATATTGTATGTTGCTATATTATAATCACAAGATTTGCATAAGAGCAGCGTGTAAGTGTGGGGGGCGGCTACGATGTGCACATCTCCTCCCAGTGATCCGCACTCCACTGCGCCGCTCCGCTTGACCAGAGCGGCAAAATGCCTCGAAGGGGAGCTGGGGGTCCATGAGCCTTTTCTTTTTTTTAAGCATCTACCCTTTTTGAAGTTTCCTGTACCGGACTGTAGAGCAGGGAAGTGAGATCCGGAGTGGTATTTCGACAGCGCTGAGCAGAGAGGGTGGGACCCCCTCGTCTCCGCTCCAGTTTCAGAACACGGTAAACTGCACCTACACTAGCTCATCTTTGCGTCTTTGTAAAAGATTTTAGGCAAAGGGAGAAAATAAAAGTGTTGGCTGTGATTAGAGAGGACTGGTTAATGCAGTGTTGGCAACGCGGGGAGCTTACATTTTTGGTTAAGGCTCGTGCCATCACGGGTCCCACCATGCCGGGAATCGTGGCGAAGGAGTTGGTGATGCCCAGCAGAATCCCAGCGTATCTGGCAAGAGAAACAAGACTGTGTTCGTCGTGGTGGGGTTGACAACAGTTAAAATGCCCTAACAGGCGTCAACAAGTCACATTAAAATGCAGACCCTTTCAAGATGTTAGTTTGGCACCTCAATAAGTTTAAGTTCAATTGTCTTCGGGACATTTTGAGATCAGGAGTTCAGACAATGAACTTAAAGCTGCTGACGTTCCGACGTCATCACTAAATATCAGTGAGGAGCTAAAACACGTCTAATGTCAACATAGTTTAGAAGGGAATTTCAAACCACCATTACAGATGTTTCTCATAATACGGAATGATTCAATGTAATCTTACACTAAAGATTTATGGAAATGGTTTTATATAGCGCTTTTCCAGCGCTATATAAAATGTATTTCCACCTCAAAGCACTTTACAGTACATGCCTCACATTCACCCATTCACACACACACACATTCATACGTCGATGGCAGCGACAACCATGCAAGGTGCACACCAGCTCATCGAGAGCACTTTAGGGTTCAATGTCTTGCTCAAGGACACGTCGACACACTGCCAGGAGGAATGGGTGTTCGAACCAGGAATCCTCCGATTACTGGACAACCCCACTCTACCTCCTGCGCCACCGTCGCCCATTTTATCACAGTTTTCAGTAAGGGTTTTTTTAATACCTTATTTTAAGCCCAGAATAAGCTACACCTGCACACGCCGACTGGTGAGGATCAACCACCGACATTTTCCCTTGTTTTTGTTTAAAGGAAGCATCCTGACTACGTCCCATACACTTCAGGAGGCTGTTTGGGCGTCTTACGAGGGGGCGATGTCCAGGTGGTTTATGTTGAAGCCGGAGGCCGAGAACCCCCCGAGGGAGGAGGACACGGTCAGAAAGGTCACCGCCAGGATGAAGTTACAGCCCGTGTAGCCCGTCGCCACCAGGAACACTGCTGGACCGATCATACCTGCACGAGCACACAGACACAGTTTGTATTTTTTATAAATCAGAAAGTCAACATTAAGCCAATCAGCATTCTCTCCCAAAAAAAAAAAGAGAAATGTAACTCCATACCTCCCGACACCACAGTCGGAAAGCTTTCCCAGATTTTAAATCAAATCTGGATTCGGTCAACACCATCATGTTGCCACTAAAAGAGTGTCTCATGTGACTAATTCCATCTGGTAGATCAACTATTTTACACTTTTGGGATTTATGTAAATTGTATTTTTGATGTATTTTTAATGTTTGCCCTCCGCACCCGGGGAGACAAACTTAAAACAATTGCGTTCTTAACGGTGATTAATCTACGAGTGATTCACTGTAACAACCACACTCCTCACCAACGATGGAGAAGGCCTTGCGGACGACGACGGTGCGGTAGAGGAAGGTCTCCCTCAGGTAGTCGGCCACCTGGCCCCCCAACACCGCCACGGTGCCACATCCGATGTAGGGCAGAGCCGACAGCATGCCGTTCTGCAGAGGAAGGGGAGGAGGGAACCTAGTACTGCAACAATACTGTACTGGAGGAATGTCTTTAAAAAGGTTGTGACTGGTTTTGCTTCATCACTGGGGTTATCTGGAGGGTCTCCATCGGGCCGGAGAAAATGGGGATCCGTCTCACTTGTCATTTGGCTTTTTTTTTTTTATTAACCCTTTTTCATAAACCCTTTTTAGAAGTTTGTTTAGACATTGTGAAATTATATCAAATTGCTGAAATTGTAAAGAAATTTGACGAAGAGGGGGGGTAATGTGGTCAGGATGGTTGACCATAAGGGCATGGCCATCGTTGGGTGGAAGGCACCTGAGTTCCTTTATTCAAAAGCACATGATGATTATCTTAGCAATATATGAAATTATTCAGTTTCAACTTCTGTTGTTACCAGCTCACACTACACTATTTTGTCAGTGAATTAGACTAGATGACACAAGTAAGTAATTCATTAATTATATACAAACTATAGCAAAAATATTTTAGGAAAAAGAGTTATTGGTATGTTATAATTCTGTTTTTCAGGCAGTTTTTATAACCGTTCGTCGCTGCCCCCTGGTGGTCGGGATGTTACTGACACTGCAAGTATTGTGTTGATGAGTTACAATATAATTCTAGTTAATGGCTGCATCTGCCTGCAAAACTGGCTATAAACTACGGGTTTAAAAAGGTATATACAGGGTGGGGCCCAACCGCATTCCTGAATCTCCCTTTTCTGAATGAATACATGTGTGGCTGTTTATTTTCATTAGAAGCAAGCAATTCATATTTGTGAAAAATCTAATATCGTTTATGCCTCGTTATGCAGAGGCTATATAATTTATATTTTACCTAGTTTGAATAAATAATATTTCAGACTTTAGTGACCCGTGTGGATACACTGGTTGCACTGTTGAAGGCACGTTAGATCTGATAATGATCAAATCAAAATGACAGTCAGAATTTGGTTTATTGCCCAACTACATTTGCAGGTACAAGGTCTTACCTTGGTATATTGCTGCATAAAAAAGGTGCTTGGCCTGGTTTTGACAGGTCGAGTATGACCTCTGGCCCACATAGCAGTTTGTTTTGAAGCTAAGCTAAGAACCCCACAGCCAATAAGACCTCTGCAGTTCAGAAGTTAAGGAGCTGTTTAAAAGCTGTAAACTTTCAGTCTTTATAGACTACGAGCGATAGAGCTCTGAATGGCCGTAGGATCGCGGCCTTGAAAACAAAACAAGTTGGCTGCAGATCCACTTGACCTCTCAAAACCAGGCCAAGCGTGTCAAAGCATTGAAAGGAGCTTGGAGGCCACTCTCAAGGATTGCTGTGTGAGTGTGTGTGTATGAGTTGGTGCTGCACACCTGCTGTATGCTGAAGCCCAGGATGTCATTCATGTAGGTAGGCAGCAGTGTGAGCAGGGTGTAGAAGGTCCAGTTGTAGGAGAAGTGGGCCACGACGATGGCCCACAGGGGCCCGGACGTCAGGATGGAGCGCCAGGGTATGGACCCCATGGAGGAAAGCTGGAGCCGGCGCACAGGGACCAGAGACAGGGAGAAGGACGGACAAATAGACAGGTATGTATAATAATGTCTACCCACTTACAATATTTCTATAAAGAAACATGGTTCAAAGAATCTACTATAGAACATTTAACAGAGGAGACTTATAAACTCCGTACAGATTAGCGTATTAGTTCAAAATAGTCTTCATTCATTGGCCTTGATAAGCCATTTGTTTATCGATGTTGATCAGCTGGAGGCTTCTCAAACAGGGATGTGACAGCCTTTGGACCCACATGACACTACAGCAGAGAAGCTTTTGTTCAAATCAAAAATTCTATGGATAAGAGGATTAGACACAGACACCCTAATGAGACCACAAATCCACTGCGAGGGCCCCGATTTAAAAGCTGGATAACAATAGAATAAAATCCTGCGGTAAACGGTGATAATATGACAGGATGGTGTCAAAAAAAACAAGTCGGCAGTATTCAAGGGTTTTGTAGGCTGAGATAAGTGCTTTCTAACTCGGCCAATTACGTGCATTTGAGGCCACGACCGTCACATGTGGCATGTCACATGACACGGCAGAAAGAACATCCAGGGAGGACAGAGGTTGCGATGTGTACCCGGTGCACTCCGGAGGTGTGACCGTTACCTCATTCTTGAGGGAGTTGGTGATGTAGAGTCTCTCTCTGTCAGAGATCCGCGGGTGAACACTGGGATTGTCCGACACCAACAGGGACCACAGGACGAACCAGACCAGCCCTACTGCGCCTGGACACACGCGTCAGATACTCAGTGCTACATGACCTTATATGCTAGGGCTGCCCCCTGGAAGTCAACGAGTTGAATCATCAGCCGGAAACCAGTCAGTCGACTGAGATTCTTCAAGCCGAGCAGTTGTTTCTTTTTTTTTTTTTTTTGTCAGTCAGTGTCTATTACAATAACAAAATAAAACAGATAAGCTTACAAAATGCACAGGGATAACATTTCAATGAGGAATTATAAAAAATAAATTTTATGTGCGTGAATCGAACACGGCTCTCCACGCGCCCCGATCGCCGGGCCCCGTTCCTCCAAACGAAACAGCTAAAACCAGTGTGGGGATGGGGACGGAGTCTCGTTAAGTTCATCTGCTGCCCATTACGCATGGAGAGGAGGTGATCGGGAGAACGTGTCCCCGTTACGCAAGGTTTTGTTACGTACTGTTCCATACGCACTCGTTTCGTTCCACTACGAGACGTGAAATAAAATAACCTACAGCTCAAATAAAAACCACACTGTTGTGGCGTGCCGGTCCCGTTTGCCCCATGGCTGGCGCGCGCATCGTCGGAGAGGGAGACAGGTGCGCAAAAATGCTCCCCAATCGCTCCCTCTCCGCCCCCCCCTCTCGGGATGGCGTCTTAGGCGGCCGAATCAGATAGGACTGACCAAATCCTGTCGGGTACAGCCCTATTATATACATATATCAGGACCTTGGACAATTTTTCTTGGAAGGTCGTCTCAAGTGTTCATAAAAACAGGTTTCGATGCATCATCAGATCAGTTCTCGTTCTTTGTGGGAAATCATCGCGCTAGAAACAAACTGACTGCTGGGACAGCCGGGACAATCTTGGTGTGGGCATTTTAGGCAATCTCAGATTTTGAAACTTACCTCTTCACTAAATTTAGATTATATATCATGTGTCTGAAAAACGGTCTCTTTTAGCCCTGAAGCCAAAGGACAGCAATGAGCTGCCAGTGGGGAAAAAATGACTTTTACAGCAACTGTCTGTGAGGTTTAGTTTCTTGCTGAATCATTGCTGCCAAAGACTAAATAAGAAAGAAGAACATTGAAGGAAATGCTGCATAACCACTTAGCAGTGCAGGAGTAGACAGACACATGCTCCAAAAAAAAAAATAAAAAAAAATCTGTATGAAAAGCTTTTTTGAAGGAAAAAAAAAAAAAAAAAAGCTACAAAAAAAAATAATTCAGTAGAGAACCCAGACAGGCACATGCACAGCAGTGGACTTACAGAGTTAAAAGAAAAGAAAAGAAAAAACATTGAAACAAGCTACAGCTGTATTGAAGATACTTGTATTGCATAAAATATGCATATTATTATATTATAGAAAACACATCCAACCTATTTAACAGATCAAGGCCCAACTGATAAGTTCCCTGACTGGCGGAATTAATCTCTACGATTGGTTCATTCTGACAACGTTATCGCACCCTCACCCTAACTAATCGAGGAAATTCTATCCTCATTATTACCAAACACGTAGAAGACGTAGGTCCAGTCCAGGTAGAAGCAGATCTCCCCAGAGAGAGGCAACGCTATCACCGTCCCCAGCTGAGCTCCTGGTGTGGAGAACACAATCATCATCATCATCATCATCATCGGCTACACTAAATATTCAAAGTAGAAGCTTTCTGGGTGAGGGTGAGAGAGAGAGAGCAACCTACCTGTGTAGCAGATAGTGAGCAGCCGGCTCCTTTCCATGGGCGGGGCCCACGCCGCCCACATGGCGTACATCGCAGGGAACGTGACTCCCTGGAGAGACGGACCAAACCGTGGCTCAACCCGTGTTCAGAAAGAGCTCTACACAAGGTAGAGCCACGTCCAACCCTTCTACCTTTCAGTCATCCATCCCACCATTCCTGCATCCAATACCCCCTTGTCTGCCACGAATCACATCCCACCGTGTGTCCCTTTGCTTGTTTATTCTATTCATTTTTATTGCAATGTTGATTGTTGGCGGTACGGCGTCATCAAGGGAATTTGGGGGGGAAGAAAACAAAGAAAAAACACGGATACAAAACAAATATCACTTCAATATCACATGCAGTTTAAAGAATGTCCGCTTCGGTATCCCTCTTGTGTGCCCGAAGAGGGCTCTCTCTGGCCTTCAAGTCAAAAAAATAAAATAAAATAAAAAAATAATAATAATTTTAAAGTCTGATTCTAAAAGACGGTTAGCTGGCTTCAGACCTTCTGTATAAAGGAGTCGGAGACGACCGATTCACCTTTAATTCCGACAAAGTTCTCGGTAGTGTTGAGTTCTTTTAGTACCCTTACCTCCCCGACGCCTTCCAGCACCCTCACTGCGATGAGGTATCCGGCTCCCAGGTCGGCGGCTATGGGCGTCAGCAGCGTGAACACCACGGTGCCCAGGATTCCGAATCCCATCAGCCACTTGGCTCCGAAGCGGCTGGCCAGGTAGCCTCCGGGAACCTGAGTCAGAATGTAGCCGTAGAAGAAGGAGCCCAGGATCCAGCCCTGAGTCTCAGAGTCCCAGTTGTACACACTGGCCTGGAGGTCGGAGAGAAATAGTTAGGTACGCTCGGAAATAGCAGCTCTTTCCTGGAATACAAGCGACTCACAAGCTATACCGTGTACTGTACTCACAGTTAAAGGACTGCAGATGCATCTTCTCCTTGGCCCCCACTGGACTAGTTTATGGGCTGAATTATTAGCAGCATCTTAAAGGCAGTTGTCGAGGGGAGGATTCTTGTATCCTCTTCCAAACGGGTCCTTCGATTTGTACCGTCAACCTACTGGTCCCGTTCTTAAAATTCTCCCATCTATCGGCTACATCCTTCAACAACAGTTGAAAGGTACCTTAAACACTAAGCGTGGACATCACCAGGACCCACGCTGTTGAAAAGGTCACAACTCACACCTTTACACCCAAGGACTGAGGATCAACGCCCCACACGACGATAGGTCAAAGGCAGTTGACGTGAAGGGGGAGGATGCCGGGTGATTTAATGGTTATGCCATCTTTCTGCTTGGGATTTAAACCATTGACCAAATGGTCTTGAGCTTCGCTATATGAAGTCCTCCACCCAAAGTCGTACCCCTGCTGTGTCTTTGACTTCATCTTGTCAAACATTCTCTCCCCCCTGCGTACTCACAGTGTGGTTGTGTTTCGGCCGCAGCGGGCTGCTGTGCGCGGGACACGCGGAGCCGCTGTGGTTGGTGCTGCCCTGGTGGGTGGAGTTGAGCATGTCCACCATGGCCACGCTGAGGTTGACCCGCAGGGCGTAAGCCACGAAGAAGCCGTAGCAGGAGATGAAGGCCAGGCCATAGCGGGCGGAGCAGCACGCTGGGGCTGGCGGCATGAGAGGATAACACTCATTGAGAAAATGCAGTTGTTTTTTTTCCCCCCATATGGTTGGGATGCGGCGTTTACTCGCGTCTGCTTTTTTTGGATCACTATTGACTGTTCCACTGACCACGAGACAAACAAGAAATAAACAAGGTACTTTAAATTTATCTGAGTTAAAACACATTATTCACAGTGTTCTCTACCTCTAGGTTTATATATTCGAGGACCATTTTCTAAGATGCGTTTCTTTTTGTGATTTCTGAGTGGCACGTCTGCCTCATTCAACTGCATGTCTTCAAATCCAGGTCATGTCACGCGACAACGCCCTGCGGCCACACGCAGACACGCCTGTCCCCCTGGGGACGGGGGGGGGGGGGATATTCAGGTGTCAGAGCAGCAAAAGGCAGCGCCAGTCATGAAAGGGATGAGAAGTAAGATGGAGGTCTGGTAGTCACCGCCCCCGCCTAGACTCAACTTCAGCCCTTGTGTTTACCCAAAGTGGGAGGATGAGGTGACATCAAATATTTGCACTGTTGTCCCATTAACGACTAACAAACAGAGGCAGTGAGAGCAGTGCATATATATATACACACACACACACACACACACACACACACACACACACACACACATATATATATATATATATATGTGTGTGTGTGTGTGTGTGTGTGTGTGTATGTATGTATGTATGTATGTGTGTGTGTGTGTATATATGTGTGTGTGTATATATATATATATATAGAGTTTATTTGTGTTTATATATACACACACACAAATAAACACAACGTTTGGAATTATCGTCCGTGCACGGTGACTCTGACCTCGGTCCGGTTTGTCGTCCTGCCCCCGGTGGAGCAGCGGTCGCTCCTGCTCGTCTCCCTCGTTGTCGGTGGTGTCGGGGTCCATTTCGCTCCGAGGTCCGCCGCGCCCGGTCCCACTCTGGGCGTCCCGCAGCAGCTGCTCGCTCGGGACGCCGACCGAGCTCGACGCCGAGGCGATCGCGTGACGAAAACCACCGGCCGGGAACCGGAAGTGCGACAGCGGTTCCCGTTGTCACGTGACAGTTCGTTAATTCCGGAGATTAAATGTGTTGACTGTTTTCCCTCTTCTAATGATATATACTCCCATTTTTATATGCTGTCAAAACAAAACAAAACAACGTAATTCAGTCCTTTTTAAAAATGGCGACAGGCTGTACATCATGTTTTAAACTAAGGAAGAAAGAAATGTCATAATACTTTTTGTGGAAAATAAATAATTGCTTTGAACGTTTTAACTGGCCGTTAAGGAGAGAGTAGGGTCCTCTAATGTCGTTAAACCTGCAAATTATGCAACAAATCTCTCTCTCTCTCTCTCTCTCTCTCCCCCCCCACACACACACTCCCTCTCCCCCACACACACTCCCTCCCTCTCTCTCTCTCTCTCTCCCCCCACACACACTCTCTCTCTCTCCCCCCACACACACACTCTCTCTCTCTCCCCCCACACACACACTCTCTCTCTCCCCCCACACACACTCTCTCTCTCTCTCCCCACACACACTCTCTCTCTCTCCCCCCCCACACACACTCTCTCTCTCTCTCTCTCTCTCTCTCTCTCTCCCCCCACACACACTCTCTCTCTCTCTCCCCACACACACTCTCTCTCTCTCCCCCCACACACACTCTCTCTCTCTCCCCACACACACTTTCTCTCTCTCCCCCCACACACACTCTCTCTATCTCCCACACACACACTCTCTCTCTCTCTCTCTCTCTCTCTCCCTCTCTCTCTCACACACACACACACACTCACACACACACTCTCTCCCTCACACAAGCGCGCGCACACACACACACACACACACACACCTACAGTCACACGATGTATGGGAATGTGTGAAGGACAGGGAGGAAGGGAGGAAAGAAGATGCCTACGGTGGCACATGCGGCAGACAGTCAGGCTCACACACCGACAGAGGAAGGGAAGATGGGCTGATAAATGAATAACCAGAGGGACAGAAGTACAGAGAGGCAGAAGCAAAAAGACAGGAGAGACTTCAGAAAGACAGACAGGGGGAGAGAGGAAGAGCGAGAGAGAGAGAGAGAGAGAGAGAGAGAGTGAGAAAGACAAACAGGAAGACAGATAGTGAGACTGGAGAAAACAGGCAAAGGGCAAGAACTCCATGTGACACGCTTTACAAAGTTAATACACGCTCACATCCACGTGTGTGTGTGTGTGTGTGTGTGTGTGTGTGTGTGTGTGTGTGTGTGTGTATGCATGTAAACACACACACACACACACACACACACACACACACATACACACTGTGAGTCACATGTAAGGATGTTGTTTTTCCAAGTACGCATCAAAGCTTCAGCCCGGTCCCTTTACACCAACCCATGGCTAATTCACAGCTGACAATATTAGATAAGATAAGATCAGATTCAACTAATTGGCATTGCACAGAGTACAAGTACTGAGGCCACGAAATGCATTTCTCTGCATTTTACCCATCCCAGTAACTGACGTACCTAGGAGCAGTGGTCTGCCAGATAGCAGCGCCCGGGGCTCAAGGACACGTGCACGGTGTAAAACAACATTCTGTTTGTCTGTTTGTCTGCACCTTTAAGAAGCTCAATGGGTTTGCGCTTTCACTTTTGCAAAGTGTCCCCGAGGCAGGTCGCTAACTCCCTCGTGGGCTCGTCGGCGCTGCTCTTCTGAGGCCGCCCTGGCATTTCCAGGGATGACGAGAGAGAAAAGAGATAATATCACTTGGCAGTCCTAAAAAAAAAAAAAATTTAAAATGCATCTATATTACAAGCTTGTTTCACACTACAATGATCATGTGTCATCTTGAGACAAATACGCCTTCAGCAATCAAAGAAGGAATCAGTTGAACGTTTTGGTAGATATGCTAATTCGAATCATTAAATCATGAAATCATTTTATCAGTGGGACAATACTCAAACTGCATGGAGGTTTACAACCAACCACGCCACACCCATTGGAAGGCACAACGTCCCAAACCAACAGGAGGTTAGGATTAGGACCAGGATTAAAAGCTCACAGACATCAGAGAGACGTCATTATCCCAACGATGATCAGAAGGGGTCGAAAGAACATCAGTGGAATGAGACAAACCACAGTCAAACACATGAAAATGGTTTGGTAATTTTGGTAAGTTGCCACCCCTGATGAGGCCACTGGTCGATGTGAAACCTCTCCCCATTACTGGATGTTTGAAGTTTGGAAAGTGATATATGTTGCACGCCACTGGTAAAAGCTGTGTCTTGATTGATCCGTTTGACTCACTTACCTGGATCATTAATATAGTTCTTCGGTAAGACCCCAAAAATTGGTTTTCTGGTTTGGTATTCAGCTCTCAGGGCTCTTCCCATTGGAGGCGTGCCGAAAGCGGCCGACTAACCAAAGGCCTCTGTGACAGCTATGAACGCGGTTGAGACTACAGCCCCAGATGGGTCTGGTAGCAGATTTGGGGGCTTGGTAGAAAGGTGGATGTGTGGGCTAACTCTACTTCTCCTGCTGAAGTAGATTGAGAGCAGAACCATAGTAGATAGATGGCACGGATTAGGTCTTCTGCCCCGGAAAACAGTTCACCAATCTGTCTAGGGGACGATCCTTTCCTGGCCGAGTAACGGCCACAAGGGTGAAAGACTCCATGAATGGGACGCTGGTCCGTCGAAGGGTCACACTAATCCAGTCACACTCCGTTCATACACATGGGCGTCTGGAATTTGCTGAAATCTCTATGTCCTTGGAGGCGGGAGGAAGTTGGCGCGGCCGAAGGAAACCCGTTCTAAAACACAAGAATCAATGAGCTGATGAAAGTACTGACACCTGGACCCCACCGCCAAGCAGGTTGGAATGTGTTTAGTCGGACACGAAGGAGATGGAGAGATAGCAGAAGTTAAAATCTATGGTTAAGTGCAACTGAATACTGTCGTCAGCCTGATTTACTTGATCTCAATGACGTAAATCAGCACTCGATGGCTGCGGCAAGAAAGTGGCCCTTTGACAGAGGGGCCGCCGTGAAATTCGTCTATGCATGTCAACATTTAACCCTTGAATCCTCAAAAGTGGTATGTTATTTGCCTTTCTCTACAGTATTAACCAGTTTAACGCCCTTGCAATCATTTGTCGTCCCCAATCTAATCAGCCTCATGGTGCGGTGGTGCGGTGGTGCATTCACGCCTATTTACATTGCCTTCCAAATTAAAGAAGTTAGGCAATTGCAGCCGTATGATGAACGCGTGTCCCATGTCACGGAGGTCCCTCTCTACCTGACCACTAAACATTCCACTTTCTGTCCTTGCCTCTCTCTCTCTCTCTCTCTCTCTCCCCCTCTCTCTCTCATTCTCTCTCTCTCCCTCCCTCTCTGCTCCTAACCTCTCCCATCCATTTTCCGCTGGCAGAAGACAAGGGCGGTTTTTGTGCAAACGAGGAATCATTAGGACTCACATGCTTTCAGAGGGGAGAAAGTGAGGGACCGCACCAGAGGACGGGACCGGTCAGGGGAAGACGGCAGAAAGAACAAAGGTGGAGGTGGGGTGGGGGGGGTGGGAGGGGCTGGCGGGCGGTGAAGGATTAGAGGGCAAAGAAAGAGGAGCGGAGCGGCGCCGGACGGGATCAGGATTTAAAAAAAAAAAAGGCCCGGCGGTCTCCCCAGCGCCGGACAGGGCGTCCTAACGATGGAAAACGGCAAAAGCGTGAATGAGCCAGACGACAGGAGGGAAGACACAGCAGCAGGTAAAACAGACGGCGGACGCCCCCCAGAGAGACGGGGTCAAGTCGAAACTTTTCAGAGTTAATATTACCCCCCTTATTGCGTTAAAACGGCAATGCACTTTTCTTTTTTAATGAACCAACAAGCTGGGTGTTTTGAAAGCTCGCGCAGCCGGAAATGGTTGAATAGGTGGTGTATTGTAGAGTGGCGTATGTCAGAGTGGCACTCTTTAAGGAATGAGCTTTGATGCTGGTGAGGGGCCGGGGACTGAGATGGAGACAACACAACTTTAAATTCATACGGAAACGTGACGGTGAATATGATGATACAATGATACGTGTCATGCATTTGACACACAGTCCACCTTAAAAAGAAATGACAATTGCATGTTAAAATGTAAAATAAAAAGAGCTTGAATTCAAAATTTCCCGTGAAATCGAAGAACATGCATTAAAACCAGACAATATTCAGAGGGTGAAACTCAAGCTAAAGAGGAACCAGGCGGTCATTTGTTTTACTTTACTTTTTTTGCCCCCTCACAGCCGTTTAATACTCAGAAACCATGAATGTCCCTGTTACGTAAACAAGTTCTATCTTTAAAGAAATCATTGACTCGTTGACATTTCCTACGAGACAATCAGTTTACTCTGAAATGCAACTGGACGTTGTACAATCGCTCCCTTTTTGCCTGTCACTTCTAATTCTTTATCCATTTTTTTCCCCTGCTTTTTGGCCTTTGCGATTGAAATGACTTCATTGGGAATGAGCCACGTCGCAAACACTTCTGTAGAGCTCGAACTAACCACTGTCTGTCCGACCATCACGTCCAAAAACAAAAACAAGATAAAAATCGATTGAATGCTTTTTAACTCTCAGGTTGCCCTTTAAGAACCAACCCCTCAAATGACCTGCATGTGACAGTAACCTGTATTTAGAAAATAAAATTTGAATCAGATTGAGTTAGGTTCCAGGTCGGGTTTTTGGTAATTCAGGGGAACTATTACCACCCCTTGATTAAATGCAAAGTTACAAGATAAAAATTCAAATTTATTGATTGAGACAAACCTTTTTCTGTTGCAAACAATGCTTTGATGAGTTGTGTTGAAATAATGTTGGTAATTGCGTCAACTTAATATTGTGTGGAATTTTTACTCAGATGTCTGTGTCAATTGATTCAAAACAAAATTGACAGTTAAGACTATGTGTTAGACAGGACCTGTAGTCTGAACGAATACGATGAAAAAATGAAATTCATCAGGGTATCATTTCATTTTCAAATGAATTGCACTCAAGCAATGTGTGGCAGTTCCGCCTACCACACGTCACGCGAGTGGCCGTTTTCAGAGCCCTCTGGCACAGCGATACAGACGATGGGATTGCAGACACCGGTTTGTTGTAGAGAGGGGGCTAGGCGGAACAAGCCCCGGAGCAGATGGACACAGGTCATGACAAGGACTCCTCCCCTGAGTGAGTGTGGGGATGGGAGTTTTACCTGTTGCCTATTAACCAACAGTTAGGCAGCCACTCTGATCCTGGGCCCCAATTACCTAAAGCCAGGACAGGTGTGGCTGCTCAAACCACACCATCCCCACACCACACGATGAATTTGGGCATATTCTCAATTGTGGTATGACCAATAGTGGACTCGTATACAGGGGTTGGGCTACACCTGCTGATACAGTTTCCTTGTGGGGAGGAAAGACATGCTTAGATTTTTGTTTATTCGTGTAACCGTCAACTACATTGTGTAATCTAAATTCATTCACAGACATAATTTTTTTTTAAATCTTTTGTAATTCTCATAGATAGCCTTGTAGCTCCAATGTACCGCAGGCAAATTTTTGTTTGACTAATTTCCGCCGCTCAAATTTCAAAATGAGCGGTGTTTGGACCGTGGATAGTTCTGTGAGAGGGATAGAAGTAGTCGAGACGAGTGTTTCTTTACTGTCTTTCTTGCTCATTTCATTCTGTGTTACTTTTTTGTCTATAAAACCTGCAGAAAGAGAAGTTAGGTAATAGGTAGGATATTTGTATTGTCAATGATTTGGGATTTTGGTTACTATTGGGATACACCTCAAAGTATGTATCGTGTATTGCATGCATCTGTTATAAGATGTCAAGATGTGTAACAACTTATTTTTCGGGAGTAGTCAATTTGAAAAGTTGAGTTTATGCTTTGTTATTAAGTAAGCGGTAATTAAAAAATACCTTTGATTGCAGAGGAAAAGCCAATACCCCTCACTAAATATAGTTTGTTGGTTGAACATAATTTCATTAGAAGTCATCCTAACTCAAAAAGATGGATGAAAACTGTTTTTGTTGAGCTAAAACATTTGAGCTTTTAGAGTGTGACTCTGAAGGTTGTTGTTTTTCTGCCGGTTCTATAACCTTTCCTACCATCACAGGACCAAAGCCCGGTGGCTGTTTGCTACGAAGCCTTGGGCCTGTGAGCTTCTGTCTTGAGCTTATCAGCCTGGCGCACTATTCCGATGTTGAGGCTGTGCTCGCAAACTGCACTGCGCTGTGCGTCTCCTTGCCCCCTTCCTCCAAATTAAAAAAAACAATGTTTTTTTTTTTATTATGTAGATGTAGCCTATCTTATTTTACCTCGTTCCTTATTGAACTAAACAGAAGAAGCACCGTGCGTAATGGATCGTGCATAACGGACACCGCCCCCCACCCCCCAGGCTGGGTGCATCACCATCATGTTATGCCACTGAGCAGAACGTCTGGGACAGCAGCTGGAGACAGAAGAGTCCTTTCTGCAAGATAATGTCACAAAAAAAATGTCTTGCGGGATTCCGTTTGAATGCGCTCTTGCACAGTTCAGACCGGAGGTCTCAAACCCAGACTACCTGGGGGCCCCTGGTCAGGGTGTCTCCTCGTAGGGGGGCCACAATGGCCATCAAGGGAAAACCAACTGGAAAACAAACTAACTTTTAGTTTTTTTTACACTGAGCATTGGTGAATTGCCTAATAAAAAAATAATAATTATAATCAAATCAAATAAACAATAAATGAATACATGACATTCCATACATAATTCGATGAATCAATGAGCTTTTGTGAAGCTAAAAAACACAAAAGTATTAACAGAGATTTATCAGACCCTAACCCTAACCCATTCTGTTTTCTTGGGTGGCTCAATTACTCCACCTGCCTTGTTGTGTTTTAATAATAATTGAATCAATTTAATTAATTATAATAATAAATAAATAATAATTATTCATATAATACAATAATTAATAAATATATAGACATTTTTAATTATAATATATTATAATACATTTTTATTATTATAATCACTATGATCACCAACATGCAGCTCAAAGTGCTTAACATTAATGGGGGGCAATCAAAAAGAATAATGACGAAAAAAGCAAAAGAAATATGCATTTAATGAAAATAAATCAATTGTAATTAATCAATTCTCAATTACAGTTTTGAGTGATCAACTAAGTCAAAGTCGTTAAAGGATAACGATTTCAACTAACTCTTTAATTTCCAATATTTATTTCTCTCCACCACCCCTATCACCCACCCATCCATCACTTTACCGCTTCTAGTTTTGGGAGCGACTTATTTCTGTTAATGCACGTAGAACCCGCTCTCAACCGCCACCAGCAGGGAGTCTGCTGGGATTCAAATTTTTTTTTATTCAGCGACAGTCATGTGAGTTTACTTGTTGAAGTTTTTCCCTTACCTCCCCGATCGGGATCAAGGCGGCAGTCGGGCTGGACGGGAGTCCTCATGAGGGCGCGCTGCAGTGACATTCTAAAGCAATTTAGGATCCCGCCCAAAACGTTCAGATGTTCAAGTTTGAAGAGACAGAATGGCAGTGCGATGGATTAAAAAAAGTATTTTGCACACGCAAACACACGCACATTTCCACAGCAATAAAGAGAGGAGGAAAAGGATCAAAAGCGAATATTTATACAGTATGGTTTCTGTCGTGGTGTTTCCCCTAACCCCCCAAATGGTAAATCACTCATGGCGGTTTAAGATGTATGGTCGCTTTCATCGCGGTGTAGGAATCTTGTGACTCCAACTAACATGCTTTTTTTTTTTGTAGAGTCAGCCTTGTGGAATCTACACAGAACATTAAATCTGTGACAAAAAACCACATGTGTATTTGAATATGGTAAACGAATCCCCCCGGGAATTAATAAAGTATTATCTTATCTTCTGTTTTCTTGTAATTGTAAAACAAATATTTTACTATCGCTTCTGTACCATGTTCCGCTAAACTTGTTAGTCTTGACTGCTTTCAATTCAGAAAGTGTCTGTTTGTGTATGTATTTTTTCACTTTACTTGTGAGGACCGGTCTCCTAATCGTCGATTTATTTAGTTCCAAAGTGCACCGGGTGTGTGTCACGAAGGCTCACCTCCTGCCCTTTGTCCTCCAGATCCACATGAAGAGGAGTGTGAGGTGGAGGATGCCAAGCTGGAGATCATACAGGTAACACCACACACACTCCTACAGAGATCTCACACACATACACACACACTCCTACAGAGATCTCACACACACACACACACACACAGGCAGGCACACACACACACACACACACACACACACACACACACACACACACACACACACACACACACACACACACACACACACACACACACACACACACACACACACACACACACACACACACACACACACACCTCGCTACGATGCATACTAAAATAACCAAATTTCCCCAAATTCCCAGCTTACAAAAATCCCAATTTCCCTCTCTAAATCATATCGAAATCCTCATGTTGGGCTTTGAGCCAGTCGGTTTGTTGGAATACACTAAACTAATTAAAAACACTAATTTTCCACTTCCTCCCACTTGTTCAGCTCTCCTTTGTTTTCCCAAACCTTTTATTTAATCTGTATTTTTGTATGTTTTGGGAGTCAAATCTATGCACAATTCAGGCTTTGACTTTAACTGAGCTACTTATATTTTGACATGATATCAAATATTTCATTGCATTTATATTCGATCACGTGGCACAATACATTTCTTACTGCTATTTTACACCCTAAAGGTGATTCTTTCCATATTGATGATTTTGATAGCTTGGTTATCCATCATTTTCAACTTGATACATGTTCAGTCTATAGACGTATTCATAAGGACCTTATTTGAAACCATGCATATGGGAAGAAAGGTATTTTTTGTTTCTGGGATAGATTTCGATTAAGGTATGTCTGCTTTGCTGTATGTCACTTCCTGTCACTCCAATGATTCTTCAATATTATAGCCTTCTCACATAGGCATTATTGAATATTTGGCAGATCTTGACCACATGCAACAATTTGGTGCATAGAGTCGAACCTTCTATATCCTGTACATTGTATACACAGTATTTGTGTATATTTGACAATTTTATGTCATCAACTCCCTAAAAAAGCACTTATCTTCAACGTGATAATTCCTTGTATCAATGTATCTGGCGGATTAAACTCATTCGGATTCTGATCGGAATGTGACACCTTTTGGGTGTTTTCGTTCAGAGACGATCACTATGTTTGCAAAAGATGGAAAGACGGTCGAAACTGGGCGAGAAAGACAAGGAAGGGCAGGACGTGCAGGGCGTGTCGCTGACAGCAGCACCTTGAACCTGCGCACGTTTACAGTCGTGTGAGCATTCTCAAACCGAAAACGGGAATCAAGTCCGGCGAACCCCCCGCACGAATCTGTTTGGACTCCGTCGGCTTTAAAACCGTGAACGGGGGAAATGATACAGCTGTCGGCGTGACACACAGCGTGTATCGCATTTTGATCAGCGTTTCTGGGAAAGGAGCCCTTCCATTTCGGTGTGATTATCTCACGAGTTCATAACCCCCCCCCCCACACACACACACACACAATATAGACCAAATCATTACTTTTAGATCAAAATATGCTCAGCACCGCTACTGAGGAAGTACTGTGTCTTACCCCCGAAGAGGTAAGTAGGTGGTGTGTGGTAATGTAAAAGGACAGCTGTAGGAAAAAAAAGCCAAGGTATATCTTAAATGTTTTGGAAGTATGATGGAAGACTTAAACCATAATTTTTTTTCCCCAACTATCACTTTTACTGTAATGAAGAATTTCACCTTTAATCAAAACATTCTATCGATTTACATCAAAAACATTCTTTTATTATTTGCAGCATGTTGTAGCTCAATCCCATTTGTAATGTATGTATATATATATATATATATATATATATATATATTTATTTTTTTGCCAGAAAACCGTGTTGAACGGCAAAGAGGCAAGATTTTACAATAAACAAACACAATGTCCATAACTAACGCTCCAGTGTCAAGTTCCCCTTGGACACATCTGGCTTCCCTGCTCGGTGAACCTGGTTTAAATTGTCAGCAGCTATGTCGGGTTTTATTACACAGAGCCACGGCGACAACTCTCTTGTTGTTACGGCTAAGAGGCGGACCAGGAAGCAGGTGGAACAGAAAACCAGACTGTGCCGGGCGTCTCGTTTCAACGGAAATGAATGCCTCCGTCTTTTCATACAAACATCACCCATGTCAGACAGCTCTGCAATGGGAGCCAGTCTCGCTGTCAGGAGGGAGAAAGTGAGGTGTAATCACAGCGGCTTTTGGATACCGCTCATCACCTCAATCTTCTGCAGCTGCACCCGCTGCCGGTTACCGGTTCCGGCTCCCCCCGCCTGCAGACAGCGCCAAAACCACTCGTCACTACAACGCGTGTTTTTCAGGGTTAGGGTTGGGGGTTCGTGTTCACGGGAATTTCAAAAGCTGGTATCTCGGGTCCTGGGGTCCGTGCGGAGTGTCCATGTTCTCCCCATTACATGGACCACGCAGGTTTCCCACGGGTGCTCTGTTTCCTCACACCTCCAAAGGCGTTTTTTTTTGCTTGAAGTAACGACCCTAAATTACTGATGTGCGACTGCGTGATGGACTGGTATCCCATTAAAGGTGTAGTAAGGAAAGACTTCTGGCGTGGACTTCCTCGTCCCGTGACCGCCAAAAAAGCAATCCGCGTGTCGAGAAAAGATGAATGGACGGCGTCCAAAAGCGTTGCTGCACTCCGGAGAGTCATGGATTCAAGCTGAGCTGTCTAGCTGAAGGTACAGCAACCTCCACCCACAGAGATACCATCAGAGGAGACGGAGGGGAACCCAGGCCACGGGACAGACCTTCTATTCAGGCTGCCAGCTGATGATTTTCACATGACAGAGGGAAAGAGGGGGAGAGACTTCAAACCGTGTTATGTCCACATGAGCTTATTGACTTACCCCTCCAGAATAAATTAAATCAGATGCAAACCGAGAAATGGCCCTCGAAACAAGGGAGACACAAAGGCTCGAGAGGGAGAAACAGAGATAGAAAGTGACATTTTTATCCGTGTAGAATATTTCATCCGTGTGGAATAGTCCAAAATATCTACCAATCAAGAACGAGAGCGCTAATGACGCCCACTGAGAACTCACTTAAAGTCAGAGAAAATAAAAGGTAAAAAATTTGAATCAAATAAAACAAGCAAATAAATAGATAAATTATAAAAGAAAAATATCTGGGAGCAAAATTTAAAAAAGACTATTTGTTGTAATGTCCTGGGGCTGGGATGAAAAACCCGGAAAGGCCACCACCATGGTCCTTGGAGTTATAGACTATCAAGTAACAAATGAGTCCCAGAGATTCTGCTACGCTCCATTGCTCCTCCTGATTTGGGCACCTCTAGCTGTGGCAGTAAGATCCATACAATGTGGGCGGGGTCACTGTGCATCCTCCCCCATGGGAAGAGAATTTCCCGCCAAAAAAAAGCTGATTAAATGTATCCACACTTTACGAAGACATTTTACTTTAAAATGGAATACAATTAAGTTTGGGAATATTTTTGACCCATAGAGGGCACAGTGGACAATGCACTGGGGAAGGGCAAGCACATCCTAAATCTATCAGAACCGTGAATCTGTTCTGACTTTTTGCCCAAACTGGTATCATTTAGGACATTCTTTCTTTGGCCAGGTGATAAATACTGAAAACAGCATTTACCATTTGAGAAAAAGGTCTCAGAGGCGACCCACCTGCACGTGTTTGGAGGTGAAGGGAAACCAGAGCGTAAACAGGGAACCCGACACAAAACAAAGGGAGGAGACGCGTCCCGACCACGAAGACGTCGGCCTGTCTGTGGACGCGTGTCACACTGTGCTTTCCTCCGTCCCCCGTGATGCAGCTGCAGGGCCTGGTGGTGGAGCTGCGCGAGAGGCTCCACGATGCCCTTGGGGAGCTGGGGGAGCTGCGTCAGGGGAACCACTGTCTGGAAGAGAGCCTCCACTCCCATCTGAGTGACGTCAACGACAAGATAATGGGCCTCAGTAACTCCCTCAATACATTCAAGGTACTGCAGAATGACACACACGCACACGCACGCACACGTGCACACACACACACACAGTTTAGCCCTTATGTATAATGTGTGTGCTTTAGGAGGAGCTGAGCGGGGCTCTGTTCCAGATAAAGGAGATGAAGGGTAAACACAGAGAGGTTCGGAAGCAGATTGAGATACTGCAGACAGAATGCATCAAGGACCTCCTGTCTGTACCGCAGAGGTAAAAAACACACACTCAGGCATCAGGTACTCCTGAACCTACGCACACGCACGCACGCACGCACGCACGCACGCACGCACGCACGCACGCACGCACGCACGCACGCACGCACGCACGCACGCACGCACGCACGCACACACACACACACACACACACACACACACACACACACACACACTCTAGTGCTGGTATCAAAGTGAGGTCCAAGTAAATACACCTGGCAAGTGAGGACCCATGTTCCTGATGCATTTCTAATAGAAGAAAAATAGGCATTTCCAGTCCTCACAAGTATAGTACACACACACACACACACACACACACACACACACACACAGACACACTGCATTAAAGGATATCACAAATTCGTTACATTTACTTAGAATCAGCCTCTGGTCTCTGGTCTCTCCACCCCCCCACTGTGATTGGTCCCACAGCAGGAAGAGCTCCAGGGGGGACCTGCTGTCAGGGGGGCGGGGGAGGGACACACCTGCCAATCAGATCTCAGCGTCATTCAACATTATTGCGCCAGTCAAACCAATAGTGGATCAACGCACAGGAGCACTGCCTCAACGCAGAGTAAGTCTGTATAGGCGTGATGTGACCACCCAGCCGTCCTACCTTGAAGTCCTGCTAGGTTTTGAGAAGTCCACTAGGTGCAATCCAAAATGTCCCCACAAGGATGGGAGTTAAATGTTAAGCATATGCAGTCATTGAATGTGCGTGTACGTGTGTGTGTGTGTGTGTGTGTGTGTGTGTGTGTGTGTGTGTGTGTGTGTGTGTGTGTGTGTGTGTCTGTGTGTGTGTGTCTGTGTGTGTGTGTGTGTCCCAAGCCTCCTCCTCCCTAGAGCAGGAGGCCCAGCAGCAGCAGAGAGGTGGTCGGTCCAAATCCCCACTGTGGAGGGACAGAAAGAACAGCAGAGATGAGGTCGACGCTCCAAACAGCGCTCCGGAAAACAGTACGAAAGTGACTCCATTATACTACTAATAATCCTAATACATTTTATATTGATAAAATTACACAACAGCTCCCGCTTCCAGAGCTAGAGCTTCAAATACTACCAGTAATACTACTGAATGTCACTGATGTAAAAGAGTGTGGGTCGGTTTTAAATTGCAAATTAACCTTTTATCTCCTTCTCAAAGTGAAAGTCAAACCTTTTAATTTGCTCTGTCTTCCTATCTGTTTTTAGCTTTTTGTTTCAAAGCTGTTATTATTCTTTGGTTTTATATTATGTATTATATGCTTTATGTAAAGTGCTTTGAGTTGTCCTTGTGTAACATGTGCTGTAGAAATAAACTTGTCTTAAAAAAGGCACTACAAGTGTAATTTAAAGCCTAAATCAACATGTAATTCAAATGTGTGTGTGCGTGTGTGTGTGTGTGTGATTTGCAGACAAAAGACAGTCAGCGGCTCTGGAGCTGCTCGAGTCGGAGAGAGTGTACGTCTCCTACCTGTCACTACTGCTGAAGGCCAACATCAACTTCAACGGCTCGGAGGCTCTCATCGCTAAAGACAAACGGTCAGGCTGTAAAAAATGAACGCCGCCTTAGTTTGAGTAACATCTTGCTCAATGGGAAGGAGATAGGAGGGCCTCTCTGACACTGTCAGGAAGCAAATCGTGTTAGCTGTATTCGGAGGAAAAAAAAAAAAAAGTAATTTTGGACGGGACTGAAAAACTGTAGGATGCTGAAAGGTGACCATTTGTTAGCGAAGTTAACAAATATCACAGTCCTCAGTTCACACACACACACACACACAGAGCGTTACTGAACGACGCTCCACCAGAAGTGGCAGTGATCTAATTTGAGAGGGTAGATCGAAGCGAGGGCAGGATATGAACAAATCAAATAGACATGCTTTCAAAAAAAAAAAAAAAAAAAAAAGCACCAGTATTCTGCTCAACCTGAACCCTGTCTAATGAAATCACGACGGAGCAGCGGCACACGTGTTTCCAATGAGCCTCAAAAGTCCAGCTCAAACTGTATTACAGCTGCAGAGAACAGGGTCAAATAGCATCACAGAGTTAATATGAATGGTTGGTTTTATTTAATAAGCTCCACGCACGGTGATAAACAACGGAAAGTACCTGGAAACTATGCTTTTTACTATCTGAATGGTTCAGATGTGGGAAAACTTCACATATTTCTTTTTTTAAGCAGCATGAGTGTAACATTTACCATTCCGTGGGATACCGTGTCGTGTGGGCCGATATCCCCTTTTCTGCTAAATTGAGGCAAAATTTGCTCTTGTGGCCAAGCGGAAATTAAACAATTCATTTGCCATTTTTCAACCCAGGCCTTATTAAAACGCTGGTTCCCATCATCTAGAACTGTTAAGAACACAATCAAGAAAACATGGGAAAAACCTGAAGAAATGCAGCTTGTGACCTTTTTTTAAACAGACTAATATTTTGATAGGGCCTTGGTTGAAAAAGGGCCAACATATCCTTTCACGCAAAGTTATTACCACATGAAATAAATTAGTCTTTCATTCACTTTTTGTCCGTCTATTCCCTCAATTTTTCCTCTGCCTCCCATCCCTTTATACTTCGACACTCGTTTCTCTCCCCATCTTTTCTGCCCTTTTCTTTCTCCTTCTATCTCCTACTTTCTTGCCAACCATTTATCTCCTACCCTCCTCATCGCTCTCCCCCTTCTCTTTCGCTCCTTGTCTGTTTTATTATTTTATTTCCTCCCATCTCAGTCCATTCCCCAGTTCTCTTCGCTTTCTGATCCAGCAGCATCTGGAGCTCCTCCACACTCTCCAGGAGCGTGTGCTCAAGTGCCAGTGGCAAGGCATCATGGGAGATGTGTTCATGAAGCTCACCAGCAAAGAGGTAGAGCAGAGAGTGGGTTTACTGGTTTACCATGAGGCCGAACAAAGGCTGTTTCAGAGATAGATGAATATTGTTTTGCCCCCCCCCCCCTCAAGAGTGACTTCCTGGATTTCTACGTCTCCTACCTGAAGGAGCTTCCAGACTGTCTGTCGGTGGTGAGCTTGCTCATGTCCAGCTCCATGAAGACGGCTGCGCTCCTCGAGGTATGAAACCTTAATGATCAGTAATCAAATCTTAATGATCAATCATAAAAATCTTACTGATGCAACGTTTAACTTTCTGTGTTCTGTGGGGAATTTGTCAAACTTGTGAAAACATCAATCATGGATTCATGTGAAAAGATATGTAGATAACTGTGGCAGGTCCGCCTGCCACACGAGTGTCATTTTCAGGGCCCTACGGCACAGAAACACAGACCACAGGTTTGAAAACACCAGTTTTATTGCAGTGAGTGGGCGAGGTGGAACAAGCCCGGAGCAGATGTAAAACATGCCATGACAAGGGCTCCCCTCCTGTGTGTGTGTGTGTGTGTGTGTGTGGGGATGGGGGTTTTCAGCCACACTGATCCTGGGCCCAATTACCTAGACCCAGGACAGGTGTGGCTGCTTAAACCACACCATCCCCACACCACAATCACATATGTAGATATATCGCTCATCCTCAACCTTTCACTGATATGGGAAGGAAATGTTCCCTAACATTTGCCTACAAAATGCAAAAGAATTGACATTAATATCAGAATCAATAATACATATATGTATAGCCTCATTTTTAGTACGACACATTACAAAGAATTGACTTGGCTGAAATAAAAGAAGCTGAATGGTAAAATATAAAGCAATCAACAACTTAAAAATCTAATTAAATAATTCACATCTCATTTAACATTGAGCATGTATGCGTAGTTATAAAAAAGGTGACTTAAAAGAAGAAATTGATTTGCAACATGATTATAATTTCCCACAGTGATAATGTTAAAACTTTGGGATTTTACATTATGGTGGATACTCTGCAGTCTATCCTGATTGGTTGATTTTACCTCTCACCTCTGTTCTGATTGGCTGTGTCTGTCAGTGTGACACCACGACAGAAGACGAGTCCAGGCCTTCCCTTCACACTCTCCTCCTTCAACCGGTCCAGAGAATCCCAGAGTACCTGCTACTGCTGCAGGTCAGTCCAACATGGGCAGATAGATATACAGGTATAGATACAACGATCAGCCACAACACCACTGATAGGTGAACTGCTCATCTCGTTCTAATGGCACTTGTCAAGGGGTTGGCTATATTAGGCAGCAAGTGAACAGTCAGTTTTGAAGCTGATGTGTTGGAAGTAGGAAAAATGGCAAGCGTAAGGATTCCAGCGACTTTGACAAGGGCCAAATTGTGATGACTCGAGGACTGGGTCAGAGCATCTCCAAAACAGCAGGGCTTGTGGGGTGTTCCCAGTATGCAGCGGTTAGTACCTACCAAAAGTGTCCGAGGAAGAACAACTGGTGAACTGGCGACAGGGTCATGGGCGCCCAAGGCTCATTGATGTGCATGGGGAGCAAAGGCTAGCCCGTCTGGTCTAATCCGACAGAAGAGCTACTGTAGCACAAATTGCTGAAAAAGTTAATGCTGCGATGATAGAAAGGTGCCAGAACACACAGTCACAGCTTGCTGCGTATGGGGCTGCATAGCTGCAGGCCAGTCAGAGTACCCCTATCCACCACCGAAAGTGCCTACAATGGGCACAATGGGTGTCAGAACTGGACCATGGAGCAATGGAAGAAGGTGGCCCAGTCTGATGATCATGTGGATAGCCGGGTGTGTGTGCATATGGGGAAGTCTATATGGGGAAGGCATTCTGTCCTGGCATTCATGCGGAGGTTACTTTAACACGTACCACCTACCTAAACCTTATTGCAGACCAAGTACACCCCTTCATGGCAACGGTATTCCCTGATGGCAGTGGTCTCTTTCAGCTGGAAAATGCACCCTGTCACACTGCAAAATATGTGGTTGAGGAACATGACAAAGAGTTCAAGGTGTTGTCTTGGCCTCCAAATTCCCCAGATCTCAATCCAATTGAACATCTGTGGGATGTTCTGGAAAAACAAACCTGTCCCATGGAGTCTCCACCTCGCAACTTCCAGGACTTAAAGGAGCTGCTGCTAACATCTTGGTGCCAGATACCACAGGACACCTTCAGAGGTCTTGTGGAGTCCATGCCTCCACGGGTCAGATTTGTTTTGGCAACACGAGGGGGACCTACACAATAGTAGACAGGTCTTTTTAATGTTGTGGCCGATCAGTATATATCGCATATATACCACCAAATCAGAACTAGTTCATAGCCTGTTTATTTGATTGTGTGTGTGTGTGTGTGTGTGTGTGTGTGTGTGTGTTCAGGGCTTGTTGAGGCAGACGGATGCAGACCACCCAGACTACTACCTGCTGCTGGTGTGCATCCAGCAGTTCAGGTCCTTCACAGCTCAATACCATCATCTGCTGCAGCACAACCAGCAGCTGCTTCTGCACAACAGGTTGGAACACACACACACACACACACACACACACACACACACACACACACACACACACACACACACACACACAAGACTGCTGCGTTACTGTATCAGTCTGTTGTATCTACCATGATGAGCACCGTGGTGAAGCTGTGGTTTCGGGATCTGATCCAATCTGATGCAGATCCACCATGAAGCAGCTGCTGACAGCCATGGAGTGTGGGATTCAAACCAACGTCCTGGGCTCTCCGTACCCCTCCAGCAGCAACATACTGTGAGTGTGTTTACAGTCCATCATCTAGCCAGTCCTTCAGTCGGTCAGTAAGTCAGTCAGTCATTCAAAGCTGTATTCAACGTTCTTCAGTGAACTTCAGTTGTCCTCGGCTGTTTTGAAATCTGAAAAAAAGAATCTACAAACAAGCATGAACTTCTCCCTTCCTCCCGCTTTAATTTGTGACCCTTCCAGAGATCATGCGAACCACGTGAAGCGCAGCAAACAGCGTCTCCTGGAACAGATCCAGTCTCGGCGCTTCCAGGACTGGGAGCAAGACTCCGACCCGGAACCCCAGCGGTATGGCCAGGACCGCTCCAACCCGCCTCCCTACTTCACCCCCGACCCGGAGCCGCGGAACCACAAGCAGACAGGTCTGCGTCTTTTATAAAGAGGACTTCATTCTGAAAGAGACGGATGCCATGAGCTCACAGCATGACTGCCTCACATTCATCTATTGATTCACTGCATTTTACATGGATTTAAGGTTGAGACAGGAGAAAACATCCAGTTCAGTCTAGTTTGATCTATCCAGTAGATTCCTTAAGAAACTGTTGTGAAAGACAATTTTAATCCGTTGAGACGATCAATGAGTCAGCCATTTAACCAGCAGATCATCTAACAAACTGCTCACCCCGTGACACCCAGGCCTCCATAGCATCCCAGAGAGCGAGGCATCTGAGGGCTCTTTGTCTTGCAAGCACCGCCTGTCCTCCAGAGCTCCGGAGCGCCACCATGGAATTGCGGGTTCGGCACTGGCTGAAGCCCTCGGCGAGTTCCTCCTGCCGGGGGAAACGCCCGAGATGGAGGGTTTCTGCGAGGAGGACAGAGACTCCCTGCACAACACCTCTCTGTTCGACCAGTGCTCCACCGCGTCGTCCGACTCGTCCATCGACATCGCCTTCGTGCGGTGCCCGAAAAGCTCCTCCGCGTCCCACCAGGCCATGGCGGCCAACGTGTCGTCCACTCGCGAGGCCTACGGCAACGGGGGAAGCAAGAAGGGGAACGGGTTCAACAACTTCCCCAACCGAGGGTGCGTCTCCCCGGAGACGGTGATGATGCGCCACCAGCAGCATCGCCCCCTTCAGGCCAGCCAACGCAAGAGCAAGGTGAGCAGGGTGTGATGCGTTCACGCCGTTGGACTTGGGCGGCAGCAGCTCCGAAGGGGCGGTCGTCTGGCAACCGCAGGGTTGGTGGTTTCGATCCTCGGCTCCTCCTGGTTAATTAGTCAAGGCGTCCTTGAGCAAGACACCTCCGTTGTCTCCTTGTGGGGCTGACTCTGCCGTCGGTGTGTGAAGTGGGTGAATGTGAGGCGTGTAACATCTAAAGCGCTTTGAGTGGCCTTAGCGGCGAGAAAAAGCGCTGTTATGAATGCAGTCCAATCACCCTTTACGTTTAAACGTACCGTATGTTGTCAGAGTGCTGGTCAAACCGAGGGATGACGGCTGTAAGATTCATTGAAAAATGCTGGCACGCCTGCCTCAGAAAGCAAAAAGAGTTAACGTCATCCGGTCGCGTCCCTTTCTTTCCCCCCCCTTCCCTCAGTCGCTGAACGGCCTGCAGTTGGACAGCACGGTGAGCGGTCTGGACGTGGGGCCGCTGTCAGATCACCTGCACAGGGTGGGACTGGGAAGCCACGCCAAACTGGAGCGGCAGGGCAGCAGGGGCAACAAGGGCTGCCCCACCCCCACTCGCAGGGTCCCGGGCGGCCTGGGGAGCAGCCCGCACAGGGGCGACGCCGACAAGCAGGGCGGTGACCACCGCGGTCTCATCGGCAAGGTAGAAAACCAATGAAGCGGTAAATGAATCAGTGGAGTATGCGAGGGAATAGTTAGAGCAGCTACACTCTGAAAATCAGGAATCCCAACAACATGTTGGATTATCTAAGTTCACGAGGACCCTTCAGTGACCGCTAGGTAAAATAAGATGATCCAATGGATGCAGAAAACAAGTTTTACGATTACAGATGATGTGAATCCTTGTTCCCGCTCCCGGCGGAGGACCTCCAGAAACAGACCCCGGGCCGGCTGCAGATTGTGGCCCAGCCGGTACCCTAAATTCAGTGTGACGTTCCTCCACCAGGACCCCGGGGCCCAGCAGTGGGGGGAGGAGCCAAAGTGGAGGGGCGGGGCCGACGAGATAAGCCACACCCCTCTGAGCGAGCGCAGCCGGAAGGAGAAGGGAGGTTTCAGGAACTCCTTCAAGAAGCTCTTCAAGAAAAAGTGAGAACAACAACAACAACCACAAAACGGCGTAGACGTGGATGTTTTCTTCCCTTTTCACAGCAGACATTTTGACATGCCATGGCGGGATAAGCAGACCTGAAACCAACGGCATTAATTGGGGAGTTGTCCGGTAACGCTAACACCTGAATGAAGCAAACCCACAAATTACTGTGAAAATGACCCTTTTCAGTGTTAATGAATATTCAGATATTCTGTTATGACATTTTATACCTTTTATACCCAGAATAGTGAAAATGTTGACCTGAGTAGTTTTTCCTAAAAATAGAGTGCTGCAGGGATGACGTATTTTCTGAGGCCGATAATAAAATAAGAAAATAAGCTCCGTGTCAAACAAAAGGTTTACGATACTTCCAAACCTCAGCAAGGCAATCGTCACACATCAACACCACTTTTATGATTTGACGAGGCGTAAACGCAATCGTCGGAAGTAACGAAAAAGCTAACGTTGGGATATGAACGAGCTTCAACCGCAGGCGCAAGACTTCGACACCACCGCCACGAGGCTTCCGACTTGTCGTTCGATTCGGCGCGCTTACCGCCTCTACGAAAGGCCGGAAAGTTTGATATGGAGTTAAAAATAGTTTGCGAGAGCGCGAGTATAAAACACAAACTTAGCCACTCGTCAGCAACCGGCTGTGTTGATACGCATCAAAGATTAAGAATTCACGAGCGGGGAGTTCGCTGACGGGTTCTATGTCGAGGAACAAAACGTGAAAATTCCTTAAGCTTGCGTCAACCACAGACCTTGTTTCGGGCGTCGAACCCGAAAACCCATTTAAAAAACCCCATTGACTTTCAGACGGGGGGAAGTGCAGAAACGCTTAACTCCTTCCCCGGGTTTTTCGCACTCATTCCTGCAGCACTCAGTTACCCACCTATCGAAACCGACTCTCTAACCAACTCTCTCATAAAATCCGCCAGAAAAGCCAATCGTTGCCTTTCCGCTTTTCCTGTCCGTCCGTGGTCCGTCTCCATAGAAATGGCGAGGAGAAGAAAGGCGACAAGGAAAACCAAAACTGCAGCGACCAAGAAACGCCCGGAAAGAGGGTGGGCCACCTGGAGGTGGACCGAGGAACTGCAGTGTGAAAGCCACGCCGGCGGTGGGAGCGGCACGCACGCAAGACGCATTTCACACATAACAGTGCACCGCACCGTGAACCAATTCTCAGTTATCCTTTCTACAAAGTACAGGCAGAGGCTTCTATTGTTGGTTTTACTTCGAATGACTTATGACTTTGTTTTTGACAATCAATGCTCGTTAAGAGTTCAGGTTTCTGGTCGGAGGTGATATCAAGTGCTACACGAAATGATCCTTAAAACACGCTGTATTTGCAGCAAAGCAGTACACTCTGTTATGAAAAATAACATTTTTGTAAACACATACATTTAACTACCTTGCAGACCTTATCTGAAAGTTATATATTTAGTAAATATATACAGTATATTCCCTTGGGAAAGACATTGTATATTGGGACCCTCTGTTTCTCTTGCATGTAGGCACAGTCTTTGTTATCCAGCCATAACTACTTTTGTGTGAATCTTATAAATGGATAACATATAATCTGCTTTTGTATATAGCCCAATTGTGGGCTGCCGCCGGGGGTTCAGGAGGATAATGTACAATAAAAGTTTAAAAGGTGAAAATACGGAAACAAGACTTGCTTATTTATTGCACATAACTATACACTTTTACGCTGATCCGTCTCTTGGTGTCGCTGTCGTTTTGTTTTCTTTGATTAGAACGGTGAAAAAAAAGAAAAACAAAAAAAAAAAAGTCTACACCCAAAGGTGAGTATTGTGTATTGCACTTTATTCAGCTCCGAGTACCAGAACTGGGATGGGTTGAGACCACTTCACAGAACAACACTTATTTCTTTCCGATTCCGTCGTCGCGCACGTCGGCACCCAGCTCCGCGTTTCAAAAAAAAACCCCCAGAAACCTTCAGAGTGTCTGCTCTTCCACAAGAGGTCCCAATCTGGCACCGTGTATATGACTGTATGTCTGTGTGTTATCAACACTTGGTGAGAAAAAACACAAGTCTCCTCTACACCCTCTCTCTGGAAACGATGGAGCGATAGTAAGAGGAGGAGAAGGGAATGCAGTGTCACAGAAGCTTCTGCTGAAGGCGTGCCTGTGTGTGTGTGTGTGTGTGTGTGGGAGGGAGGGGGTTGATAAAAGACAATAAAACTTGAATATCATCTGCAGGGTCCTCCCGTACAAACTGTACAATGGGTTGTGTACAAAAAGGCGTTATCGTCCACTATCCTTAAAATATCACCTTGATCTTGGACCTTCATTTCATGTCAGGATATGCATCGTAGTGTCTGACGCGGACGCAGCATGATGAGCCTGCACAGGCGTTTCACTGGGATCCTATTAAATACTGTTATTAACAATATGATTAAATCACAATACGTTGGGAAGTTAAGGTCCTGGCTGAATAAATACAAAGACCTTTTTAAATGCAGTTTTGAGCAAGTTTTACGACATTTCCTTTTGTTTTATAGTACTGAGAGTTGAATAAATTCTAGTTATTTTCGAGTATTTTAACTATCATTTTGGGGACAACACCCCAATGTCCTTTTTCGGAATCAAATGCGAATGTAAACATGTTTCCAAATTGATTTTCAAACAACTGACTTCACACTTGCCTACTTACACTGTCGTAGGCTCATTGGTTTCTGGTGCAAGACGTCTGCGGTGCGAGATTTTTGGCTTTACAGTATCCACCGCGTGCAAATCTTTCGTATCCCGTCATCCATCCCACTTTTCAATGTTTTGTTCTGTTCAATGTTTCAGATGTCTTGACTCACACTGGCTCCTAAACATTTGACATACAGGAGTGTTGCTCATTGCCCCCTTCCACTGCCACGTCAACTGGTCCGATTCACACGGTTGTGGAAAACTGAACCCGGTGGGACGAAAAGGTAATTTTTGTTGAATGATTATATTGGCAAAAACCATGAGAACCCCACGAGGCACATAACAAAGTATTCAAAAATCAAACAAAATCATCTTGTCTAAAATGATTTTCTTTTTTTGTTTTTGTTTAAATCTCTATATAAGGTTAGCATCGGTTATAAACACTTCATAGATTCTTTAAAGCGGCATTGAATAGATTTGGGCTAATGCTGACTAAAAATGCCGACTAAGTAATTCTATATGAAACGTGTCGTCATGGAAACGCACAGTAACACAAAGGTGAAACGGTGAGATCCTGTCTGGGTTTTACAGCGTTTCCCCCTCATGTCAGGTGGTTTATCATTTTTGTTGAATTTGCGGGACGCGTACCAAGACCCCTTTGGCTATTAACACGGAACTTTCAGCTTTAAGTTCAGGGTTAATAATACAAGTCCTCTGGGGGGGGAGACAAATCCTGTCTGTGCAGCTCGGCGAGGAAAACAACACCCTGTAGGAGGCGCCAAAGGGCAACCTGCCACGATCCAGCTGGAAGACCGACATGTAGGACTGCATCCTCCTCCAATCCCTCTGTCGGTGCGGGTCACGAGCTCACATCTTTCAGGTCACATGACTGGGTGGGAAGCTGGCTTGATGATGTGACGAGGGCGGGGGTCGGGTGAGAGGGGTAGGGGTGGGGGTGGGGGTGAGAGAGGCGGCGGGGGGGGGATGCAGGGGAGAGAAGGCCTCAGTGGTCCAGGATGCGGAGGTTGCCGGATACTATTTTGTTTTCCAGCATGGAGCCCGCCGGAATGTCGATACGATCTCCGTGGTTGGCGATGATGATGACGGTTCCCTGCGAATTTGACGAAGGTTCGGTCGCATTTATTTTGATTTATTAGGCTGACGGCACAAAAATAGGAACATGAATTATTCCCACCGTTAGAACCTCCTAAGTAGGCTATTGAGACAAGTGCGATTCATTCCCATGAGGCTCGAGGGTGATCTTAGCATTTAAAAGGACTCTAGGCCCATCCAAGAAAACCATGTTGACCTAATTAAAGTATTAAAGTAATAAAAGTGCATCGTTTTATCGCCCCATTCCCCAATATAAAAACCAACAAAAGACAACGATTAAAACCCAACATCACGCTAAACCGGTACAGGCGCTAAAGCTGTGGTTGCTACCAGAGAGCAGATCATCATGGAAATTGTCAACAGGCGCCACACGTGCTCAAATGCTTTTTTATATTCTGTTTGATTTTTATGATCACAAGTGACTCCGGCTCTCACCTTGAGAGACACGTGTTTTCCAAAGGTCACGTCTCCCGACACGGTCAGGTGGTCCAGCTCCAGCACGTCGGGGATACTCTCGAAGCGCATCAGGTACTCCTGAACCTGCACGCACGCACACGCACACACACACACACACACACACACACACACACACACACACACTTCAGAGGCTGTGTGTGTTTTCTGTTAATGTTTTGTGACTCTGATTCCTAAGTTATACAGAATACCGATCCTATCAATTTCAGTTCAACGAACAGTATGTATTTAGATGATCCGTTTTGAGTCAATAGAACATAATGACTGACATACACCGATCAGCCACAACATTAAAACCACTGACAGGTGAAATGAATGACATTGCTCGTCTCGTTCCAATGGCACCTGTCAAGGGGTGGGATGTATCAGGCAGCAAGTGAACAGTCAGTTCTTGAAGCAGGAAAAATGGGCAAGCGTAAGGATCTGAGCGACTTTAACAAGGACCAAATTGTGGTGGCTAGAGGACTGGGTCAGAGCATCTCCAACACAGCAGGTCTTATGGGGTGTTCCCAGTATGCAGTGGTTAGTACCTACCAAAAGTGTCCAAGGAAGGACAACCGGTGAACCAGCGACAGGGTCATGGGCGCACAAGGCTCACTGATGCTCGTGGGGAGAGGAGCCTAGCCCGTCTGGTCCAATCCCATAGAAGAGCTACTGGAGCACAAGTTGCTGACAAAGTTCCTGCTGCTATGATAGAAAGGTGTCAGAACACACAGTGCATCACAACTTGCTGGGTATGGGGCTGTGGAGCTGACCCCTGTCCACCGACTAAAGCACCTACAATGGACATGTGAGCATCAGAACTGGACCAAGGTGGCCTGATCCGATGGATCACATTTTCTTTTACATCATGTGGATGGCATGTGGGTCCATTACCTGGGGAAGAAACACCAGGATGCTTTATGGGAAGAAGGTGGAGGAGGTGTGATGCTCTGGGTAATGTTCTGCTTGGAAACCTTGGGTCCTGGCATTCATTTGGATGTTACTTTAATACGCACCACCTACCTAAACATTGTTGCAGACCAAGTACACCCCTTGATGGCAACAGTATTCCCTGATGGCAGTGGCCTCTTTCAGCACCATAATGTGCCCTGCCACACTGTAAAAAATGTTCAGGAATGGATTTGTCTTGATTGAGGAACAGGACAAATAGTTCAAGGTGTTGATTTGGCCTCCAAATTCCCCACATCTCAATCCGATGGCGCATCTGTGGAATGTGCTGGAACAACAAGCCTGATCCATGGGGGGCTCCACCTCACAACTTTCAGGTCTTAAAGGATCTGCTGCTAACGTCTTGGTGCCAGATACCACAGGATACCTTCAGAGGTCTTGTGGAGTCCATGCCTCCACGGGTCAGAGCTGTTTTGCCGGCACAGCAGGGACCTACACAATATTAGGCAACTGGTTTTAATGTTTTGGCCGATCGGCGTATATTCCATCTTTCTCCCCCAAAGAGAACTAGTATATCTTCAATGTGTCAAAAAGAGGTGACTTTTCTTTAAAGGGGCCCTATTTTGAAAAACTCACTTTGTGCTGGAGCGCCACCGAACCCGCTAGCATCGACGCTATGAGCTAAGCATGGGAGGAGCTCCGATGACGGCCGCGACCACAACAAATCGATATCAGGCTAAAATAGGGTATTGTATCAGAGAACATCCCAAATACCTGACATATGATTCTAATACCCGCATAAGGCATGGCAGTTATTTAAGGAAGTGTATTGATTTTGTCTCACAGATAAGACACGTTGCATGTCGGAAAAATGATGACTGCAGTTGAGAAAGAAATGTCGGTCATCGAGTTCTAATGAGCCCAAATGAACAAGCTTAGTCCATACAGGTTGACCACAGCGAGCATGGAAACATGGATCTGCGCGGCGGTCCTACGTTGGTGAAGGAGCTGCCCAGCTTGACGTGGGGGGTGGTGGGGAACTCCCGCTTGCTGCTCATGGTGAGGGAGCCGGCCGCCAGGCTGTACAGGTTGGACATGACCAGCAGCAGGTCGGACGTGGTCTTCACCGGCAGGAAGCGGCTCCGCGGCACGTTGATGCCCAGCGCGTTGTCGAAGCACTTGATGGCGGCGCCGACCGCCGTCTCCAGCTGGATCACGTTCTGCCCGCCATCCAGTGTCTGGAGGGAGGGGGAGGGGGAGAGAGAGAGCGAGAGAGCTTTGTGAGATGAGGGTTGGTTTGTGTCCCTTCGATTTTCCAGAAGTGGCCGTCACGCGACGGACGAGATGTCGCCATCCCCGGTACAAACTCACGATCAGCGAAATGGAGCGAGTACGAAGAAAAGCTCCTCACACTACTACGAGGACTCCATTTGCCGCGGCTGCATCGTCGTCCAACAGTGACGTTCTGACTTTCTTATAATGACGTCTCACTGTGTCCTCCTTTCGCACTTTGCCGCCGTGGTCGTTTTCACTGCGTTTGCACGTTTAATGTTCTTTTTTTTTTTTTTTTTTTGCCTCGAAGGGGGACGTGGCGGACAAAGCGGTCAAGCACCGGCTGCGGACGACAGCGCGGTTCCCTTTCCAGCGGTCGCCAACGCTGCCTCGAATCGCCGCCGGTCGGTCCGACTCGGGGCAGGGAGTTTTCTTAATGTTTGTCTGTCTTGCAGAGGGGATCGGCGCACGGGGCTCGTCAGCCCCCCAGCAGCGCAACGCCGTTCCTCCTGCGCCCGAGAGGATCATTACCATCCGCGTTATCGTAATAATAATAATATTAGGCAACTGGTTTTAATAATAATCATCAGTTGTGATATATAATTGTGGCCGGCCTACCTTGTTGTGAAGGTGACAATAAAAACTCTCGGCATGTTGGCGCACCACGGCCAGAAAGACTCCCGTCTCCCTCCCTAAACCCTTACCTGTGGGCAGGAACCCCCACAGGGGATCTCCCCTTTGAATGTTTTTCCTTGGCGCTCGGGGGGGCCAGGGTATAACTGACCTCTTCACGCGTGTCCGTAAAGCCCTCTGGGGTTGTAACTGTAACCGCCAACATAGGGTTATGATCGGAACCAGAGTAGGAGCCAGTAAATAGACAACAGAGATGTGGTGGAGGACGCTGACATACGGTGTGGGAGGTGAAGTCGACTTCACACTCAGTGGCCCCAGGTGAAGGTTGCGTACGGAAGTGGAAGACGTGCTCGTGTTGGGCACTAGGTGGCTGTATAACTGTACTTTTTAAGCAGAGAGAGGCTGAGGGGAGGATTCTCACCGCGATGTTCCCAAATAGGCGACTACCAAGGCTACGTGATGAGGTTAACACCTAATAGAGCGCAACACTGATTCAGCGCCGACAAATAACTCGGAACCATCTGATGTTTAATTTCATCAATAACACACAGTTAAGATGATTTTTTTTTAATGATTTTTTTAAAAGGTTATCGCTAGAAGGTCCCGAATTGGCTGCACTCTCCTGCGTGGGCATTGAGCGGCAGTTACCCGTTTGGCCAGAAAGTCGTGTGACGCCTCCCAGGTCGAAACTGAATCACCTCTTACCTAATACAATAAAAACTTCCACCAACTGACACTGACCCCGCCCAATACCCAACCGTAACCGTTTCCGTGCGTAAAATGTACCCAACAAAAACAACTGCCTCTGACAATTGGCGCCGGTCACTCTTTTTGGACAAATAACTGAATGGAGACAAAAGTTCAAAATCTCCGTATACGCCATCGTCCCTTTCGCAACACGACGACAACGATGGACGGGAAGTCTGTCCAGCATCCAACATCCCTATTTTCCCACTCTGACGTGTACCGTGAAGAAAAAGAACATTTCGACTCTACAAACTCCAGGTTTTTTTTTAGTTTCCGTTATATCATCTCCTAATCTGTACGAAAAACGAAAAAAAGAGGCCTGTTTATTATGTTACGTGTTATGTAGAGCTGGTGGTTTTGTGTTGACGACAATTCCGTATTTCACTTTGCACTCGTCACACTGTGCTTTTTGAACAACGCGAGACTAAAAGAACGTTCTTGTAGTGGTTCAGGGAAACGGATCCGTTATTCCGTTATTCGCCCTCTCATGGCAGTCCTTGAAGCACGGTCGTCTGCCCAGCCCGCACATCAACCTGAATGTGTTCTTGGCTCTGCTTGGTCATGTGGAACAGGGGTGTGAGGATTAATTGTGTGGCAATGAAAATATCAGCTTGGAAGGAAAACATCGCCGAGGAAATTAGAAATTCCTGCATCTCTGATTTCACCAACACAAACACACACACACACACACACACTTTTGGTACTCGCAGAAAGTGCACATAAACAAACTCATAGCAAAGCCCGACCCAACAGAAACAACCCAATGTCAGTGGAGAAACACACACACACAAGTGGGGCAGATAAGCCACTAGAGAGGTGACCAGAAAACGGAACAGCTTTAAACACCTCCGTTCTCTGCATCTCTCCCTCTCCTCTCAACCCTGCCTCTTCTCCTGTTCCCTTCATTCCCTCTCCCCCTGTCAAGGCTCTTCTCCTCTAATCCCCTGATCTCTCTCTCTCCCCCTCCCTCTCCCCCTCTCTCCCTCTCTCCCTCTCTCTCAAAATATATATACACCAAATACAAAAAAAAACAACCCAGCAGCAGCAGGATATGTGCGCCAGCCTGGCGGTACAGAGAGCCAGCCATCTCTAGTAACCTCAGAAAAGCAGCTTTACAATGTGGGTTTCTTCAGTCGGCTGGAGATCCGTTTGGTGTTTTTTTTTTTTTATGCAGGTTATAATTTATTTAGAAGGGGGAGCACTCTGCGCAGACAGAGCGGTTTAACATTCTCTCTGCGAGGGGTACGACTAGGCTAGCATTTCTCTGACGGGTCAAGACAGCCTCGGTTCAGAAGAACAGGTTGATTTGAGGGCAAGGGTTTTGGCTGCAGGGGTTTGGGAGAGGAGCAGACAGAAAATAGCTACGTCACACTTATTATTCATTTTAGGATGTCCCTCATGGTGATGCATGCTGCCGTTTGGATTCCAGTTCAGAACGTACCTCCACAGGCACCCGATACCAAATTGACCCTCCTCCAAACAATGTTTAAGAGCTCAATTGGGAAGCAGAAGTCTACACCTGGGCAACAAAGGATTATATCTGAAAATCACTACACTGGAGAACTGGCCTGGCCGGATCCACCTGGCAGGAAACATTCCACGACATAATTTAGCTTTTGTCCAAAGCGACTAACAATCAGTACATTTGTCACAGTACAAAACCAACTGTATGTCACAGTCACAGCTAATCATTCTCCAGAAATGCCAGTGCCAGTAGAGTCAGAGAGAGGGTTTTTTTTTGTAATGAAAGTACAGTAAGTAAAGGGAAAAGAGCGGCTTATGGGGTAGACGGGTCCAGGTGTAGGAAACCTGGTCTGACCCAACTCAGAAAAGGACCCGACCCAGGAGGCGGAAGCCTTCACGTGCTGAAGTTAACTGCAACCACGACAACTGCCGTGACAATTGATTCGGCTGAGAAGCCGCTCCCTTGCCTCGGCTTTCTGAGCCACGGCTGGCACGGACCCGGTCTTCCCGCCTCCCAACGTCCCCGAGGCGGCCCACTCCACAGCTAACGTACGTAGTTCGCCTCGACAGCGGCCGGCGCGTGTGCGAATGGGCTTCGGCGGTCGCCACTCAGGGGGCTTAAGCTTAGCCGTATAATGTTAGGATTATTATTAGGGAACCTGCCTTCCACCTCTCTATAATGCAGTCAAATATTCCATAGCACCGGGCAAACCACTTTGGAGCTGGCGAAGCCTTGCTGCAGCGCTGCGTACGGTGGTAAATAGAGCTTCAAGTGAGCGGCGTAAGCACTGCAGGCCGAATTAAGCGCAGACTAAAAATGATCAATCAAATCAATCTTAATAACACTTTGTTTTGCTTTCGTGCTTTGCTTTGTAACTGATCTTTGAATTTGTCTCAAAATAATTCAAATTTCTGCTTCTCTCTTGCCAAGCAAAATACACACCAAACGTCACATGATTCATAACTCGTCTAAAAAGCAATAAAACAGTGAGAAATGAAATGTATGATGATTATGTCCCGAGTTGACTACCTCCCAGTATTAGCATATCTTGCCCTTTACTGACCTAATAAACCGTGCGAGTGTCTCTCCTATGTCTGATTAAAATTGATCCCCATGAAGATATGCACTTATACACTAATAATTAACCGTATCATTTAGACTGATAAACATTGTTAAATGAATAGCGTACTTCAAGCCCCATTTCCTTTTACAACAGTGAAAATCCCCTTGTGAGGTTATTAGGTCACTAAGTAACCACGTCTGACTGGAGCCGCCTTGTAATCTGTTGCAGGCTAATTTGCCGCAGGGCGGTTTGATGTGACGGGGGATGATAGACAAAATAATTAAATAAGATGTCCGTCGAGTGAGGTTTGAGAATCTCTTAACACGAACCTGCACACAGGGTTTTAACGTTTGCACCCCAACGTCCTCCAAAGCTTATTTCACCCACACCGCTATTTATGGGTTTGTAATCGGTCTCTCTCTACGTCGGCAAGAGCTTCTCACCTTGGGGTTGACTATGATCTCCATGTCCATGGCGTTCTGCTCCTGCAGCCTCTTGATGGCGGCGAGGCTGATCCACAGGTTGTTGGTGTTGAAGATCTTAAACTTGGACACCGACTTGAACTCGTCCACGTGGGCTTTGGGGACCTGGGCGATCTCCAGCAGACGCAGCTTCCCCTCGTACTGGATCAAGGTGCCACCCTGGAGGCGGCAGAATCAAGTCAGAATCGGCGTTACCCATCACAGCGGGGAGCAGATGTTCGTTTTTAAGGGTGTGGTCTGCTAAAGCACGGCCGAGGAAATGACTAAACCAGACAGCTTAAGTGGCGTGGTGAGTGATCGGTGAACTTATAAAGCCTTTTTCAAGACTGTCTGGTCTGCCAACTAACCCCTGTCTGCCCTCAGTCCTTGCCTAATGTTCCCTGTCTCCCGATTACTTCCTTCCTGGTCTGTTCTTAATTTAGTTAAGTTAAATAGGAATGTTCACAATTAATAGACTATCGATTAATCGCTAATGAGAATTTAATCGACTAAGCTTTTGTCTTGTCGATAAGACCTGAACAATCTGCAGTTGCGTTGTTGTTGTATAACGGGAGTCTTTGTGGGGGCGCAGGGCTTCTTGAGATTAAAAACACCCAGCCAGGAAGTAGTAATACACACTGGAACGACAGGGGGCAGTCGAGAAAAAAAAAATATGCCCATTGGAGTGGAAAGTAGTAGCACAAGTAGATGGAGGCTTCCGGAAGAACGGCGAACAACAAACATGGCCGCCCGCCCGCCCGCGCCGATGCCGAGGAGGATGCTGTGTTTATTGTCGCTCGACAACTAATGCTGCGTTCAGATGGAACACGGGAGACGGGAACGGGATAACGGCGCAGGGAGAGGAAAAAAAACAAAACCCGGAGCGAGGGGGCGGTAAAACGAAACAACACTTTGTTGCCATGGTGATGACTCCAACAAAATATATTAAACTAAATCGTTCTGTGTCTGTCTATATATAAGAATTTTAGTGATGTTTAGTCATGCATCCTCATATTGTCAAGATGTCATGGTGTCCCCATGCGCCATGGCGCCTCCCCCATCAGATTTTCTGATCTGCCTCTGTGCATCTGTATTGTGGTCCGGTCCTAAGCTCCTTTCTGCAATCAACACATCTCAATCTGATGTAAATGAAACAAGACTGTATTTATTTATTGTGTTGATTAAAATAATGAACAAAATAAATTATAGAATTTAATAATAATTTAATATAATTAATAATTTTTGTTATTATTTTTTTTTGTCAGTAACCCTAACACTAATCCCGCCCCCGTACAGACAGCTGAACAAACGCATAAAATCATTTAAACCAGGCTCTCTTTTTACTTTTGCCCCTCACTCAAAAGAGTCAACAAACACGCGCTCATTAACATCCATGCGTCTTCATCTGTCAGTGCACCCTGTAGAGCAAGTGAGAACTGAGAGTACGCCGGAAATAGTTGCGTTTGAAAAGAAACTGGGATGCGGGTGGAAGTGGGAGTGGAAAATATGGATGGGTCCATCACAGGCTCGCACGCCTTTCACAATTATGGCCAGATGTTTTGGTCTCCATTTTGCCTAACCCAGAGTGTTCTCAATAAACTCCAGCTGCCGAATACTTAGCCACGTAGCCCTATCGACACCAGCAGCGACCTTTTAGGAGGAGCCACTAACACAAGGGGCCCTTCCAAAGAGGATAAACACGGGTGTAGCTCATACATACAGCTTCATTCACTAACAGGAATAGAAAGGTCAGATTCAAGAGGTGTGCATACCGGCCAGATCTGTTCATGCCCACGTGTGTTACTGAATACAGATCATTCTCAACTGATAGCCGCGTGTTCTAATTCTAACTTCTAATTAGCATAAACAACGCCCCAAATTCTCCATTTAAGGAATATCATTTTAAAGCTTCAGAGACGGAATTTGGAGAGACGGCTTCTATAGCTGAAAAAGTTGAAAAAGCGAACCGTGGCCCCTTAGAGTAAAAAAAAAAAAAACAACCCCCCCCCCTCCCAAAACACTTCACCAACATTGAAATAGAAATAATTGATTCAAAAGCTGAAGGAAGAAAAGGGCATGCTGTGTTTCCAAAAGGTTCGCACCGTGGTGTAAGTGGTTCGATATAAAAGTTGATTTTTCCTATTTTTAAACTGAATGGGGACTGTCCCATGTGCACATGGGTGTAATCTACTGCTCCTGTACAGGGCATCCATTGCTTGGGTGAAGGCCGTCTGGTGCTCCTTGTTATAAGGGAATTTGATATTTTGCACGACTCAAGCACTGTTCTCCTGATTTGAATGATTTTAATGATGAACACCATCCTCTCATGCTGTATGCATCCGTGGAAGGAGCCGCCATAGCGAGTGGCTAAACTCTGCACACTCTCAGCGTCACCTACCTTAACGTCGGCACGCGTCTTGTCCGTCACCTCCATGACAAACTCGCAGCGCTTGCCGTTGGGCTGGCTGACCAGGTGATGCAGGATGTGGAGGTCCACGGTGGCGCCCAGATTGTCGATGTTGGACACAAAGATGTACTCCTTGCCCTGCGCGATCAGCTGGTCCAGCAGGCCCGAGTTGTAGAAGCTGGTGTAGATGTCCCCGTGGCCCGGGGGGTACCACACATCGGCGTTCTGGCCGGTCATGCCCATGTTGGTGGCGACGGGGAGGAGGGACTCTTTGCTGACGCGCGGGTACCTGGAAGGGAAGGGAAGGGCGGAAGGACCAAGAATGTAAGTCAGTGGATTTCATTTATATTCAAACTTTTATAAGGCGGTTCACAAAAACAACACCACCGAGAATGATCCGGGCACAAACGGAACAAAGTGAGGAGAAGAAAATGTAAAAGAGCTAATTCATATTTACAGACATCTTAATAATTAAGATGAGCGGAAGAGTAAAATAGAAGAGTAAAAATAGCCATTTGATTTGAACACGGGTATGTATGAATTATTTATTCAATTAAATCTATATTATATTTTTCATGATAAGTTTGAAAAAAAAAAAAAAATCACTCGGAGGTTTGATGGATTCTTTAACATTTTGAAGATATCAACAGACATTGTGAAATTTGTGATCCTCCTATGTCAGTAGACGAGAGGGATAAAATAGATGCACTATGCACTAATAGATGAGATAAAAACACGCCGCTACTTCAAAGAGCAACATCAGCAAGCGTCCCTTCTTAATCGCTTCATAAAGTCAGGTGAGTCAATTGGCCCAAACAGACAAGTCTCCTCGCCTGTGTGTAAAAGCCTAATCCGAGGGTTTCCGTGAGGGACTCGCGTCGGTTCGAGTTGACAAGATTCTCGATAACTGAAACTGAGGGAGTGGAAGCCAGTTCACTCCCGGCAGGGTATGTGTGTGTGTGTGTGTGTGTGTGTGTGTGTGTGTGTGTGTGTGTGTGTGTGTGTGTGTGTGTGTGTGTGTGTGTGTGTGTGTGCGTGTGTGGGGTCACTTCATGGATGAGCCTGGTCAGGTGAGAAGGAGCCGAAGGGGAGCCGACCGAGAGGTGAAGCGGAGGGCGGACCCAAGGCGCGGAGGCCTCGTTACGGGAGGATTAACTCCACACGACTGGAACGGAGGCGTCCCGAGGGGAGACTTTTGAGAGCTTATGATGGAAGTTTGCCGGCGCCGTCATTTTACAACAGGTTTCACGTCATTGCAGCCTGGCGATGAAGATCAGTATCTACCGAAATAGGACTCTACTTGCACAGAGCCTGAACGTTCACATGTTTAGCGAGCTCACGGAATTTAATTGGGCTCTGATGAAAAATCCTGGTGTGGCGGTGTAAAGGGGTCTAACACCACGCTCCCTTCAGCAGCCGTAATACATCAGCCGTCACTCGTTATCTTCCATTCTATAAAGTCTCGTCCATTTCAGCCCATCTTCTCTCTCCTTCATCATTCTCTATAATCCGTTTGACACGTGTTCCTTTATCCCTTTCATCATTGCCTCCTACTTACAAGTAATACATGTTGGCAGAGAAGAACAAATTATCCCGTCAGATGCGGCGACATCAGATCGCACCTGAGATGTGCATGTCTCACTGAGATTTTCAGGGATAGGGTTAGAGAGTTAAGAAACTCTCTTTGTACATCTTTTTTATTTTTTTTCACTCATACAATATGAGGATGCAGGCTAAATTTAGCGCAACTAAACTTTCAAAGCTATGTTTAATATCTTACCCTCAAATTCACAGGGTGTTTGACCCGAGGTAAAAGGCCTGAAATGACTCACAAACCGAGGAATCGAAGCTGGATGACAACTTTGGCGATAGTTCTGATGTTTGGCAACTGTCCTTGCCACTTTTGGCAGATCACCAACTATAATCAGTCAGCCCATTTTAGTCTTCGTCTTTAGCCTTGAGGGTAGAAAAAATATATATAAATTCAAGCAGCAGGGTAAACTTGAACATTTTTCTGTGGTCATGGTTTGCAGAAACTGGTTCATCATTTTGGTAACAAGTTTCTTCAACTTCTCTTTACGCGACTCGGTCAATCCCTGACTTTCCTGGCACAGACAAAGAATTTACAAACCGCCATAACTCAGACCGAAATGTCAGCGATCTTAAATAATGCAAAGCGCGATTGCTACTGGACTGACAAAACGGCAAAACCACGGAATTAAATATTCATGGCTTAGTCCATACATTACATCTGCTGGAGGGAGGCTGCGCTTCTCACAGCTTTTGCTGCAGAAACTAGATGGCAGTTAACAGCAGGGAACAGATCAAGACACACTGACTACTGTCGCTGGTGAAGAAAACATGCCTTTTTGGGCCCCGCACTGACCCAAAAATAAGTCCTAACGTACAGCACAGGCCTGCAGTGATTTTCCTTTTCATGAATTATTGATTCAATTCAACCATGCAAATTCACACATGTTGCTTTTCTTTTTGTTTTGCTTCATCCTCATTATCCAAAAATCCCCATTTTAATTGTACTACTCATTTATAAATGTTATTATTATTGTAAGTTATTCTACTTGACTTTTCTATTTGATGCACTTTTATTTCCCATGTAAAGTGCATTATATTGCATTTCAATGTACAAAATGTGCTAAATAAATAAAGTTTGAATAAATCAACTCTACAACTGTAAACCAAAACTCTTGGACTGGGTAGACTATTAGATGATTGGTTGGATGGATGGGTGGATGGATCTTTTCTCTCTGGGTCTGTCTCTTTCATTTTCTGATGTCTTACATCTTGGACATGAGCGAGAAGAGAGTAGAATGAGACCTTGATCAAAAGTGGAAAACTAGCGTAGAGCAAGGGGACCACTGGAAGCAAGTTCCCTTTCCTTCAGCCCTCGCAGTCAAAGAGAGGAAAGGATAAGCAAGGCGTCCTTTTTTTTTGTTGTACAGAACTGCCACCAATTCCCCTCTTTGGTGAACTATTTTTCCATGTTTGGGCCTATGAATAACTAATCACTACTCCAAGAGGGGGAGAATCACCACGGCTGAGAAAAATAAACATAGAACCAAACAACAACATGTACCAGGAAAAACATGTATAAAGAAACAAACAACAACATGTACATGGAAAAACAAACATCAGACGACAACATGTATCGAAAAAACATAATTAATTGAGTCCAGGAAAACTGGAACAGCAATTGGGAACGTGGCCTCTTCCTGTCATAGTTATTGCAGTAAATAAGGAAGAAAAAGAGTGGGATGCAACCAGGAGGGTGTTGGGGTGTGTTCCAAGCATGTGCTGGTGGGGTGCGGGCGCCTGTGATGAGACCGCCTGTATGTGTGTGTGTGTGTGTGTGTGTGTGTGTGTGTGTGTGTGTGTGTGTGAGAGAAAAGTGTGCACCGGTGAGTGTACAGGACTTATTCCAATTGATTCTTGTGTATAAAGGTCGGTATTATGTCGTGGCGCCTCCAAGCAGCGGAAAGGGCCCCCAAGTCACCCCCGAATCCTGCAGCTGCATAGACACCACACGGCTGCAGGAAAGCACCGAGCCCCTCGCCATGCAGTCACAGAAGACCCACCGGGCCCCCAGAGAAGCTGGAAGCCCGCGGAGCAACCCCCACGCCCGGCCCCGAGGAGCATAACCCGGTCCCAGGGAGCACGAGGAGACCCTGCAGCCCCGAGGCGCAAACATACAACCCACCCCCATGTGCGGGCACAAGACGCAGCCGCAGAACCCTTGTGGCGGGCGAGCCGGCGGGACCCCCATGCCCTCTTGCGCCCCGTACAAGAGCGAGGTCCACCCCACCACAGCCGACCAGACGGCCCACCACGCCACGAGCGCCCATCCACATAGCAGAGTGTGCTCAGACCAGGGCACCGAGATGTTAGCCCCCCCCCCCCCCCACACCAACAGCTCGCCAGATATATGGGCCTTCCACCACCCGGAAGTCCCCCGGCAGCGCTCTCTGCAGCCCCCACGCCAGGTCAAAGCACACCAAAAACCACAAGGCGTAAGCTGCCAGGACTCAAGCCCAGCCGGCAGAGCCAACCACACCCCCACACCAGCCCACCAGCGCCCCGCCACCCTGGAAAACCCCAGTGCTCCATGTGTGCTGTTGGCAATTGCAGTTAAGGGGTGTTGGGGTGTGAGTCGTCCGAGCAAGTCGAACCCGAATTACTCGCACCCCTCCTGCACCGCAGGCGCTGGTCTGGAGGAGTGTTGTTCGGAGTAGGATTTGTTTGCCAGTGTATCTGTTCTAGGCTTATATGAGTGGGGTTCAAATTTCTGGACGGAAGAGAAGCTCGTCGGGGCAGGAGCGTGACGGGCAAGATGGCAGCCGCCTGCCCCATCCCCACCCACATAGCTCGCACACTGCCCGTCCTGCAAAACCTCGGCCTATTGTGTGGTGTATGTACTGAGTATGAGTTTTGGCACTGGGCGAGATGGACGAAGCGCAACCAGATCAACGCAGGAGCACACTAGGCCGGTGAGCAGCCACGCAGACCCCCCCCCCCAGCCGGACCACTCCACAGCACGCCCACCTACCATGCCCGGAAGCGCCCGACCTACAGCAATCGGCCGAAGGCGCAGAGCAGCCTGCCGTGCGCCTCGGCCATGCCGGGCAGCTCCGCGACCCCATCAGACCCCTGGTCAGCCCCTGACTGCCGCCCATGTGGACCACAGAACAGAGAGCGGCAGACGGCTCCCACACCCACAGCCCGCCACCCCAGCGACGAGCGCCCCGTGCATCGAGAGCGCCGGAGGACAGGTACCCTGGCAGCCCGGTGCGGCAATTGGAGTCCACCCTCCACTGAAGGAGACCACATGGAGAGCCCCGCGACGAGCACACACAGCCAGGCTCAGGTCGCCGCCCGGGTCACACGACCAGACGGAACGCCTAACCAGCCCTGGCACGACAGGGTATGCCACGCGTTCTTATAGCTGCCAATAAATCCAGTCCAAGCTCCGTTACAGCATCAGTGATACATTTGTGTACACAAGATGGTGATTCAACCAAATGAGTCGAACACTAACTATGATACAGTATGTACAATACTTTTCAGCACAGCAATTGAGTCCAAGGATATTCGCCACATTGCTCTTGCTCAGTTCAAATTTCTGCAATGGATAGTAGTTATGTGGGCAGTGAGGTGGAATTTAACAGGGAACGACATAAATGAAGACAAACATCTTTATTTCGGTTTGAATAAACGGCCAGCACAGCCTGGTTTCCTGTTCTGCCTGCCTCCAGGTCCATCTCTTACCCCAGTCACAGTATTTTATCTCACATTGTATTCCAGAGGGAATTACAACAATGGGTTTAATTGCATGTTCATAAATCCTCCAGCGACACCTTTACTTTATATGCAACTAATAGGAGAGGATTTAGGACCAATAGGATTTGTGCTCATTATCCGGTTACAGTATACTGCCATATTTTTATAGTTCATTGTTTATTTTTACATTTATTGTACATGGCAAATCTTCTCTCCCTCTCTCTTCTAGTTAATGTTTAGCTTTTTGTTGTGGTGATTTCTATACATTTTTTGTTAATAGTTAAGTTTCTAATTAACGGCTTCGTCACCTGCTCTGATTGAAGGTGTGTATCTTGACACGGTGGTGTGTGTATTTCTGCAGGATCTTCTTGGTGTCTTCGTCCGTGTTGAAGGAGTTCATGAGGACCAGGGGGACGTCCGTGTTGTACGTCTTGTTGAGGTGCTGAGAGAGAGAGAGAGAGAGAGAGACGGGGGAAGAGAGAGCTGATGAGCACCACATACAGAACCAAATGCACACGTTTCAAATGGATCTGTGTGGCGCAAAAAAACAGGGAGACAATTCAATGAACAAAGCAATAAATAAATATTAGTTATAATGATATAGTAATCATAATACTAATAAAAAACAAAAATTTCAGTTAAAAATATAAACATAAATGAGAGAGAGAGAGAGAGAGAGAGAGAGCGCGAGTCTGTTCAAATGTTTCCTTTATTTGTCCACTGATGATGCTGATGCTAAAAACACAACCTTATTTTGTATTTACTGTCATGTTACAACAGCACGACTAACCACTCATTGGTATTTAAACACAGTTTTCTCTCCCCTCTGTGTGTATGAATGCTCTTTCATCCTTTTACGTAACATCATAACGCCACCCCCCCCCCCTCCACCCCCCACTCCTCCCCTCCTCCTGTAAGCCTGAATTAAGCAGGAGAGCCTGTCAGTGGATGGACTACTGTTGTAGAAGAACAGGCATCTCTCTCAGTCTCCCACAGTCTTACTGTCACGGTTGGGCAACAAGATGAACAATCTTGGGCGTTGCTCCCATTAGAGGGGACCGATTATGAAAAACCCCTTTTCAGTGCTTGTGCGAATACACGTGGGTCTCCAATGTGCCTTCTAACACACACACACAAAGTGTGAAATAAGACAAATAAGACAACCCAGTCAGTTTTTGGTGAGCTCTCTATTTCAGAAAACATGTCCTGAGACAACCCGTTCATATTTGTCTCCCAACCCTACGTCACGATGGGCTTTGGTGCAATTACAACCGCCATCCATCTGAGAGTAACTCCACCCACGGCAAACACACGAAATGGAGCGTCAGGAAGACGACGGTTTAGAGGCATGTGATAATGGCTAGACTGCATAATCTGAGTGGAATTTTCAGGAAGAAACTTCAAGGACAAAAGTTGCACATCGGTTTGGGCCACATGGAGTCATTTATTTTCATTATCAAAAGGAAATTTTAAGCAATATGTATACACTATAAATACACTATAAATACAGTATATATATATATATCTACATGAGGTGGCTCGTGTTCAACCAGAATGCATGGTGTTAAAATTCTAGTTTTCAAATCATTCTTGATCAATTATTTAGACTCCAAAACTGTCTCTCGCAATAAGGCCGATATCTTAGGTTCAATATCATACAGAACCAGTGAAAGACAGTAAATAGACCAGGAAGCAAATTCAGACATCACAATGCTTCTGTAAACGTAACTTGATACAGTTTACTTCTGAAGAGTTCCTACCGGAGATGACTTTGTGGACTTGGGAGTTTAAAGCTGGTGTATAGACTTCAAAGTGGAACTCATCACGTGTTTCCATCATAATATGCTTAATTAATGAAGAGGCATAACGATAGCTGTCCATTTCACTTTTAGCATTTTATACTTAGTTTATGCATAATCAAAGGTTAAACAGTTGTAAAGATTGATCAATATTATATTGTCCATACTTCTGACATTAATGAAATATTGCAGCTCCAGGGATATTGGGTTTATAGGCAATTGTCCAGGGTTACTGATTGTGCCTTTGATACACAGATGCAAAAATTGAGAAGTGTTTTTATTGTTATTATTTTTTAATGGTAACATTACATTTTGAAGTGTATGTACAGTATGTGTGAATGCAACACTTCATACTATTGGGTGTAATCACTGGTCACAATTCCACTACCAGAATAATAATTAAATGTTCCCATTCTATGTTATAATACAGTAATGGACGGCCAAGTGGCGCCATTTTAACCAGACATCCACTGAGAGCACACAGTCACGGTAGTGAAATGAAAGGAACCCTGAGGTAACCGTGCGGTACACACACACACACACACACACACACACACACACACACACACACACACCTTAAAATTTGGGGGTCTGCAGTGTCGGGCGTCCATTTCCTCATCACATTCTAAATAGGCTTATTGAGTCAGGAGGTAATCTGACCAGGCTGGTGGGGGAAAATGGACGCCCTGCCGGTATGCCGAGAGGACCCCCGGACACAGATCGCAGTGTGCTGTGGTCTAGGATGGAGGACAGGACGACAGAGAGGAACAAACCGCCCCCCCCCCCCCGTTTTTTAAATGCTCAGAGAAATACAAGCTGGCCAAGGCACACTTTGCGCTTGCTCAACTCACTTTCAGGAACAAACAATCTACAGTACAAACTCTGCCACGGGTTTCCCAGTGACGCGCACGCACACGCATGTGCACGGGCACGCACACGCGCACGCACACACCCCTTGTACTTTGTCTGTCTCATTTTACCCTTATTGTGTGTGGTTAATTGTGCAAACCACAACCTGTGCTAATGGAGAAAGACAGATAGCAGCCCCGAAGCTGTCTCACTCACGCATTCATTCCCGTCCACTCGTGCACACAAACCCCAGCACACCTCAGCTCCAGCACAGTGCTGCCTCTGTTTCACTGCCAACACACACACACACACACACACACACACACACACACACACACACACACACACACACACACACACACACACACACACACACACACACACACACACACACACCCTTTTTCAAAAGGCTCTCTGCTCATTACCAAACGCACGCCAACCGAACCCGCACACACACTGCACTATCAACACTATCATTTGTTTCAGGGAAGTTTTTTTTATTATAATTTTTATTTTTTAATTTTTTTTGCTGACGTCTTAAAAAGGGTAATGACCCGCAAACTTAAATTTCTGTTTACATTTGCCTGCTTCTGCTGAACAGAAGTTCCAGTTTCTCCTTTTTTAGGTTAATAGGAGACACACACACACACACACACACACACACACACACACACACACACACACACACACACACACACACACACACACACACACACACACACACACACACACACACACACACACCCTTGTTAGCCTAAACTCCTCATAAAACAAATACTCACCATCTCATGTCAACACATACTGTGTGTCACGTCCTGGAAGAAGACGGTTATGGCCAATCGGCCGTCATGTCCACCCCGTCTCCCAACGTCATGTCCACCCCACCAATGTCTCATCAGTGTTACATCACTGACTGGACTGAGCTCATGATTGGCAAAGACTACAGCAGAGTCAAGCACTACTTTACTGAAGTTACTAAAGTTTATACGTTTATTTTTATGGTTACATAACAGATGCATAACATTTCCCTTAAAGGGTTTTGATTTCAGACCCAACACCCGTTCATTCATCCAGACACCAAATGACAGGAAAGTGATGTGTTGCTGAAGCGGTTACAAGCTCTGCTTCGTGAATGATTTACTTCCGGCTGAGTTTGATTCCAATCTCGCCCAAAACCTCCTCTCACGTACTGTATCTCGTCCTCCCCGAGTTCCCTGAAAGTCGCATATATTTGTACAGTGTTTTTTTTAACACAGATACCGTCAAAGGGCTTTACGGCCTCCACTCACGGTTCATGATGTTACAAAGTCACTGTGTTCTCAATTTAACGCCAATGTTTTTCAAAGTTCGGTGAGTTTGTAAAGTTTTATCAATATTTCTTGATACAAATGTAGATCGGTGTGAATCAAACTTGGAGGACAACACGTACAAAACGTTCCCGTCGTTGTTTGGGAAAAGAAGTGGGAAACATTTGGCTTCATTGGTTTCATCTCCAGTAACGGTGCAGAGTTGTTCCCTTCTGCTGCTGCTACAGACAACATTTCTGAACTTAAATCCGCATTTTCAATATTATCAATAAGCAAAGATTCATTATTGTTGTTTGTGGTTTTTGGATCTTCTTCAAATTTTGGAAAGAGGATTATTTCATTCATTGTTAAATTCCACATCCTCATACCACTTGTTATGTATTCTCAAATATGCCAACGCCGACTTTCGGCTTTTTTCCGGCATCTGGAACAATAACAAAAACAAACTTTGTAATCTGTAATCTAATGTATTCTTCCACATTTATAGTAAATAGTATGATGACATCATTAAGCGTCTGACTGTAAATCTCATCTCTTTCATTTGATTTATAAACAGTGACATGTCAGTCAAGCAGGAACAGCTGAATACTTGGGATCAAATTTGTTCGGTATTTCACTAATATCTACTCTGTATCTGGATCGATTTGGATGAAATATAAACCACGAGATGCTTGTTACATACGGATTTAAACAGACTTATGTCAATGTTGTGTCCCAGATACTTTTAGCCGAGTTGGACATATTTTAGCATTGAATGCATTGGACCGTGTCTGTGATTTCAGTCAAATTTGTTCGCTTTTTCACTCATTTCTGCTCCGTATGTGGATCGATTTGGATGGAGGTTCAACCACGATATGTTTGTGACATACCGGTTTAAACAAGACGTCTGTGTTCGAAGCTTCTGCCGTTCTTCTGTTTCAAATACCCCAACCCGAACAATAAGTGAAGCCAGAGAGCTGTCGTGGCAATTTCCATAACACGCTTCTGAATTTATACTAATATACCCAAGTGTGAGATACATATTGATTACACAACAACTTCTTGTCTTAAGCCTAAGTTTATTTTAGATATTTGCAATAATTGAACTAGAAATTATTTTAAAATGAACAAAGTCATTGAATTGTTTTCTCCATTTTCATCGAATTTTAGGCCACTTTTTAAAGAGCCTGTAAGCAGCATCTCATCCTTTAAATACCATGTTTTGACGTAACAAGATTATATCGGTTTCAATTTGATCTTGGACTTATTTTTAACCTGAGAAAAGCAACAAGGTCACTCCGAGATACAGTATAACTCTCTTTAAGAGGCACCCAAAATTAGGTACAGCAAATGCGATATGGCTATGTGCTGGTACCCTCAATCTGCTGCACAGTGAGGTCCAGGAAGGTGTTCTCGTTGCGGACGCTGATCAGGCTTTTCGGGCCCTTGCAACCCATGCTGGTTCCCAGGCCTCCGTTCAGCTTCACCACCACCAGCTTGTTGAGGCTGTCGGCCACGTTGTCTGGCAGGCCCCGTGCCTCTATCCGGTCATAGGGCTGGATCTGAGCAAGAGGGCAGGCGGAGAGGAGAACAGTGGAAGGAGGGGTAACAGAGAGAAACAGTGTTAAGATGAGACAATTGTGGTTTCAAGAAAAAGAAAAGTCAACAGACCACTGAGCGTCATAGGTTAGATGTAGACAAAATATCCCTGTTTTTGAAAGCTGTTTGTCATATTCCCATGTAAAAATTGAATTATTGACAGGATGCGTCCCGTAGGTATTAAAAACAATTGCTGCCTGTTGATACCGGTATTTTAGTCCAGTCAGCGTTTTATGCGCGGTCCCAAAATAATTAAGGGGCATGAGCGGTGGAAATACATAAATGGCACGCGACTGAAATATGCTGCCGTAGTTACTCTCTTTTTGATATCTGCAATATACTGTATTAGGTTCCCTTTGGAGACCGACCTTAACAAGTTAGTTTTGGTGTGCGAGTCTTGAGGTGAGCATGAAGCGACACTACACGTTGTCTTTGAGCCTTATCGCCCTCTTTATGGCAGAATCATTTTATAAATCACAGGACAGCCATGAGAAGAAGTAAAGCTATTGAGACTCTAAAGTCTACATTTCTTGCTTTGTGATAAGTTGCTTTCTTATCTTCTTTTTCCGTTGACCTCCGAAACGCAATGCCCTTCCACACTGACTTCCATAACTATTTTTTTTTTTTTCTTCTTCCCATAACTCAAGGTCCACTATCATTAGAGATGATAAAGCGAGAGAGGGAGAGATTCAGGTAGTAATCCGATTTAGACTCTTTATCCAACTGATGACGCGGTTGCTGTGCTGTCTGGAGTTCTGCCAGCCAGTCGTTTTGTTTTGTTCCAAATCTCTGGCATGGGGCATATCTCTCAGTAATACAAGTTAATATGTGAGAAATGGTGCCGTTCAGGGCCAGAGCAAGTCCTTTGGATGTTTGAGAGACAATAACAAATTATTTAAAAGTTGTGCAGCAAACCCCCGCTCAACAAAGTTAAATTTATTTTTGTAATCCGCCCCCCCCCCCCCCCCCCCCCCCCCGCACACACACACACAGTTTATTTTTTCTAGCATTTTCAACACAATCTACAAGGAAGTAATTCATGTTATGTTAATGTCGTCCGGTTGGTTTGGATCACCAGGTGACAACGTTAAGTGTGGAACGTCGCACAGCATTACAGTCATCCATAATAAGGAAATAAGGAGCTCATGCCTGGGTGAGTGACTTCACCGAAATGTGATGTTGACAATAACCACGAATTCTCTCACGGAGTCACACACACACACACACACACACACACACACACACACACACACACACACACACACACACACACACACACACACACACACACACACACACACACACACACACACACACACACACACACACACACACACACGGGCTGCTTCTACATAAGAATGTCAGCTGCAGTTTAAGTTTCACTTAATAAAACTTGAAAATATGTATGTCTGATTTAGGGACTAGCTCCTTGTATTTAAACATGAGAGTTCACGCCTGTGATGATTCTTAAAATCAAGGGGAGTTTGGATTAAATTCAATTTAGACGTGTTAGTAGACAGCGATGGATTCTCGAACGCGACACAAGAGTCCGGTCTAGAATTCTATAAAGAGTGAGCGAGAGTGTGTGCTGCGTTCTTGGGGAGAGCTCTGAATGAGATTCTCAAGCCTCAACCACCTTTATCAGAATCGACAAACTCTAATCAAGTCACCATCCGTTTGTTTCCCCCGACGAGTGCATGTTCTCCATTGTTGTGTGAGCGGAAGAGATACATTGGTTCAGAATTCGGTCCATTTCAGGAGAATGAAGGTTTTGTATTTCACAGTGTTGACAAAGCAACCTGCAACCCCCCCCCCCCAAAAAAAATACAATGAGCACAGACAGACACAGGAACCCCAAATCCCAAACAGATGTTCCCCTGGCATGGATGCCTGGAATGTGTGTGTGTGTGTGTGTGTGCGCGCGCGCGGTTACATGTTAGGTAAAGTCTGTTTCGGTGTGTGTGTGTGCGTGTGCGAGTGTGTGTGCTTCTGTTAGCCTTAATTCATTATTAAATGTTTAGAAAGCTCCCCTTTCTCCCTGAGCGTGTGTTGCACATCTGTTAGTGTCCTTATCCAATCTGCACGCGTGTGCGTTTCTGTGAATCTTCTGAATGTTCTGTCCCTCATTGAACGTGTTGTTCAGTTCATCTCATGCGTGGGGCTGGGTGGATATCAGTATAGCGTTGAAATTATGAGACTAGAAAACATCTGGGATCATAATATTGTGATAAATGTAGCTGTCGTCTTTATGGCTGTATTACAGTAAAATGATGCCATTTTCTTAAGACTTTTGCAATCAGTGCCTCTTCCTTCTTGATCGTAATTTTAACTAACCACATTACTTCTAATTGTTTCTCAAATATTTATTTCATGATTAGACTGTGTGTGAGAGAGAGCGATATAGAGATGTATAACCTAGTCTCCACATCCTTTATCCTTTCCTGCTAAAAGTGTTGAGTCACCAAACTGTGAAACCTTTGACATGTGGGTTCAGCGGGTTCTCTCTCTCTCTCCCTCTCCCTCTCTCTCTCCCTCTCTCCCTCTCTCTCTCTCTCTCTCTCTCTAAAAAGGGAGGAAAAGAGAGATGATGTGGTTTGTGAAGAAAAAAGATAAAGCGACACAAGAGTGAGGTTAAGAGCGACAGGGAGAGAAAAATACAGTGATATAAAGGAAGAGAGTAAGGATAAAACAAGGAAGAAAAAGACAACAGAAGTAAAGGGGGAGAGAGAGTGTGTTTTTGTGCACTGTGTGACTGCTAGAATGGGTACTGAGAGAGATGAAAACCATGTGTTTTCCAGCCAGGCTCCCCATCTGACCCATGTACCCCTGGAGGAAACAGCAGCATCTACTCCCATATTCTCATTTTTTTTTTTTTTTTGCCCAGATTTTATTGGAATATCCAATCAGAAGTTCCCTGCAATTTCTCTGCCCGAGTTCCTTCCATCTTACTGACTCAATAACCCTTTTAGTACAGGGTTGGATGAGTGGTCGGTCTGTCTCCATGGTAATTTCTAACTGGCATGGAGCCTAACCATACGCTGATGGTTTATTATACAACCCGTGTTTACTTCAGTACCCACCCCCCTCAAATTTTATTTTTTCAAATCCTCATGTTCTGCCAAATATTTTGCTGGCCCACTTGCAGTACCATTGCACACCACTGGGAGCCCAAAGGTTGAACATTGCTGACACAGAATATTAAACGAAGCAGAAATACAAAACAGCTGACGAGCCTTACTCAACATCCTACTTCCTCTTCTGTTTCATGGGCCCACTCCGAGGTGACAATGTGGCTTCTGTTGGAGAGCTATGTCCCCTCATCTGACCCATCATCACCCTCCCAAACACAATCACATGACACCAAGCTCCCATCTTTATCGTACGACATAATTGTTTTGCCATTCCCGCACCACACTAGGGGTGCACCGATTCTAACGTTTCCACTTCACATTCCGAGACTTAGTCCAGGATTTCCCACTGCTAAAGTGTTGTCTTAATTTATTCAATCTAATCAATGCAAAATGGGGCCTGTGTTCATGGGTAAAAATTAAAATCTTCATAATATTTGGGCACACGGTAGACAGATTAATCAAGATAAAAAATATTTTTATTATTTATTATTCCATGTTTATTATTATCATCAATAAATCTGCACTTAATAGCTTAGGCTAGCTGAGGTATGTTCATTTGGATAATTTATCCCACACCAAGCTGCCAATGCATGATCATTCATGAAAATTGGCAGCAGAGACTAAATCCTTACGTGGAAGGTACTGGAAGGAAAAAAGAGAAAACTGTGGAGGCGATTTGCACAAAATGGCAATGTTAAAGGACAACACGGTGCTTTTAAACGACCAATCTAATACTACTGTATGTAATGAGTTTCCCAACATGTGGCGGCCAAAAGTAATTTGGACTCAGCAGTCATCAACAGTGTGGGGCATTGTGGAAGACTGGGAAACGTCAAGAAATACCGGTTTCCTTCATGAAGTACAATCACGAAAATATCCTGCATTTCCGCCAAATGAGCGGGAAAAACAGCCCCTTATGTGATGCAACAGGAATGATTCAACAGCTTGATGATAAAGTTGTGTCGTGCCAAGCGTAACCAGGAAGCGCCAAGTCCAGAGGTATGATCTGAGGAACGAGTCGACAAGGGACGACGCCTTTAAACTTTCCATCGGCGCCTTGTTCCTCGATGTCTTCCCTGCTCTCAGCCGGGGCCCTCCTGATTTAGAAAAAAACCACGCCGAGCTTGTCTGTTTGCCAAGTTAGAGTGTTTCTTTTTGAGGCATTGTTGCCAGTCATCAAGTCTACTTTGAACCGAATCATTAGGTTGAACAGGGCTATAAATCAATGACTTCAGCCGCGTTGAGTCACAGTTTCCATACGAAGTAACAACCTCACTCTCATTGTCAGTGTTATTTATACAGCTGCCAATGAACTCAAGTCTCAAAGTCTTGTAGCGTTCCCGCCTTACGAGTTCAAGAACGAAACAACGCCCTACAACAACATGCGTTTATTGGAATCTTTAGTCTAAGTGTTGTTTTATATACTTGTATTTACTTCTGCCATGGTTTAATTTGCTGGACCTGGAAATACAGTGTTATTGGGATTTGAATGGATTCTTAATGGATGGATATTGACACGTCGACATTGTGATTTGTTATCAAGTCACAGTTGTGTCTTGCAGCGTGTGACGGCAGAATGCTTTCGTTTCTTAACCTTGGGAGGGGAGTCACAAATAGTTGTAGAGTTCTGTCAGCGACTTCTTGGCATTCACAAGATTGTTTTATTGATAAGTGTAGGAAATGTGGGCGGATCAGAATTTCAGCTATTATACGCGTGTTAATACCTGAGGTTTTTTTGTAAAAGAAAAAAAGTTAACCTTTCACGGATACTATTTTGAGCTGGCGCTTTTTAAGAAACGGCCGTTCAATGTATTGGCACTATGTATACAGGTACTCCTCACTTAACCACCTACCTGTTTAACGACTGTTCAGACTTACCACCAGCTCTCTGACCAGTCTGTATTGTACACTGCCTACAATACTATGCCGTACACACTGCGTGTGGTGTCTCACATAGATGAGATCGAAATGGGCAAGACGTTTTTTTCCTACCGTGGTTGTTCATTAATCAACAGGTGGTAATCCACATCATCTGTATTTTCACACTGTCTGCTGTGAGCATAGCGTTGCACAATTACTGTGCAAAACTATTTGTTTATTACAGCGGGATTTATGTTACGGAAACGACGAGAAGAAGCCATTCTGGTAAGGAGCAAATGGTGGGGGCTCGTCGCCCAATGTTCCAGAAGAAACGGGAGGAACTAACTAACTAACTAACTAACTAACTAACTAACTAACTATAACCGTGATACGGGATGACTACAAACATCTACTGATTTGGCAGCACAGAAGTCACACACTGATGTAAAAGCCTCCAAGTTCGGCACAGAACATCCCCTCGGACATGTATGCACTGGTTGAAGCAGCTTTTAGCCCCTTGTCTGGCCGGCGAGCACAGTGACGTGATGCCACTCGGGCATTCACACAAATATTTCCCCATAGCAGCAGCTCTACCAATCCCTTTACTCCCACACGTAGGGTGTTCTGCCTGCGATGCCTTTCGTGCTGTATGCTAGGGTTGGGCCGGTGTAAAAATGTTAAAATTGGTTTGATAGAAGCCAAACATCAGAACGGACGGGTAACACCGAATTTTACCACTAGGTCATGCGGAACCCGATTTCACAAGTGCGAGTTGAGTTCCACCCGGGAGACGATGGCAGGATAGCAACATGCTAGCTCAAGCTGCGCCGGGGCTGAGTCAGTCGCACTATGGCGAGTGCAAAGGAGTCTGACACACAGGAGCGAGAGGAGCTTCTTTCACATCAACCGCGCGGGGAAATTTTGGTTATTATTGTTATTATTCTTGGCACGGTGGTGCAGTGCATTGCACTGTTGCCTCACAGCAAGAAGGTCCTGGGTTCGATTCCCGCCTGGGGCGCTGTTGGCACCTCCCAAAAAGGAGCCTTCCTGTGTGGAGTTTGCATGTTCTCCCCGTGCTCACATGGGGTTTCCTCCACCTAACGTCAGTCCGGACCCCCACCAAAAACATGCACCCATCATTGTCTGACCAGCGATGGACACTTATCACCAGGTCCACGAATGCTGCCCACTGCTCCTGGCTGTGCCCCCGGAGGAAGGACAAGCCAGGATGGGTTAAACGCAGAGGCCTCATTTCACCGGCCACCATCCAAAGCATGTGCGTGCATGTGGTGTGCTGTGTGACAGTTTAAGATTCTTCATGTGTGCCGGAACAGATTGAAACGCTCCTCCTAATGCACACATTTAATTCCCGTACATCGATATCGAAAGGCTAGCCCCCCCGATGGAAGACGACAGCAGCTTTTCAGGTGCATTTCCAGGAAAAAACAAAAAACCAAACCCTGTCTTATACTCGGGTCAATACGGTAAAATGCCAGAACATCTCACAATTACAAATTCCGGTTCAGTCAGTTTGCATAAAATCCAACCAGTTTAGGCTTGTAAACCGAACCGGCAAAACCTGAAATAGAGCTAACTATACCGTATAGTTTAAATGTCAAACCACTATCTACACAGAGTGAAGCTAGCACGCTTTCTCTGACGGATGCTCGGTAAACGGTTTTATTTGGGGCTTTAAATGAACATGGGTGCCGATACTCATGACGACCAGCTTTCCCTCCCACAGGTTCAGTCGGTGGTTTGTTTCGGTGCGTGTCGTACTATCGCACCGTTTCTGTTTTACATTTAGCGGGTGTTCAAGCGGTGACACAACGGCATGTGCTCCGTGTAACAGGGCACAGGACGTAGGTCCCACGGTGTTTGATTGCAGGTGCCTGCAGGTCAGTATGCAAATGAAAACTTTGCGATTATAATACAGCGATATATTATTTCATCTCACAGAGAAAGATTTCCATTTATTTTCTTTCCTTAGTTTCTTACTCGTATGGAAAATAAAGAAACGTAAACCCAACTCAGAGAATTGGAGCGGCGTTTCTTTTTTTGTTGTCCCCCCCCCCCCCTCCCCCTCCCCCTCCCCCTCCAGACAGCGGAGCGCTCCGGCGCCTGTTCCTGTCTTTTTATTTTACATCTATTTATTTTAGTTTGTTTTATACATGCATAAAACAAACAAAAACAAAACACAACTGAGTTAAGGGCCTGTCCCGTTCCAAAAAAAACCTCCATCCTCCAATCTCCACTGTTGGGACAGTGGGGATGGATGTTTCCCCCTTGCTTTCAGTTTCTTCAGGACTTTATTTAGTTAAAACTGCATGCTTTTCTGTGAATACTTTACTTGGAAATAATAAATTCTGTGCTTCTCAAACCGGGAGACCGCATTTGCCACATGATATTACGTTCCATGCGTGCGCACTCCCGTGCACGTGCCCCTCCCTGATAAAATCGCATATCGCCGATCACTGTGCCCCGGCGATTGGAATTCTCCATATCGCCCAAACCCGCTCTGATGTTTTATTCCAAAAAAGATGAGTTAGGTCATCTATTGTGCAATGCCTGGGTTGAAATATACCAAACAGCGACACACTCGATAAACACATTTTAATTGCACGTTAAAGACAGTGTGGGAGTCTTTTTTTGCATATTTTGTAGGCTCCCAGTCATTCTCCTACCCACCTGTCCCTCAACATAACATCAAAAAAACAAACCGTGTCTTTTCTGCAGTGTGTGGGCAGTTTATCGTTTGTCCTGGCTGGCGTCCTTTTTCTGATTCACTGGCGGTTCCATTTATTTCAGTAACTGGAAGCATGACTTCACTGGATTCTCACCAGAGATGTGATATGTACTTTTCGCAGCATGTCCTCATTAAGCAGGTTCCCAACGGTTGATTTCAGTGAGAGAAATAAATTAAATAAAATAAATAGGTCATACATGGTTTTCATCCACCAGTGACAACATTGTGCTCTCCATTCAAGTAGCAAACCGCACTGTTGCGGAAAGAACAGCACTCAAAGGACAACAAGCGTATTGTTTCATCCATCATGCAGGTGACCCGCTTAAACCCACATCATCAAAAAGTGCCACCAAGCGCTTTCTGGTACAGCGGTCCCTCGACTTACAAAACAGTCGTGTGTCAAAGCAATTTTTCCCATATAAATTATGAAATCATGAAGGGTGAAAATAAACAAAATACACAGCACAAACACAGTAAATATGAAAAAAATATCGATAAGCCACGAGCTACGTGCACACACGGTGTAGGTCGCCCGCTGACTGACTGCAGACTGGCTGCTGACTGGCTGTTGACGGACTGCTGACTAGCTGCTGACTAGCTGCTGACAGGCCGCCGACGCGCCAACTGCAAATTTCCACGGTTGTATCTTGGAGCAGTCGGTCGCAAGTTGATACAAATTTTCGTGACTATCGCTACTCGTATCTTGGATTAGTCGTAAATAGATGCAGTCGTAAGTCGAGGTACCACTGTACTGGCCAGGTGTGTCATTGAAGTGAAAAAGAACAAATAAAAAAAAAAAGAAAAGAGTTGGGCGATGTCCTCATGTGGCGGATGAGTCCTGAATCCTGTTTCGTGACGTGTCGTGAGATTCGAGTGGCGATGTTCATTCACAATTCCTTGACAATGATCCCACGCCTTGAACTTGAACAAAAGCGATTGCGTAACGCTTTTACTCGATGCAGCAGTAGTTGGCCTACACACCTTATGTTTACAGCTTATCTCTGTAATCTATAGGTTGGCTTTTGAAAAACCGTCCTTCCAATCAGGAAAGAGCTCCCCATTATTTAATATGTGCAACAAATAAAAAAACAACCTGAAGGCTAATTTACCTTTGGGTAAGTAGTGCCAAGACACCTAATTAAAACAAATGCGGTGAAACCAATCTAGACAAAGCTTAAAGAGGATTCCCGTAAGTCCATTTAAAACATCAAGGGTTTTGCTCTTGTTTGTTTTGTTGCAGGGAAAAGTGGACCTTGTTGTATTCAAGAACAGCTGGAAAGCTTAAAGGAAAACACTATACCCCAACTGTTCTCTGCCCTTTAACGTGTACGCACTGTCAAAGTTCAACTTTCTGAGGCTCATTTCACTCCACGGCGACATAAACCCTGGCTGCTGCTCCGGAACGTATGTGATTTGGGGTGATTCAGGTTACTTTTATAAAATACATTTTTTTTGATGAACAACCATTAATGTTAAGTAGATCAGGGGGAAATAAAGTAGTTATCTGATATTATCTTGAACAGATATGTCTTACCGAGTCCTCGGGAGGTCTTTGAATCTTGGTCCACTCCACGGAAGGTCCCTTCACTTGCAGGAATCTTTGAAAGAGCTTCTTGAAGCCCTCAAAGTCTTTCCTCGACACCTGAAATGTAGAGCAACAACAACAACAGGTTTCATTTCAACCCTTTTTTTCCTGAAGATGTTCAGAACTTCCTCATGCAAAAATAACCCACTTTGTTTTCCATCCCGGTTGGTCTTTATGAAAAGAACAAACGTGTGGACTTTGTCAAGCTCAAGGTATTATGTTAAGTTATTATAAGTTTGGAGGTTTCCCCATTATGTGGAGATGTGACAACATATCAGGTCCTCAAAGTAATGTTTTTTTTTTAATATATTCAAATTGAATCCGGTATGTAAATTAGGCAGTAGCTGTCATGTATGGAATGATGAATTCTCCATTTCACAGTGACTTCCATCTACTACGGTGACTATTCATAACAAAATGATAATGAGGCCTGTTATAAGCGATTACAGTCATTTTAGCTAAAAGAAAATATATATATATATAATTATGGCCGACAACCCTCGCTCTGCTCCTGCACTTTAAGGTAAAGAGCAAAGAAGGCGCTTTTCTCCTTGTTCATTAACCCTCATAGTATTGCTTTCCTTAGCCGCTGTTCTTTATCGCTATCATAATTATTATTCCACAGTCAGAAATTTACGAGTGTGAAGGATGTCAGATCACGATGTCTGGTACCCTTGAACCTCTTGACCTGTTCAGCCTGGAGCCCCTTTCTGGGGGGCGGGTGAAGTTGGGGTGGGGGTGGGGTGGGTGTCGGTCAGCAGTTGGTGTCACATACAAGTGCCTTTCACCATCGGAAAGCTGAGAGCCTAGGGAATCATTTGAGCAGCTTGACCCTGTATGGCAATCTTTTCTATCATATAAATGGTAATAAACGCTACATTTTTAATTGCGCCTGGTAAAATTATTGACATTTTGAGAGTAAAGGGGCTGTGAACATTATACTCATGCCTAATGATGGCCATTCCCATGCTCAATTATGTGTGATTAGTTGCTGCATCAAGTTGTGGGTTGATACCATTAATGACACAGCTTTGGTACACTTTCGAGCTATTTTTGACCACTCGAGAATGGGGGGGAGGGAGGTTCAAATCCCCCCCCAAAAGGCCACCTGAAGACCTCATGACCTTGAAGAGCACTTTAGTAGACGTAATGCTGTGCTGCAGTATCCATAACGTTTGAAAATTGGAGATTTGTGCGATTTTGACGATTGGATGACGAGCACTATTCTCTGAAAATGGCTCATAAAAAAAAACACTTATCGTCAATGTCCATCGACATCCGATACATTTCCCGAATGGTCGAGGTGTCTATATTCTGAGTAGAGTTCTATGGGGCTGTGGTTATCCTAGAGGTCACAATCCATTACTTTATACAGTAAGGTCAAAACGGCTACTATAGGACCATATTTCATCGCACACAATTGAATGCAGTTGGGCTCTTTGGATTCATTCAGTCTCAGCTTTCCTAGATATACCCAAATGTACAATTCCATGACTACTGAGGTACCACAGTGTGCAGAAATGGGGAAAAGAAAAAAAAAAAAAAAGGGGGCCGAAAATAACATTTTCACTGCAGGCAGAAAACTGTGTATTCAGGACCCCGAAGCGAACAAACTGCCTGTAGCTGACGTAATGTCAGGCATGGCTGTAAAGGTGAGATCCTAATGAGCCCAATTTCATACAAATATCTTGATGTGAGAGGTTTGAGGGACTTTACTTTTGTCCAAAAAAAAGATTGCAGACTTTGGAGCGTGGTTTACAGCTACGGGTTCATTCATCTGGAAGTCTAGTATCCGCCCGATTTTAAACTTAAACTCAGCGTAAAATCTGAAGCCGAAAATCTTGCGAGAGCTCGTCGACCACCGACTGCGCTGTGGACCCGGCACCAGGTCCGTCCAGCTTCACAGGTGAACGCCCATTGTGTAATCGAGCCTCCACCACCGCGCCGACTGAGAGTAGCTCCGATGAAAGGCCTGGGAATGAATAGCAAATACTGTATGTGCGGCACCATTCTTCTAGCTCTATCAAAAGGTCGAAGCGAAATGAGAGGTTTTCACCCGAAAAAGCAATCCCACCAAAGAGGGATGTTGCTAAAGTAATATCTGAAACTGCTGGCCCAGCATTGGGAGAAGGATGAGCCGGGTTCAGTGGAGAGGGGGAGGACGCAAAAGCTAAAAAGACAAAATATGTAAAAAAATAAAAAAAACATTTTATAGAACACACATCTAAACAGTTGTGGAAGATCTGAATAAATGAGTGGATTCTGTGGAATAAAGGGATACTATCATGACTTTTGACAGTTATATATGACGCCGGCTGAATTTATCTCATTTTGCCCTTTTAATGCAGAGAATCCCCCCCTTTCTTTGGCTCCGCGAGTGACATTTTGCCTGGAATGAATACCATGAAAGCAGTGTTTCATATATCAGTGTTTCATAACTGTGCTGCTTTTGTATGTTGGCTCTGTAATTATTCATGACGAAAAAGCAGCTCGACTTAAATCTAAACATAGGTTAAAAACAACAGCATAATTTAAAGCACTTTTTAAGATGCTGAGGTCTTCACAAAGAATTACTATGTTTATATGCATTCAATTCTGTTGGCATTTTGTGCAGGATGTTTGCACATTTGTGAGAAGTGTGTACACATCTCATTTTACACACTGAAATAATAATTATTACATCATATTAATATACAGTTAATATTATTAAATAATATATTATAGAATTATGCTTACGAATGTCCTTGTTGTCTCAGTGTCCAATCCAGATTGTTAAAAGGTAAAGTAGATAAAAATGATTTAATAGGAGTTTAAGAAATGATAGATACATTTGAGAATAACGATTCTATGTAAGAACATGACTCCAAAACTTTAGCAGGAGAAGTGCTGATATATAATTTATCGACATCAAATGTAGCAGGGAAAGTTGTAGTTTGTGGTCTATGTACAACCACCAGTCTGCTCGATTGCACCGGAAGGGGTAAAAACGACCACGGTAATATTAAGGTACAGTATTGTATCTGCTATCGTCTTTTATCTTAGTTGATCGATTTTGAAGATGTCAAAACTTGGGAAAATAACATTTCACTATATTGACGTTTTCATAGTATCACAATGTGATATACAGTATACTCCAGATCCTCATACACAGCAATACTGCAAATATGTAACTGTACCCTATCAAGTTTTCCCGTTGACCACCTCCCATATGAGACTTATGAGTATTGTGATGAACTTTGCCTTGAGCTGCTTTGCCCGAATCTCACTACGGCTGTGAACTATGAGCTTTTCTTACAGTGATAGTGTTGTTTTGATGGTCATGGTGTTTTTTCTGTTAAGAGTTAAGACTCGGGCTGTGTAATATGACGATATATATATCGTAAGTTGATAGAAAAATTACTATGGTAAACATATTTTTATACAGCTTCTATCACCGCGTCGCAAGTCAGCGGCAGAACTGCTTTGCGGCAGCGTTTTACGTTGTTTGGAGTCACGGTGCTTTACGTTATCTGCATCTGTTATATTTTGGTATATGCCGATCAGCCACAACATTAAAACATCATCATCTCGTCACAATGGCACCTTTCAAGGGTTGGGATATATTAGGCAGCAAGTGAACAGTCCGTTCTTGAAGCTGATGTGGAGGAAGCAGGAACAATGGGAAGGATCTGAGTGACTTTAACAAGGTCCAAATTGTGATGGCTAGACAACTGGGTCAGAGCATCTCCAAAACAGCAGGTCTTGTGGAGTGTTCCCAGTATGCAGTGGTTAGTACCTACGAAAAGTGTCCAAGGAAGAACAACTGGTGAACTGGCGACAAGGTCATGGGCGCCCATGGCTCATTGATGCGTGTGGGGAGTGAAGTCCAGCCCGTCTGGTCCGATCCAACATAAGAGCTACTGAAGCACAAATTACTGAAAAGGTTCATGCTGTTGTGTTGTGCTTGGAACAACAAGGGGGCCTCCACCTCGCAACTTACAGGACTTACAGGAGCTGCTTTTTAATGTCTTGGTGCCAAATACGACAGGACACCTTCAGAGGGCTTGTGGAGTCCATGCCTCGATGGGTCAGAGATGTTTTAGCGGCAAAAAGGGGCCGCTTCAGAATGTTAGTGATTATTAGTGGTGGTTTTAACGTTGTGGCTGATCGGTGTATATCATTATCGAGAGTTGAAATGACCTATATCTGGATAGGAGATTTTCGCCAGATCGCACAGCCCTAGTTAAGACAATGCGTTTATATCTTTCAAAGGCCTTGAGAAGAAAATGCTGTTGTCACAAAGTGCTTTACAAAAAAGAGAAACATAATAGAATAAAACGAGTGTGTTTGTGTGCGGGCGCAGTCTAGGTGGAGCCCTCATTGACGTAGTTTACAGTATGTGACACTATTGGCTTGAACTTCTCTCATGGCCTCTACCCACCCTCCAAATCACTGCCAGATGGACAGAGAGCGGGGGAGAGAAAGAGAGAGGGAGGGAGAGGGAGGGGTGATTCACTCGATTCAAGGCAACTTGGAAAAATGCATTTGAGCGGTCAAATTGGGAAAACATGGGAGGCCAAAGGGGGACATGCTGTGGATTCAGTTCTGAAATGTTCAAATCAGAATTTAGTAATTGAAAGAATTCTGGTCGTGTGGAGTTATCCAACTGTTCAAATTGTTCCAATTATTATGCTTGGGCTTGAAGGCAGGTTGGGTAAGTATGCCTGCCCTTGAATGAATGGAGGACTCATTGTTCAAATGACTTCTGAGGAGAGCATTATGAACAGTAAACAAACAGTTTACCAATGGCAATATTCGCATATTGCTATTGGTAAGCTGTTTGCCCTTCACTGTTTCCATATTTTTAGCTGAAGTTATAGATTCGATTTGTTTTTGATTCCAATTTTAAAAAGTGTGGACAGGTATACAGAAAAGGTGCAGAGCCATCTCCTGCTCAAACAATGTTAAAAAGCCTAGTTTGAAAGTTTGAAAGAATTAGAGCAGGGATTCACTGAGGGTGAGGCCGAAAAAATTCCCCAAAAAATTCCAATTTATTCTGTGTGAATCTGGCATCGATCACAACATCCGTTTCCAATGCCAGCAAAAATACATAACCAACCTGAGTGCTGAGGTCTCTGCTTCGTGTGTTTCTTTTATGAACTGCATCACATGAAAATGCCTGCTGCTATGAGCACGCTGCCTAACCAGAAATAACGCTGCAATTCATTTTTACAGACGATGAACGGAGCATTTTCTACATAAAAAAAAGGATATATAGTAAAAAAAAGGTGTTAAAAAAAGAAGCTAAATTTATATAAATATTCTATGGTACAAAGAACTATTGGCAAATGGATGAACGAATACTGTTAACACAGTCTACAAATTATTTTTGCTGCATCACTAGTGTAATGTCTGTCTGTTAAAGGGTGTGCCAGTATGTCAGAGTAAGCAGGTAGCCTTTCAGTGTGTGTGTGTGTGTGTGTGTGTGTGTGTGTGTGTGTGTGTGTGTGTGTGTGTGTGTGTGTGTGTGTGTGTACCTCCTTCTCTGCCCCTGATGCCGTGTCCAGCAGTTGTTCCAGCTCGACGTGCATGGAGCTCTCCAGCTGCTGCCGCATCACTTCCTGGAACAGAGCCATTCCCCCGTTGGCAATGTCCTTCCTCAGACCTGAACAACACGCACAGGGGAGGGGAGTCGCATTACTGTACGAGACTGAGATCAGCATTAAAATAGTAGTAACATATATGAAATATAAAAACGAGAGCACAAGCCCCTCCCATCAGGAAGTACATGTATAAAAAATAGAAGAGGTGAAAACTTGATGGTAATTATCCCCTTGGGTGGGAAGAATACTATGCATTGCGTTTGCCTTTGACAAACACAACTCTTTTCATCGCTCTAAAAAGGCATTGACTGTGCGTCAAAGAATTAGAAAGGCGTATCTGTTTGTACATCCAGCTTGTGTAAAGTTATGTCAAGAGGAAGAACACAGAGTACCGGACATACTATTTGCATCGCTAGCACCTGATGTGACAGCGCAACCCCCATAGAGTGCAACGAGCAGAGGGAAGCAGAGCAGAGCTGTCGTACACCGATGGGCTAAAACTTAATTTGAGGTTAAAAAAACAAACAAAAAAAACCAAAACTGAATATGAGGATACAGATCTGAAGGGCTGTAAAAGGTGTTGTTAATTAAAAGAAATTGAAAAGTGAAAAGAAAAATGAAAAGTCACGGAACTTATGCACAAGAACGCAGGAGGGGGAGGGGCGGTCTTAAGCTTGTTTCATTCAATTAGTTAAGGAAAATAAAAAATAATAGGGCAGCACCCTGAGAGTCAACGAGCTGAATCATCAGTTGAAAACTCCTCAGTCGACTGAGGTTCTTCAAGTCGAGGAGTCGTTTTTCTTTTTTTGTCAGTCAGTGTCCATTGCAATAACAAAATAAAACAGATAGAAGATTACAAAATGCACAGGGATAACATATAAATAAGGGGAATCATAAACACATTTTTATGTGTGTGAATCCTCCGTGCGCTCTGATGGCGGAGAGCCGAGCCCCGTTCCTCGAAATAAAACAACTAAAAACAGTGTGGGGACGGGGCTCGACTCGTAGCCTCGTTAAGATCATTTTCTTTGCATAACGCATGGAGAGGGGGTGATCGGGGAGAGAGTCACGGAGCGATAGTCCCCATCACGCACAGGTTCGTTCCATGCCTACATGTTTTGTCTCATAAGGAGATTTATAATATAAAAAAAAACACTGTTCTGGTGCCGATCGCCGGACAACCCATCGCTAGGGCGTGCGTCCTCTGTACAGTCAGAGAGGGAGACAGGTGCCGATCAGATTCGACTGACAAGATTCTGAGTCGGATACAGCTCTTAAAAAAATAACAATCTAAAAACACGCTATTTCTATTTGTAACAACGGGGAAGGCGGAGCTCGCAGCTCCGCAGCTTGTGCAGAGGTGCCGGATCCAATTAAATAGGTGGCGGTCCCGATCTGGGAGGTCCCGGAACATGTTCTGGCAGATCCGGCAAAAATTAAGCCCTGGCAGGTAGTATTTATTGCTGTTTGGCTTTTGATTAAGATAATCCAACTGTTAATAATTGTGCACAATAATTGTAGGCAGTTTGACACAAAAAAACCCAAAACATATTCCATTCCGATCCAGTTAATTACATAGAACGATATGTTAATTTAAAGAATGATTAAAAGCCCACCCTTATCCCAGCCTCGTATTGTGAGGTTTTTTTCCCCCTCATCAATATTAATTTAGACTACAAAATTGTGCATTACAGTGGAGGTATCTCAATTTCATGATTATGTGATTGCAAAGAGACTGCTCAGCACATTTGGAGCAGTGGGAGGAAGGGATGATGACGTGAATCTGAGTACAACCCTGGGGTAAGTCGAAGAATCAAATAGGAGGGAGAGAGAGCGATCAAGAGAGATTTTTAAATAAAGCGAACGGGGTTGAGGGAGTGAGGAAAGAGTTTTATGGAGAGAGAAAAACAGCGGAACTAGCAGGGTTCATTGATCACTGCATGTCACAAAAGTGGATAACATTGATCATCTCATTCCAATGGCACCTGTCAAGTGGTGGGATATATCAGGCAGCAAGTGAACAGTCAGTTCTTGAAGCTGATGTGATTGGAAGCAGGAAAAATGGGCAAGCGTAAGGATCTGAGCGACTTTAACAAGGACCAAATTGTGATGGCTAGAGGACTGGGTCAGAGCATCTCCAACACAAGGTTTAATAATGGACATTGGGAGCAAAGGCTAGCCCGTTTGGTCCAATGCCACAGAAGAGCTACTGTTGCACAAATTGCTGAAAAAAAAGTTAATGCTGCTATGATAGAAAGGTGTCAGAACACGCAGTGCATCACAGCTTGCTGTGTATGGGGCTGCGTAGCTGCAGACCGATCAGAGTGCCCAAGCTGACCCCTGTCCAACGAAGGTGGCCTGGTCTGATGAATCACGTTTTCTTTCACATCACGTGGATCACTGGGTGTGTGTCTGTCATTTACCTGGGGAAGAGATGGCACCAGGACGCACTATGGGAAGAAGGCAAACCGGCGGAAGCAGTGTGATGATCTGCGCAATGTTCTGCTGGAAAACCTCGGACCCTGGCATTCATGTGGATGTTTTGACACGTACCACCTACCTAAACATTGTTACAGACCAAGTACATGGCAACAGTAGTTGCTTCATGGCAACAGTATTCCCTGATGGCAGTGGCCTCTTTCAGGACCATAATGTGCCCTGCCACACTACAAAATGTTCAGGAATGGTTTAAGGAACATTATAAAGAGTTCAAGGTGTTGACTTGGCCTCCAAATTCCCCAGATCTCAATCCGATGGAGCATCTGTGGGATGTGCTGAAACAACAAGCCCGATCCAGGGAGGCCCCACCTCGCAACTTACAGGACTTAAAGGATCTGCTGCTAACGTCTTGGTGCCAGATACCACAGGACACCTTCAGAGGTGTTGTAGAGTCTGGGTTTGGGCGGCACGGGGGGGGGGGGGGGACCTACACAGTATAAGGCAGGTGGTTTTAATGTTGTGGCTTATCGGTGTATAAAACTATTATTGATTTTGTTTCCACTACGCCATATAGAACTATTTACATCCCAGGTAATGAATATGTCCTTACCTTCTATTTACCCTTATATAATTATTCTGCATTTTTTTTGTATTAGCAGTGTTTGATTAGTAGCATGTAATTATTATTACTTTTAACTCGAGATACTGCATTATTACATTTCCATGTATTGATATCCGTGTCTCTCCTATAGCGTTACAGGTCCAGTCTGGAAAAACAACAAGGCCAAACTTCATTGCTGTTAGTCGAGCTATTATGAAAATGTATAAAAAAATAAAATAAAAAAATAAGCATTTTGTATCTTTACAGAACTTATGATTTGTTTTTGGTTGTTTGTAAATAGAAATGCTTGGGGAAGCATTGGATTTACGAATCTCATATTCTAAAATAAGAATAACTTTTTTAAATACCTTTATTTTTATGTTTTTTATATGCATGTTTTATGTACATAATTGTGTACATTTCAATGTATTTTTCTACATTTTTTTTGCTTTACTTCTTTACTGTTGTCCTGTAAGTACAATAAGTCATTGGTTGATCTTTAATTTGATCAAAATGCCATCATGATAGCAAGGCTTCTCAGAAATTATTTAATTTTACAGAGACAGACAGAGAGACAGACAGATAGATAGTCATCACATACAGTAGAAATTGCATGCCTGATATTTAAGACTTCTCAATCACACTCACAATCAGCTCGAGAACCGTTCTCATTAGGGAACAACATAAGAAATATAATCAAAGTCGACTTGTCACAGCCTGGATATGTGAAGATTTAAATGTGTGTGTCTGGGATGGATGCTCAAATCTTGTTTCCTCAGTAGAGAAAAATAAAACACGGTTTCACCATGATTTGAGAACATGCCAATAAGGTCTGAATTGAGTCAGAGTCAAAGGGATTTCTGAAATTTTGGTTACGGGCAGAAATTACGCTTAACTGATATATGATATATCTGCCAATTGGCACTGGCTGGTTGTTTAAATCTGGGATGAGTGTACATTTTACTACTCTCCAAGACACATCCGCAAGGTGTCAATCCCAATCTGCAGGTGCGCTTCACATATCGACCTATTCAGCCATAAAAATGGGCACAACAGGCTGTTGCCACTGAAGTGATACCAGCTGTACTGGGCAGAAGCGAATCTGATTTGCAGGGGAGTATATGACAGCAACATAAAAGCTCTTTACAGCCCCTCCTCATCAGCGGAGCGTGTAAACGGAGATGTTACAAAGTACAGATGGGAGATAACACACAACTAAACTCATACCATGGTGACATATTAATGCCACAAAATGAACTTTGGCCCCGGATTCTAACCCAAGAGACTTCGTTTCAACAGCAGATGCGGCACACGAGGATTTGTTGGAATTCAAAAATAGAAGTAAAAACGGACTTCGTAAGTTAAAAGTTGGGTCGATTAACTAAGAATTAAAACAGTCAAGTGAGCCCCCCCCCCCCATACCCGAGTGGGAACTTGACAAAGGTTTTGATGTCATCTCGCTTTAGTCACCATCAACTCTCTCCCCTTGAACGGCACTCACCTTCCATGTACAGCGTCATTTCCAAAAGTTGCCGCAAGCCGCCTCAGCAGAGCGAGTGGAATAAATCAACCACTCCGTACTCCAGACGGATGGCAAAAGGCTGTGCGTGAGTGGGGGGGGGGGGCGACTCTTCCCAGAGGTAGTTCAAGAGCAAATAACAAAACAAAAACAAATACAAACAAAAACAACCCCTCTATTCACAGACCCGCACGCCGCGGGCACCGGCGTGAAGATCCAGCTGACATCGTGGACGGAACCAAACACCTTCTCAGATCTGCCTTCAGACGGCGCGCCTCTCCGGACGGCAGCCGCATCCCGTACGTCTACGGTCCGATCGCCCGCGTCAGAGCTCCGTTTCTTTTACGGCGCCGGGGAGGAGGGGTGGCGGGGTCTGCCTCCTTCCCTCACACGGATCCACGTCACACTTCTCCGCTTGTCCGAATCGCTCCATATTTCACGCCCACCCCCCCCCCCCACGCAACACGCACGCACGCACACGCAACACGCACGCACTTCCCTTTCCCGTTATAAAAAAAAAAAAAAAAAAAAAAATTCCGCTGAGGTGACCCGCGACATGCCTGACTGCAAAGTTGTTCCTCGTCAATTTCAAATCGAGGCTGGCGGCCGGTCCGGGGGTTTGGTTTTGTTTTGGGGTTTTTTTGTCGTGACGGTGAGCGAACGAGCGTAAAACACAAGAGCTTAAAAATAAAAATAAAAATAAAAATAAAATCGTAACTCTATTCTGTACTTTAGTCACGGTTCCAAACGAATGAGTGCATCGCGGAAATCAGAGATTATGATAGCCGTAGGTGTGCATTACGAAGGATAATAATAATAATAATAATAATAACATGAAGTGTGTAATGAATATGACGACCCCCCAATGACATATTGAATTTTGAGAGTGAATTGCTGTGAACTGTATTGAGTGTATTTTCGCCTCAGTCGACCGCACCTCGCCGCTCCGGACACATGCTCGCCACCAAGCCACATCACGGGGGGGAGGGAGGGGAAGGGGAAGGGGGCCGTTTCCCCTCCCCGAACAAATTACATCAACAACTATGTCGGATGGGAGTGTACTCACCAGTACAGCAAGCGCCATTTACCCGGCGGTGTGTTACAGACATACTGGACCCCTTTTTTGGGGGGGGGGGGGGGGGGGGGGTATTCACACAAGCAACACAGCCATTAAAAATGGAGAAAATGGAAATGTTCTTACTAGGAGTCAGTGGAGTGCTTAGTCCGGTGCCGGTCAGAAAACAATGATATATATGTATATATTTTTTTTAAACAATATTTCATAACACTGTTTTTTTCCCGATCGCGTTCAATGCGTCCGATTACAACGTCGCGGACTGTGCGCGTACGAGGTGTGTAAACAGTGAGCAAACGACACGATTCATTACAAAAACAACAAAAAAAAAAACCAAAACGTCGCTTCCCCAAAGGCAGGGCGTTGTGCGCCAGCGCACCAGCCAATCGGAACGCCGGGTTGAGGAAACGGGAAGCCCGTGCTCGCGCCGCCAGCCAATCAAAGTGCTTGCGCTGAGGACGCGACCGCTACGTCACCGCCAGCTTTATTTATTTATTTATTTTTTATTTTTTTTTTTCCCCCCAATAAACTTTATTTTGTGTTTTAAAGCGCACGAAAGCAGGCGATCCAAAAACAAGCGCACGGGGAAAATTGCGATTACGATACAGTATAAAACCGTGCGGTGTGTGGGTGGTAATAATAATCGTCATCATCATCATCATGATGACGTAAAGTTGTATTTAATGTGTCATTCCGCGTGCGGCACATCACTATAGTCCTAGAGTGACGCCTGGTGGTTACTAATAATAACAGCGGTTTCAGCCATCGAAAGAATACTCCGGCAATGGCGTTAAAAGAAAAAATACTTTCAAGGATTAACAAAATCCTTTTTTTTTTTTTTCTTGGACTTCAGTATATATTTATCTTATCTAATGTTTCAAAGGATGGAATGCACTTTTTATTCAGTCACATTTTTCCAACCTCTCCCTTTTAACTAATACAGTGTATAGTCACAAATTGACCGTGAAGTCATGAAAACAACGCAGAACGGTCCACCTCAGATGGGAAATGGATGAACGATGCTTTGCTCGTGATTCTGCAGACCGTTAGCAGCTATTTGAATCATTTTTTAAATTTTACTCAAGTTGTTATTTGGAGAACTCATTTTATATGTACTCACATATAAAACTCACATATCTCCAGAGATAGTTCATCTATCTCTGGAGAAACAGTACGTTTTCTTGAGTAACCCAAGTGATATTTGAATGGCACCTTGATAAATGAATCCATTCTGTTGAAGTGCTCTAACTTTTAATTCCTTCGACGCTTACGGTATGTGACTCCAATTTCATTCTTCTGCCCATTCGCAAATTAGGAAGATTAGAAAATAATCTCATTTGACCTTTTCTTACCGCTACAATGCATTGTGTTACATTAATGCCTTACTCTAAAATAAATTACATTATTTTTCCCCTCATCAATCTACATGCACTACCCCATGATAACAAAGTGAAAGCAGCTCCCACTTTTTTTTTAAATTTTTTTAAATTTCATAAAAAAACCCCAAAAAACTCAAACAAAATTCAAATAAAATAAAATAAAAATGAAGGGGTGTAAATCAAGAAAATATATATTCAAATCATGTTCTCAATGCCGCCCACATCCCTTTAGTACAAGGAACAATTCTCCCTACACTGATGATATTTTTGCAAACATAGTCATTTCAATTTGTTTCCCCAACATGGGGTTCCAGATATTATCCAGTGACCAGCGTTTATTCCTAGTAAATGACAGTTGTGCCACTGTTGTGTGGAAGATTCATGTCTGGGAGTATTGCGACAAATCAATAACAAGTTTACATTGCTAGAAATGTATTAAAGACTCTGCCTTTATTAGTTTGATGAGCACAGACGCAATTAAAACGACCTTAAAATACAGGTACATCGTTTTTTTTTAATGTTTTTACTTTCAATAATTGAGCTCAGTTGTAGACAGTTACATCACAGACGAGTTGTAATCTCAATCTTCCGTTTCCATACGGGGTTGTTTCCGAGCTGCCCCCGCTGAAAAACATACACTCATACACACCGATTTTCACACAGATTTCACACACCCAAGAAGTGTGTGTGTATGTGTGTGTGTGTGTGTGCGTGCGTGCGTGCGTGCGTGCGTGCGTGCGTGCGTGACGGGAGTTGTGTGAGGAGGAGTGTTTATATCACAGGCGTGTGTCTGGGTTCTGGGGGTGTCCTAACATTGCGAGGGCAGCCACCGCCATGTCCCTCTCCTCCATCAGCTCGGTGGCCGTGGCGTCAATCTTGCCCCGGGAGAAGTCGTTGATCGCCAGGCCGTCCACAATCCTGCAGCACTTGTCCTGGGCAGACGACGAGGCAAACATGCTTAGTCAGTCATTAATACGATTATTCCTTTACAGTCAGGTGGAGAGACATAGAAAATGAAGGTGGGGACATAAAAAGGGAAAGATGATCAAATGGGTGCATTTTATTCAAAGCTTGAGAAAAAACACCAACTTTCATTGTAGTGCATTTCTATGGTCTTTCATTACACATGGATGTAGTAGCCCTATTATGTCCCTTTTCAGATGTTCCCTCTTGGGATGTGTCATGTATTTCCTACCCATCGCCTTTGCAAATACAACTATGTTCTACACAACTCAAGCTTCTCGATCTAAAATTCTCCTAAATATTGTTAACCACATCTTGCAAAATATCCACACAAGCAATTTTGGTTGTAATGTGGGATGTTGGAAATTCCTCAATAAACCTAAAAAAAATAAAAATAAAAAAAAAGGACAGACTGACCTTGATCTGGATAGGGAAGGAGTAGACGAGGTCCTCAGGAACTCCATAGGAGTTACCAGTAGAGTAGACGCCCATGGAGGTGAACTCTCCCTGAGGCAAGTGATGGCAAAACAGGTTTGACGTTAATTACCAAGAATAGAAATGTCGACCGTTATTTTGTAGGCAATTCATAAAACCTTTATTTATTTACCAATGAACGATCAATGAACAACCTTATTATTAAAAAAGTATGAACTTATATAAGAATTATTTCAGAAAGTATATAAGATAAGTAAATCAAAGTGTAAAAAATTTCATTAAATTACTCAATTTCCCCAACTGGTGTGGGACGGGACTGATCAAACAAATGAACGTGAGGTATTCTGGAATATTGCCACATGGGAAACCTAGTTTTTTTTTTTTCCATTCTAATGGTTGATTCATCCAAGTGTATCGAGGCCTAAGTGAGGCCCTGTGTGATGCGGCCACAGCCGGAGCTCACCTCTGGGGTACCGGACCATATGTCCCTCATGTGGTCGCAGATGGCTTTAGCTGCAGACATGGCGCTGGACTGTTTCCTGGCCTTGATGATGGCCACTCCTCTCTGCTGCACCGTCTGGGGCGGAGCGGACACGGATATGGTTAAAAATGTGTTATTTTGAATTGTATATTCTTAATCGACCACCATGGCCTATCATCACATTACAAACTTGACCACCACATAAAAAAGAAAAAGAAAACTATCTCCAAAGTTTATGAAAACTTTCTGGTCCTGCAAATATTACTTAAGAAAGACTTGACGGACAATAACTTTCAGAGTACCTTTTCGATGTATTTTTCTTTGTGATAGTGGAATGAGTCCCACAGTTCAACAGCACCTGACCTCATTGGTCGATGAATTAACCCCTTAGTTTTTCTAGCGGGAGCTGTGCTTATCAGTTGTTTTTTTTTTTGTTTCGAAAAATCAAGACGTGAGGTCTATGTTCCTGTGACTTGTGAGAAAAAACCGAAACATTCCCAGAGATGGATGACACAACGGGACTGGACGGGTGACAGGGAATCACAGCTCAACCTACAGAGATGAAGTCGCCTTTGAGCCAGGTGTCATCCTTGACGGCCTCGAAGCAGGCTAGGTCGCTGCCAGCCATGTTGACCTTGCAGTGGTGGACGTCAGGGTACTGGGTGGGCGAGTGGTTTCCCCAGATGATCACGTTCTTCACGTGGGTGGCGGGCACGCCGCAGCGCATCGCCACCTGGAGGCCAGGGCGAGACGAGGGCAACAGGGGGAGTCAGCGTTGACGCGTTTTCGATAAAGACTGAGCTCCTGTTCTTTACTTTGGCTGAGGACCACCCGTCCATTTTTTTTTTAAATATTTCTGCTTATCGTAAATAAAAAGTGCAAATTTGGCAAAATGTAAATTCATCAATATTTTTATATTGTAGTGTGGGGATGGGGGTTTTACCTGTTGCTCGTTAGACAAGCAACGGCCAACAAGTATGCAGCCACACTGATCCTGGCTGCTCAAACCACACCACATATGTGACCCACCGCAGCAAAAGCCGCCGTCTCCCGCATTTCTAAAATCGCCAGGAGCAGCCAAATAAGTTGGAAAAACCTTTCTTGATTTTCCCAGATTTGTGTTCCTTTGTGGTTTTTATCTCTCAACGTATTTTCAAAACCAAGTTTCATTTATAAATCGTAGAGAAATGTTACAGCGTGCAGTTCAATATTACCGTTAGATTACATGAGCAAACGCAGTTCACTTACCGGGACAGCTGAACAGTGCTGAATATTTTTATATATATATATATATATATATATATATATATATATATATGTGTGTGTGTGTGTGTGTATTTTTTTTTTTTAATGCTATCAATTAATAATTTGGGCTGTGGTTAAAGCTACAAAACTGGTAAAAAAGAAAAGAAAATCACAAGACACCTGAGAGCAAGCCCTGTTGTGGTCCAGACGGGTTAGACAGGTGAAGTTCTCTTTGGGAATGGAAGGAGCCGACTTGGCTGCAATCAGACAATTGGTGTTGGCCGGGTTTCCTACAACAAGCACCTGGAATACACAAAAAAAAAAAGTATTAGATAAACACCACTGGGAGTCATTATGATTTAGATTTTTCTTGATTAAAGTAAGCAACAAGGATGAAACACTGTAGAAGCTTGTGCACACGACATTTAACATTTAGGACTACCACAACTTACAGGTGTATTTTTTATAAAATATATATTTTTTGTTATTTTAATAATAATTATAATAACATTCTCACAGTGTGTTATTAATAAATACATGAGTTTGTGGTCTGCATGTTAATTCATTCATATTAATGTGGACTCCCGTACAAAATAAAAATATTGAATCTAAAATATTTTAACAAAAGAAAAAAATCCAAAGCAATGTCTAATTAAAAGTTTCTACTGGAAAAACAAAAAGGCTGCAGGAGCCCTGAGTGACAGCGGCGTCACCTTGACGGTCTTCTTGGCGAACCTCTCCAGGGCGGCTCCCTGGCTCTTGAAGATGGCGACGTTGGCTTTGAGCAATAGTTTCCTCTCCGTGACCTCCCCCCGAGGTATGGAGCCCACCAAGACGGCAACATCCAGGTCCTTGAAGGCCTCCTCCTCCTTATCGGTGGGGATCACCTCTGTGGACAGAAGGAGGCATTAATGCATGGAACGGTCAGTGTGTTAAACCTTTCCCCAACTGTACAGACTCAATTTTAAAAGTGTTTTTTTTTTTTTTTACACATTTAGTGAAATGATTAAGGTTGTCAATAGACTGATGAACATGCCTCCTGTGATGGACATCTGGCTCTGAAAGGTTCATATCTAGTCCTCATTGAAATGTCCACACAATTTCCGGCACATTGTATGTGAAAGTTATTATGTTTGGTTGAGCTTTAGAGCGAAGGAGGCTCCAGGATGAGCATTACATTTCCAACTTTGATATGTGTGAAACAAATAACATTTTTGAATCCCTTTGGACATTACAAAACATAATGACAAATAAACAAAAAGTCAAATGGAAAATGGAAAGCGACAAGTCACCAGATTTTGAATAGAAGAGGTCAGAGGAAGCGTTGCATTGCTTTTTCATTTATTAATTAAGTATGATATTTCACATGTTGTCCAGACACTCCCATCTTGTCCAATATGTAAATGTACATGTACCTAAAAAAAATATATATATATATATACTGTATAAACTGTGAGAGAAAAATGCTTACGATCATTTATTTTCAATGAGGACAAAGGCCTCTACGTCCAGAGGGGGAGTTTTTTTTTTTTAAACATTGTCTCTGTTTTCCGAGGAACCTCCCCAACTTTATGTAAAGAGAAATGTTGTTTCTCTCTACAATGTAAATTCTAACATTGACGAACCAGATCACATTTCGTCCTATTTACCTTGTAAGGAGATGAGGAATAACCACAGGGGAGCCCGGAGGTGCATTGTAAGGGATTGGAATCTGCGTCTGCCAGGTCATTTACAAGTTCCTGTGAATTTACTGTTTGAGGTTGACATCCAGGGAGACAGTTGAGGGGCATACTTTTAAATGACTACTGACCCATGCCACACCCTCTGTTGTTGTATGAAGCCCTCTTGATCAGAAATAAGATGAGACTGGTCAGAACACTGCTTTGGAGCAGTACTGAACCTTTCTCTTTATTCTGCAGAATAAATCATCTTGAATATTCGCTGTTTTTGTTTTCTTGTAGCGGGCAGATTAACCTCACCTATCATTGCAGAATAATTTCTTCCACAATACATATAAGTGTATATACTGTATATATACTTAAACAAATTTATATTATATATATATATATATATATATATATATATATATATACACACACATACATATACACACACACACACACACACACACACACACACACATCACATCTTTCCTTCATGTGACTAGTGCAATCGCTAGGCCCACCTCTGTGCTCCTAATATTGTCTTTGCAGCACTGACAGTTAATACAGGGGCCTCACTCAGCCCCAGTGCAAACAAAGCAAAGGACAGCACCAATTCAAAAGAAAAATTCCAGGTCACAATGGAGATGGCGCATAATGGCCCCTCACGACTAGAGGCGTGAGAATGGCGACCGTAACCAGGCAAAGACTGAACAACTTACTTACATTTCGATTCTTAATTTCAGGCTTTCAGGCTTCAGTATCTTATAGGACAGGATAGTGGCCAATAAAAACACCCAATTTTCCTCAGCTGGAATGTATTAATCTTCAGGGAAAATATAATACTGAATTTGAATCCCAAATACCAACTCTTCTGGATGGATTAGTTTGTATGCAAAGTCACCCCCCATGAACAACTAACAAAATAATAAAAAAACAGGAAGCTAGAGCTTGTCTTCGTGAAGTAAGCGGCCCACCCATTAATGGCAACTATAAGGGAGCAAGATACTGATACACTCATTGCGAGTCGTATCAGAGGTAATAACCTTAACCTTCTATGTTTGGCAGAACTTCAGATTCAGATCACAAGTTGACCCATTTTTCGTGCACATCGTCACAAGGATTAATCTATCGCATTGTGTCCCGGAGCACGATTTCCCGACCTTTATTGTGCTGTACAGAACTGGATTTAAACAAATTAATTTAAATGGGGGGGATCCTATTGTACTTTAGAAGGGGGAGGTGGGCTGGCTGGCATGGGAAAGGAGAGGGGTGCAGATACGTACGCTTAAACTAAACTAACCCGACGAAAGTACGTCACCGCAGGGAGGTGGGACCATGGATGTATTAAAATTTTAACTGCAACGACCTTAATATCCCTAGTCTCGCCCAACCTTGAATTTAATAGACCGTTCAATAGAGGAAAAGCAAAACCAGTATCCCGCTTTTATTTCGTGCGAGTTAGAACGAAATTGAAACCCATGCATTTAAAATTTTGATACATCCATGCCGGGACCAGGACTCTTGCGAGCGCCATTTTTTTGTTTCATGTAAACGTCGGAAAATAAAATAAATAAATACAGAGCAGATGACCAAGTAGGAAAAAAACTTGGAAAACCCAGCGTTCAGCGTTTTTTTTTTTTTTCACAGAAAATACTTTGTCATTTACCTCATTATTTGACACTTTGGCCACGTCTACTATGAACATCGGA
>NC_137202.1:15046605-15071605 GCF_960531495.2 Zeus faber
AGCCTGCACCGCTCGTAGAAACAAGGTAACGTCTCTTAAAACAGTGTGTGTGTGTGTGTGTGTGTGTGTGTGTGTGTGTGTGCGTGCCTGCCTGCCTGCCTGCCTGCGTGCGTGCGTGCGTGCGTGTTCACAGCCCCGAACGGTATTCATCGGTACACTCTGTTCCGCTCTTGCGCTTATTTGTCATTGAACGTATTCAGCATTCAACATTTTCTGTTTGCTTTAATGCGTGTAAATATCTGAAAACATGTTGTCAGCGAAATTGGCCAAGGCACATTGAATAAAAAGACTTAAGATCTAGTGCGTTCACAAAATAGAAAACAGTCAATACACCTTCATGGTTTGGACACCATTTTATTTAATTTTTTTACTTTCATGGCTGTTGACCCATGCCATTCACCCCACGCCCCAGAAAGGATGTTGATTGATTGATTGATTGATTGATTGATTGATTGATGACGATTCTGTCTCCCCCTGTTTTCCCCTTTGGGGGTTGACAGGACCTTTTTCAGGGTAGATCAGTGCTGGGTAGCCATTCATGTTCCAGACCCTCATTACAAGCCCAGAACAAAGGCACTGAAGATACTGTTGCGTCTAGTTCTCTGCCTCAAGTTATGTAGGCGAGTATGGCTCGCTACCAGTACCCACAAAAACTAAATTAAACCCACAGTCCAGTTTCTGTAGGTCTTTTTCAACAGGTGGTACTAGTGTCCACCTTTGTTGTTGTTTGTGACAACAGCCCTGTTCCTGGGCTTGTGATAGAAAAGCATTGAGACCAAGAACGGCAGGATGGTCATCATTTTGTATGCCGGCCGTCCTTCTCGATCCAAAAAGATTTCCGTATGTGGATATTAACACGTACACACATTTTCACATACCCCCGTGTCTTCCTTGTTACATCGAACAAAAAGAACATTACAGTTTCTGTTGGTGTAACTGCCACTGACAGTCGTGGCATAGCTTTATTTTGGCCTTTATCTTTGGAGGCCAATTATCTCTATTCGCAACCCGACAATAAATGTTTTATATTTGATCATTATGGGTGAAATTGAAGGTGGTTTTAAGGCAGCCACTCCAGCAGCCATCTGTAAAGTGTGGGTAGCCTTGGTGAGAGCTAAACCCTGTGGTGAAACAGATATGACCTTGATCAAACTGCACCGCCCTAACCATAACCGTTTGGTTTTTGGGTAAGAAATTGAATTATTCAAAGATCCAAGCAGAAAGCTGATCTATAAGATTGTAGTATATGGTTGGACATATTATCTGGGAGATGATGTGAGCTTTTCTTGGAGATTCGATTTTCCACCTTTTCAACACCTTGTAAACATCTTGTGAACGCTCAGGTCTTTGGTCGACAATTGAAACCCTGCTCATCACGTCCTGTTCTTTATATCTGCTGCAAAAGGTGTTGAGAGTCTCGGCAGTCCACAGTGTTATTAGTGTGGGTCAGGAATTTCCTTTATTCACTCTGCTCTATCTCCTGATGTAAAAGCCCTTTCTTTTCATTCGATATTAATTCCATGTCTTTGTTCATAACTTCACTTGCTCTTTGAAAACTGTTATGATTTTTGTGCATGGAATAGTTTGCTTGCAGGAAACCTTCTCGCCCCAGTCACTGCCTCTGTAGCCCCATCGAGGGGAGCATTCTGGGATAGCACCCCACAGAAGTAATGGTATTGGTCCGTCCTTTACCTGAACATTTTGGAACTGTATATACATGAGCTGTGCTTCATCTGTGTGAATCCCAACCATGGACTGTTCCAGAACAGAGAGACTCAGAAAGAGAATCTTCCCCCATAAGGACACTGAACTCTGCTACAAACTAGGACTCACCTCATAATTACATAATTATGTACAAAAAATAATGTAAATTTTTTTGTTTATTATGTACATTGTGCAATATTTGTTGTGCAATGTTTGCGAACTGAGAATATAATAATAAATATCAAGGAATATAAATGTGTACAAGTATTACAGCAGTGGGGTGAACACAGTATGTACTTTTTTTGAATATACATAACTACGTAATTACAATTTTTTTTTTTTTAATTCTGTATATAGATTTGTATTTTATTTGCTTTTGCTCATATATTCATTTTTATTCTTATTTTTGTTTTGTTTTATTTTAGTTTTTCTATTTGTACTATACCCAACACAGTCTCTGGAGTTTTGGGAGACTCCAGAGAATGCCAGCGTTCCAGTGCAATATGTTTGTGCCAAATAAATCTTTAGAATCTTCGTATGTAGAGGATGCGAACCCTAGATGCCTTCTTTCCCACAAGCACTGATCAAAGTTGCTGCTAAAATGTATCAACGTTCTCTTGGAGTCCTACTTTGAACCTGTTACCTGCATGGGTACCAGACAAATTCAACATGCAATATTCTTTGCTTTGAAACATATGTAGCGAAACATTAGAAAATGAAAAGCTTAAAATGGCCAACTACATTTGGGGATGCTGTCCTCACAGGTTTTGTGTTCTGATATACAACCTGCTACCTGTGTGTTGACAAGAGAGAGAAATAACGACAGTACGTAGACAGTTCCGTAGTGTACTGTCCAGTCTTTCGCGGGAAATGTCACTCATGTGGACATGATGGTAGCTGTCAGGTGATTATATACAGTAGCTTCCTGAAATGGCAAGACCCCCCCCCCCCATTCCGGCATACTGTCCACTGGTGCCCTTTTTGATTCTAAAGGGACTCTGTGATACATCACTGATTAGGTTTTTTTACCCACAGGTGAGTTCTTGCGTTTTTTCCCATCCACATTGTGGTTCTCTCACCAAAAATGTTTATCAAAATTGATTCAACATTTTGCTGCTCTGCCTGATGCTCTCGGCCATTGAGTGCTCCGCTCTTTTGATATTGTTTTCCTGATGTCAAACAGTTCTACCAGTCAGTCTTACCAAGCAAGGCTGCGGGAGAAACATGGGATCCCATATTACACTACCTTTATTTTTGGGTTCAGTCCTGTGTTTTGGATGAACCAATAACTGACACAGCTTTGTGTATGGCTTTACTGGGGCCTTTATCTGATGTTCACCCACTGCTCTCTGAAGAATGTGCTCAGTTGTGCCACCAATGTGTGCGACCATGACATGATATGACCGTGTCCGTATCCGCCTTTGTTGGTTGTTGGCCCATCTCGGGTATTGGCATTGGGTTAGAACCTTTGTGGGTCTCTCTCTCTCTCTCTCTCTCTGTATTTCTCTCTCTCTCTCTGTATCTCTCTCTTCTCCGAGCTCAGCAACACCTCCTGCCGTCATGAGAACATCTTGATAAGTGTGTGTCTGACCATAACTGGTGGCACGTCTCTCTTTTTCCTCCCATGTCTCCGCCACCGAGCGAACCCACCACCACCACCACCGCGCCCGCCTCCTCTTTTGTCCCTGCCATATTCCACCTCCCTGTTCCGCCCCATCGTCCCCACTCTTTCTCTTCTGTCTTTATCTGCAGCCTCTCCACTCGTCCCTGGACGGAGCGGCTGAGTGGCCCGGTGGGTGGGAAGCACCTAGCGGCTTGATCAACACACACACACACACACACACACACACACACACACACACACACACACACACAGGCACTGTCGCTTCCTTATCAACCTCACTAGACCAAAAAGCACTCGCAATGCCCTTACACACTTACATAGCAGCGGACATTCATAGACCTAGACACACACACACACACACCGGCGGCGCATAGAACCTGGCCTGCAGGTAATTATATCATTGTCATTACTATCTTTCATCACAGTCAACTGCGGTATCCTGTACCGTCACATTTTCAGTGTGTAGCACCGCTGTGATGCTCTGATAACCAAAGCTTATTTTCGACCAACGGAGAGGATTGACTGTCACACTTTATCCGAATCAGACTTTTAATCTGTCGCATCATGAGGCAGGCAGCGACGGCTTTGTTGTGCTTGCTAGTGTTCCATTTACTAGTCATAGTGGTGGTGTTTCCACAACGTCCACAGTAATAAACCAACCAGATGTAGCCACCTGCCGTACTTTCACCACCCAATGATGCTTTCTGGAAGAACCGCAGGGAGACTCGGGCAGGGCAATAATATAACTTTCCCGTTGACTGTAGCGGACTCAGCTTTTCTACTTGATAACATAGTTTCCTTTCAGAATGTCTGCACAGTTCACATTTTGGTTGAATTTGTTCTATTCTTCAACTGTATTAGCGTGAACCACATTACAGGGCAGTGGAAATCTAACAAACGGTGTCAGAGGTTGCTGACACCCAAGGGGCCGTAGTTCGGTTGTTTTTACGACTCACATGGAGCCTCGAGGCTTTGCCGTGGCGGCTAGACTCTCACGCAACGTGTACGAGTGCGTGTAGTTAGAGTGGGTAGGACTTTCCGAAAAGGACATCACCAAATTATCCGTCAATGTGACTGGCACCAAAGGGGTTATAGTTCTAATAGACTACATAGACCACCGGCACTTATTGGATGGCCAAGAAAGGCTGGCAAAGGAAGGACAGCGGTGTGTGTCAACTGACCGGCAGATATTTGCTGTAACCATGAGAGGACACTAGGTGTCAACGTAGGGCTGTGCTGGCTTCACCTGAACCCCACTGCCAGTCTCAAAGCGCCTCGAAACTGCCACGCTGGGCAGCTGCTGGCCGTATCTGCTTTCAATTGTAGCAATGGAATATATATTATTTTCCAACTCTAGCTATTTTGAAAAAAAGATTAAAAAATAGATAAAATAACTCAAAATTCCTTGTCAGATCGTGGCTGTCTACCATGAGCGGAACATCAGTCACAATATCAGAAACATCAACATTTATAGTCACTTTCATTTATTCAGTTATTTCATCCTCGCTTAGCGCCTTTCAAGCTAAGCAGGCGAGACATTAACTGTAACACTAGACTTTTAATGGTCCCCCCTCTTGTAGTGCCGCGTTGCGTTCGCAGAACCTTGCTGAGCTGAACACTCGTGATTGTGTTGCCTGCAGAAATAGAACTAGCCCGCGGGTCCATGCAAACTGTTGTGATGCCGTGTGGCTGTGGCACCTTGAAGACAAGGCCTCGAGGCTTGAGAGTGTTTCCATGCCTCCTTGATGTTCCTGCCCCCTCTCTACCTCCGTCTCACACTCTATGTGTGGGGAAATCCGAGAAAGGGCTTTGACTCAGGCCAAGTGTCAGCTTGCTTCGGGCACAAAAAAAAAAAAAAAGATAACCAAGCTTTCAATCACAGAGATCACAGCACATCCTCACCAATCACAAGACCTCACTTCTTGGCACCAATGCAGAACTATTTAATTAAATCTTCTAATACACACACCTTGTCGTCAGATTGTTACTTGAAATGATTTCTCACCCATCATCTGTCTCCCCTCTCGCTCCCCCCCTTTCCAACCCCAGAGTGTTTGTATTGGGCCCGTGAAATGGGTTCGATTCAATCAAACCTTTCGTACTAGAACAAATACACGTTTCTATGCTGAGTGGCTGATTGATAGGGTTATGTCTTCATTTCCGTTGCCTCTCAGGAGATTTCAATCAGAGTGCTAAAATGAAGCCTATTCCAAGGAGAGGTTTATCTGTAGATTATTATTATCTTTCTTTGCTTTTTGTGTTTTGATTTTGTGTCAAAATGCATTCTTGGAATGTGTCTTTGTCTCAGAATTCTCAGGCGAGAGCTTGTTGCTGCAACTCTGACCACAAGAGGGCACCAAATGACTGCTAGTGGCTCAATCCATCTGCACGCCAAGCTCAGAGTCCTGTCACGAGTCCCTTTGCTGTGAGCATCAACAAACAATGTTGTTTTTTTTTTGTTTTTTTTTGGTGAACTCGCTGAAGGTTGACCAAAAATCAAGCAACACAACAGAGGGCTGGAACCCACGCTGTTAACATGGCAGCGCTGTTGTGGGCAGCCATCACACATCAGGGCATCAGTGGTCGACATTTTTATTTTTATTTGTACTTTTTTTTTTTTTTTAATCACTGCTCTTTTATCACTGTTTTTAAGCAAAACAGACCTCCAGACAGGACCCCCACACACCCCCCCTTTTAAAAAAAAAAAAAACAACTACTACCTTTTTTATTAACCTCACCATTCAAAATCCAGCCAGCTGGACCCGCAAAACCAACTCTCTCAACTGGCGGTCACACGCCTCTGCACAGCTAAAACAGGCCTTAGGACTGTGGGGTTTTGGGGTGGGGGGGGGGGGGTGGGTGCGGTGGGGTTGGCCCAGACAACATTCCGGGTCTTTCCGAAAGAAAGACCTGTTTGCCTGCAGGTCATCAGCCGCCGAGCTGGTTCCTGTTTGTCTGCGGCGCGCTGAAAAGGGAAGCAAAGTGTATTTTCCTGCACAACAGGGCTGTGTGGGGATTAAGGCCCGTTCTGAGCGGCCCGGGGTCGCGCGGCAGATAACGGCCAGGATAGCACCGCTGTTGCCGTGCCGACGCGACGGTGGGCCGACTGGATCGGCCCGCAAAGACGACGTTAAGCCTGTGCCGTGTGTGTGTGTGTGTGTGTGTGTGTGTGTGTGTGTGTGTGTGTGTGTGTGTGTGTGTGTGTGTGTGTGTGTGTGTGTGTGTGTGTGTGTGTGTGTGTGTGTGTGTGTGTGTGTGTGGAGGGGTCTGCTCTATGACACTGTGGGACTTTTGTCACAATAGTCACTCCATCATAGTGTGTAAATGTCTTATAAGACCCCCTGCAAATAGACACAACAAACACACACACACTTTTATTTTCACACACGCTAGCAAAGACCAATAAAATGAAGCCTTTTGTCCACGTGTGTATGCGTTTTGTGTGTTCCCTGAACCATGTGCAAGTCCAGAGTGTCTGAAGTTTGCTTGAGTGTGATGGGATGGTGTTGACTGCCTAAGCTTTCCCAATCAGCTCCTACTGTGACGAGAGCTGGGTGGGGGCACGACCATGGCCTTCTCTCAGACAACAGCACAAAATATAATTATGTTGGTTTTAACGCTGGCAGAGCGGCGGCGACCAATTTTAGCATTTTGAGGGGGCTGGTCTATCAGGGTTGGATTATTTTTGTTCCGATTTTTTATTATTATTTGTCTCTTACGCATTTTTCTGGCTGAAAGTGTCTGCCGCACAGCAACAGCCGAAGCTACGGACACAAATGACGTGTGTCATTGGATTCGGGGCATTGCAGTTGTTTTGTGGTCCATGTTTGATCCACATCAATCCATATTTGGAGCGGGATGTAGTGAAAAATCGTTGACGACGAACCTGAAGTAGCCGAATGTTGGCGGTGCGGGGTGGGCTGGGGTGGTGGAGCACTTTGTGACATCATCATCCAATTTGTTATATATGCACGGGGTGTGGCTCTGGGGGGCTTTCGTGTGGGGCAAGGTGCGCGGTGTAGACCCCATTTGCTTCATGCAGGATTTGCGCTGGACACGGAACACAGAAAATTTGTTTGAACTGACGCTGCATTCGATAGGAACTTAGAAAATTGTAATTCCGCTCAGAGCTGTCGAGTAACCACTGGTGATAGGATCTCACTTCCCCGCTCTACAGGCCCGTGCAGAGGCATTAAAAGAGGCAGGTGCTCAAAATATAAAGGAAAGGCATGTGGACCCCCTAACTCCATTTTGAGGCATTTTGCAGATCTGGGCAAACAGAGCAATGTTGGAGCACAGATCAGGGGTGCACGTCTGGACACCCGTGATCTGCGCTCCGCTGTGCACACATCGCAGGTGTGCTGAGGACGTGTTCCTCATGAATATATCTTGCCCAGACGATCCGCTACTTCGATACCCATTCACGCTTAAAAAAATAAATAAGAGACGTGCCTGATAAAATGGGCACCATGGGGACCATGGGGCTTCAAGGGGCAAAGGGGTAGGTGCTCGGGAACCGTCTGCAGCCCCCCCCCCCCCACCCCCATGTGCTTTCTGCTCATTATGCAAATCTTGTGATTATAATAAAGCAATTTATAATATCATCTCATCGAGAAAGATTTTGATTTATTTTATTTCCTTAGTTTCTTACTTATATGGAAAATGAAAAACTTAAACGTGACTCAGAGGATTCAAGGGGAGATTTTTTTTTTTTTAATTCTGCTCCAGACAGTGGTGCGCGCTGGCTCCTGTGGCTGGCTTTTTATTTTACATCTATTTCTTTCTTTTCTTTCTTTCTTTTATTTATTTATTTATTTATTTTTTACCTGTGCTGTCAGCATGCTGGGTATACAACACAGAGTATTTGTGCTTTTTCATCTAGTACAGAGTTAGTCTGCAAGTGGGGTTCAACTTCTCAACCTGCAATGCAACTCTTCATTCTTAAATCATCAAGAACTGCTGCAATAACTCTGTCCTGTGGACGACCTGGAGGATGACAAGAGCACAGTTTGTTGTTGTACAGAACCGCCACCAATCCCTCTCTTTGATGAACTATTTTACCATGTTTGGGTCTATAAACAACTGATCACTACTCCAAGAGGGGGAGATTCACCAAGGGTGAGAAAAATAAACATAGAACCAAACAACATGTACACCGAAAAATGTAAACATTGGACGACAACATGACAACAACAGCGACAACAACAAGGTCCAGGAAAACTGGAACAGCAATTGGGCACGTGGCCTCTTCCTGTCAAAGTTATGGTAGTAAATGAGGAAGAAAAGGAGAGGGATGCAACCAGGAAGGTGTTGGGGTGCGTTCAAAGCAGGTGTTGGTGGTGTGTGCGTGTGTGTGTCATGGGATCACCTGTATGTGTGTGAGTGTACAGGACCTATCCCAATTGGTTCTGGTGTATAAGGTCAGTATTATGTCGTGGTGCCTAAAAGCAGCGGAAAGGGCCCCGAAGCCACCCCCCCCGAGCTCCGCTGCCGCCCCCCACCCCGCGGCTGCAGGAAAGCCCCGAGCACCCCGACCCCCCCAGAGAAGCCGGAAGCCCACGGAGCAACCCCCACACCCGGCCCCGAGGAGCATAACCCAGTCCCAGGGAGCACGAGGAGACCCCGCACCCCCGGGGCCCAAACATAAAACCCACCCCCATGTGCAGGCACAAGACGCAGACGTAAACACAGAACCTGGGCACTGGGCGCCCGGAACAGAGCCAGGCCCCGCGCCAACAGACCGACAACGCGGCTGAACCGCCCGCCCCGCAGGTGAACCGGCCGGACCCCCATGCCGACCCACGCCCCACAGCCGCGCAGGGGCGAAGCCCGCCCCACTGCAGCCAACCAGACGCCCCACCCGGCTGTGAGCCCAGAGCGCCCATCCACGTAGCAGAGTGTACTCAGTGCAGGGCACTTGGATGTTAGCCCCCCCCCCCCCCTCGCTAAATTGCAGGGTGTGGGGGTGCGATTCCTTCAAGCAAGTTGAAACCAAATCACTCACACCCCTCATGCCCCGCAGACCCTGGTCTGGTGGAGTGTTGTGCGGAGTAGGATTGGTGTGTGAGTGTATGTGTTCTAGGCTTATATGAGTGGGATTAAAATGAGGGACGGACAAGAACCACATCAGGCCAGGAGCGTGACGGGCAAGATGGCAACTGCCCCCCACAACCCCACCCACATAGCTCACACCCCACCCATCCCCGCAAGTATGAGTTTTGGCACTGGGAGAGATAGACAAAGTGCAACCAGATCTACGCAGGGGCACAGCAGCCCGGGGGGCGGCCACACGGACCCTCTCCCGAACCCCGCCGCACCATAGCAGGCCCACCTCCCGTACCTGGAGGCACCCAACCTACAGCGACCAGCCACGGGCGCTTCCGCCATGCCAGGCAGCTCTGTGGCCCAGCGACGAGCGCCCTGCACACAGAGAGCGCCAGAGGACAGGTCCCCCAGCAGCCCGGTGTGACGACAGGAGCACGACCCCCACGGAAGGAGGCCATATGGTGAGCCCCACTCTGAGCACACCCAGGCTCAGGCCAGGCTCAGGCCCCCAGGTCGCAAGACCAGACGGAACGCCTAACCAGTACTGGCACGGCAGGCTGCGTTCACTGGAACCTGTGGGAAACGCTGGGGTTGTATGGCAACTTCGGGTAGCTCTCTTTTTTTTTTTTTTTACCATACATGTGTTCACGTCCATGATTTTATTTAGCTAATTTCTGATATGCCTAATCATTTACAATTAGGCTTAACTGCTGACATCCTCACAGTCAACTGCACAGGGGATGTAGCCTTAAACCTTTCTTTGTAAGGGGGAAGGCAGATAAGCAACAGTGATGCTAATAAATGGTGCAACCTGTCGCCTGCCCATAGCGGTGGTTGATATAAAATTGCTGTTTGTGTATCAATAGAGATTCACCAACAGTAGTCAAATAAAAATAACAGTAATTCATGTGTAGCTTTTTATTTTCCGATTACTGAAGAATTAACTGGTTGACTCTTTAAGCCTTCAGCCAAAAATAGTAATTTTGAAAGGCTACTTTTTTTTTTTTTTTTGGTCTTTCAATGGCATTACCTGAAATCATATATGTCCTTGCTGTCATAAATTCAAAAAACGCAGTGACGTAAAATTCTGGACATAGGCTTTATTATTCAGCACTCGCTGGCATCATTTGAAAGTAAGGATTACTGATCATCTGTTGAAGCCACGGCATCAGGGTGAACAATTGGAGCTAAACCTCCAGGTGTACGTTCATTTTGTGATATGCGCTCAAGTCCTCGTCACGCGGCCTCCCTAATGAAGATGAAGCAATGTACAGATGGAAAAATGAGTGAGGGGGGAAACATCATGTGAAATTACCAGCATGCCCCATGTCTCTGGGGAGAACTGTACAAATAGTACACATTGTTTCTACTTGAAATGTTGTGGTTGGATGCCTTTTTCCCTGTTATAAGAAACAAATCACCATCATGAGGGTCAGTGCCATAAAGCCTATTAACAGATAATAGGGCTGTAACGATCATTAGTGGGCAATTAATTCTCGTACAAATAATTTCAACTAACAATTTAATTGTCTTTTATGTTCATATGTTCATCATTATAATTGTTTTATTATACATGTACTTATCAGACAAATTCAGACAAAATGTGGATGGAAACATGATTTGAGAATCTCTTGATTTCAAAAATATGATTACAATCAGCTCAGATAATTGGGATCAGGCGATTTATTCATAATGCTGTTCTTATAGCATCTGAATACAGTGTTGATTGAACTCTATACATGTATTTGTATCCCTAATATTTCAGAAGTAATTCTCTTTAATGCTATTTACAATAATAAAATGCCTAAATGTGTTTTCTCATCAACATCATCATCATCATCATTATTATCAAGCATAACAAGCAAATGATCACCAGAAATAAAATCTGACTTACTCAAGAGTAATCATATTGTCTATACACAGAAATGCAGTGGAAGTGTGTAATTTTCTCACAGCCTGCCGGAGACGTTGCAATTTCTTGTCATCGGGGAAGATTTTAAAGACAGATCGGCGACGGTAATCGCGGCACTTAAACCCTGTGAACTGGAATTGTGGGGGAGTGGTCGGGTGCTGTGGATGTTTGATGTGGGTGAAAGATGAGCCTTTTCGCCTCCATGTCAGACAGGTCTGCAGGGTGAATGTGTTTAACATGGGGCCCAGTACAGGTCCCAGTGGTACACCTTTGCCATCAGGCTCAGTGGAAAGAAGATACAGCTCGAGACAAGACGTGACTTGACCCAGTGGTGTAAGCATGGCCTCGCTATTGTTCTGATATGCGCAGCAGAAGTCAGCAGCTGCTTCAGGATTTTCCCTTAGTGTGTGTGTGTGTGTGTGTGTGTGTGTGTGTGTGTGTGTGTGTGTGTGTGTGTGTGTGTGTGTGTGTGTGTGTGTGTGTGTGTGTGTGTGTGTGTGTGTGTGTGTGTGTGCGTGCGTGCGTGTCTGTGTGTGACTGCCTCACAGTGGAAGTGAAAAAGGAACTTCTGAAGGGGCAAGCAGAGCACCACACTGATTATAGCATTGAAAATATGACAGTGTAGGTGTGTGTGTTGGACAGCAATGGGTTTCAGTTCAGGCCTGTGTGTGTGTATGTGTGTGTGTGTGTGTGTGTCTGTGTGTGTGTGTGCGTGTGCGCGCGGCTGTGACATAACTGTACCCTCTACTGAGGATTGAGGCAGGGAGGTTTTCACGCACCATTGGCTATTTGGGCTCTCTGACAGATGGAGAATGGCCAGGTGTGTGTATGTCTTATTTAATGTTTCCCATCCACCCATTTGAAAGATTGGAAGCAGCTTGACTGACCTCTTGCTATGCATATTACTTAAGAAATTCATAATAAATGTAAAAGTTAATATCTGAAAAACATATCAAAGAATTTGACTTGGTTGTCTTACTTAGATTTTATTCAGATTTTATTTTTCACTTTTTGTTTATTGCCATTGCAACATTTGTATTATCTATTTCTTTACATGTGAGTGAACAGACTGTAATAAATGTATTGATGTTTGCTTAGCTTTTTTCTATAACGCAGTTATGACGTGCATTATATTTAGAAGTAAGAATCATGACGAGCATGCTGACTGTATTGAATCAGGCAGTCGATGTCTGTCTCAGGTGATGGTGTATGACAGACAGCATTAGAGTAAGTCGGGTCAGGGGAAATTAAGCTGCTGTCCGTCTCCAAGGTCACAGTGCAGAGGAGAGTCGGGCGAGGTCTGACTGGCAACACGTCTGAGTCCAAGCTGTCACCTGGAGATGGAGGGACAGGCTACCTGCTGAGCGCTGTCCAAGAGGTCAGCGCTACGTCTGAAGCGGCTGACTGACCGTGTGTGTGTGTGTGTGTGTGTGTGTGTGTGTGTGTGTGTGTGTGTGTGTGTGTGTGTGTGTGTGTGTGTGTGTGTGTGTGTGTGTGTGCGTGCGTGCGTGCGTGCGTGCGTGCGTGTGTGTGAGAGAGAGAAGAGAAAATATGACTGCTGAGAAGTCTGGGGGATGTTGATCCTGACCTTTCGTTTAGCGAGGGCTCCTCTTACTGTGCGTCTGACAAGAACTTTAAACACCCTTCTCAAAGCTGCCCTTTGACACATCGGTTTTTGGGATTTGTGTGTGTGAGTGGTTTGTATCATTTCATGCCTTACAGAACCTAACAGAAAGCTTTGACTCGGTGTGTGTGTGTGTGTGTGTGTGTGTGTGTGTGTGTGTGCGTGAGCGTGTGCGTGTGTGTGTTCTCGAGTGTATAGGTGTGTGTGTATTGTGCAGGTGTATCAGATTGCATGTCTTTATGTTAGCGATGGCACAATGCTGAAATCTTGCAGATACCAATTCGGTCATTTTTCTCTTTAACAACTACGAAGCTTTAAATGAGCCTCAAACAGTGGTACACTGTTTGAGGCTTTTTAGATGGCCGCCTCAAACAGTGGTACACTTTCTGACTTTTATTGTGTGCAATTTTGGAGTGTCTGTTTGCATGTAGTGTATGTATGCATGTGTTTGTGTGCCTACATTAGTGTCAGGACACACAGATGTTGTGAAGTGTTTACATCATACAGTCTGTTTGCATGCAAATGTATGGAAGTGTGTGTGTGTGTGTGTGTGTGTGTGTGTGTGTGTGTGTGTGTGTGTGTGTGTGTGTGTGTGTGTGTGTGTGTGTGTGTGTGTGTGTGTGTGTGTGTGTGTGTAAACAAGCCTGACTGTGAGTCTTTGTGCATCCGTATGTTTACTGTACATTTGCACGGTCAAGAGGTGAGGGTCGAACCGCGGGGCCCGCGGGCACCAGAAATCCGGCAGCATAAACAGAGCGGCGGGCGCACACGGCGTGACGTGTCACCTTGGCGGCGACAGGGGACGGACGCAGGAGGGACGCGGGAGTGTTCTTCCCTTTGAAGTCCACCAAGCGATTGTGTTGCTGCGCTGGAGGTATTATCTGTCCTGCCGCCCCGGGCCGAGCTCAAGGGCAAAGGCACCTGGCATGAAGTGAAGCGTTGGCCGGAACACCGCAACTCCCCGGAACAGGGAGGTACAAACAGTCCAAACCTCCCGTCAAAGCTTTTTTTTTTTCTCTCCTATATACAGTATTCCCTCCACATCGTCAGACTCGGTATGAACACCTTCTGTCAGCGCTGTCTTTAGTTGTCAGTAGAGCCATCGCAATTATGACATCATCGCCCGATCGCAGTTATTTGAGATAATCACGATCATTTTGTAAAATCATGAAATTCCACATTCATGTTTCACTTCATGCAAATTTTAAGCCAATGTTAGAAATGCTGCAATAATATGAATTATCTGTGTTTGCATCAGTCTGGTTGAGGCAAATTAACTGTCTACTTGAATGTTTTTGCGCCAATATTCCTGGCATTTCTTGCTCAGGTTGATGGGTACTATTGCACTTAATGCATTATTAAAAGGAATATAAAAAGACAATTACATTGTTAATCGCAATTGTTTGTAGGACACTTGCCAACTCAAACCATGACAGCCCTAGTTGTCAGGCCTCTGTCTCCTTCTCTTTCTGTCTTTCTTGCTGTCTTTTTGTCTTGATCTTCTGCCAGGGTCAAATTCACACTATCAGATAATATCCCATATACAAGAATCCAACAGAGAGAGCTGCGCCAAACCTGTTTCAAGGTTCCTTCTGTATATTACAACCCTTCAGCCAAAACCCTTTTCTTAACTCAACACTTCGATCCGAGTCTCATTCCCTTGCTTTGTACTTGTTCTGTCCACATGTTTCTCAGTCTGTGTGTTGTTCCTGGCTGTGTGTTTGTGTTTCAACTCCAGGCGCTGGGTAAATATCTCCTCCCCTCCCTCCATTACCTCCTCTAATGACGTTTACACAATGATGTTTCACATCGGCTCTGTGTGTGCCTCTCTATCTCTATCTCACTCTCTCTCCCTTGCATGTCGTATTTAGATTCAATCACTAAAAATGACAGCACCAGCCACTAAGACATTGCATTCAGAACCCAAATTATTGCTTTCGTTCTTTCTTTTTTTTTAACTTAGCTTCTGTCGTTCCGTCTCTCTGTTGGAAGTCCTCTCTCTCTCCCCACCCTCTGAACTCCTCACCTCCTCTCCTGTTCATCCCCCTACACCTGGAATGACAGACACTTCCCATATATATATATATATATATATATATATATATATATATATATATATATATATATATACACACTCACTGAGAACTTTATTAGGAGCGCTAAGCTATGTAGGGTAGTTGCTCTCAGAAGAGCCTCAGTTCTTCTTGGCATGGATTCCACAAGATGTTTGAAACATTCCTTTGCGTTTCTTGTCCACGTTGACATGATTGCGTCACGCGATTCCTGCAGATTTGTCAGCTGCCAATTCATGCTGCGAATCTCCCGTTCTATCACATCCCAAGGGGGTAGATTCAGAGCCTGTGACTGGGAAGGCCACCGGAGAACATTGAACTCACTGTCATGTTCATGAAACCAGTTTGAGATGACTTTTACTTGTTGACACGGTGCATTATCGTGCTGGAAGTAACCATCAAGATGGATGAACTGTGGCCATGAAGGGATGCACATGGTCAGCCACAAAGTCCCCAAAGTGTGCCTTGAAAGAATTCCCCACACCATTACATAACCTTTATTCTTCTGCTCACCACTATTGTACAGTGGTGGTTATCTGAGTTACCGTAGCCTTTCTCTTAGCTCGAACCAGTCAGGCTGTTCTTCATTGACCTCTCTCATCAACAAGGCGTTTCTGTCTGCAGAATTGTCTCTAATTGAACTCTACATTAAATAAAGACTCAAACCAGCCCGTCTGGCACCAACAATTATGAAAATGAATTTTTCCCCGTTCTTCAACATTGCCTGAAGCTGCTGACCTGTATCTGTATGATTTTATACATTGCACTGCTGCCAAATGATTGGCTGATTAGATAATTGCATGAATGAGTAGGTGTAATAAAATCTTAGTGAGTGTAGTATATACTGTATGTGAGGATAGGGATGTATAGGGGTATAGGTGTTATATTTGTATACGTACATCCACAATTACACTCACAGATTCAAATGTACACACACCTACACACACGTACTGAGAGTGGGTGTAGCATACCTGTTACCTCTCCTGACTAGTATTACCTTTAGCTTGTTTTGTTCTGCCTGTCCATCACCCCCATTCTTCAGCCAGACAGCTCAATGGTCTCCTGTGGCTGTGTGTGTGTGTGTGTGTGTGTGTGTGTGTGTGTGTGTGTGTGTGTGTGTGTGTGTGTGTGTGTGTGTGTGTGTGTGTGTGTGTGTGTGTGTGTGTGTGTGTGTGTGTGTGTGTGTGTGTGTGTGTGTGTGTGTGTGTGTGTTCAAGGGACTTCAGCGTGCAGTCTGGCGCCACACAGCCTGCCTGCGACTCTCTTACACCACACTTTTTTATATGAGACACAGCAGAGAAGACGTGTATGTATGTGCGCGAGCGCGTGTTTGTGTATGTGTGTGTGCTTGCACTGACGACATGCCTCACCAGGACCAAGTCTTGAATTCATCCTTTCTCTCCACCTCTCTTTTTCCTCTATTACTCTCTCAACTTCTCTGGCGCCTGTAACGCCTTCGGTCAGCTCAAAGTGAGTGAGAGAGGAAGCAATAAAAAAAACTTAACTCCGTTGCCTGATAATTAGGGCTGGGGAATATTGGAAAAAGTCAAATCACAACATTTATTCACCTACAGCGATCGATATCGAACTCAGGCTGTGAAAGATGACTCCAAGCGAGTTGACATGAACGTTTAACCCTTAAGGTATTTTCTCTGGAACTAGTCTTCTCCGTTCCTCTGTCCCTTACATCCTACCTGGAAGACTGTGTCTTTTGAGCATTAGATTGGCAACATACAGTGGGGTTAGGGTTAGCAACCCTGTAGTTGGTCTTTTTACCAATGTGCTTAGGAATGCACCAGTGCCAGTTCCAATACAGAGTCTGAAACTTGAGGTACAGTATTTGCTGATACCATTGCTGAATGGAATAGAACATGAAGATTGGCATATATTTAATGTTTTTCTCCATTACAGACATCTACCGTGCTACTAAGAACATGTTTAATATGGCTCTTTAAGATAGGTCTGTTGTCAGGGTTTTCTCGGACGCCCCCATTTGAGCTCATTAACGCTGTGTTAGCTCCTGGGTTTGTCCACTGGAGAGACATTCTGCTGATAGTATTTATCTATGAATTGACACTTCTTGAATTCTGTAGTTGTCAGATTCCCCACTCTCTTCCTCTCTCTATAACGCATGCACGCACACACACACACACACACACAAACACACACACACAGAGAGTCTTATCTGTTCTCTCTGCGGTCCCGGCCCTCCCATGATGCTTTGTTCTGTCGCAGTGTTGCCTCGGACACATTTCTCCGCTTGTAATCCTTCTGTTTTTATCTCTTTCCCCTTCATTTTTATATATTTTTCCCCCTTAGTGTCTCTTTTGTCTCCAGATTGAGCCTTTATTTCATACTGATAGGCGACCAGGGGTTGGAAGAGGCTTTGTTTTGTTGGCGTGGTGGTGGTGTGTTTGTGTATTTTTGTTTATCATGCTTTCCTAGATACGTACTCTCGCGCAGCTTGTCCCCGTCTCTTTAAAGGGGACCTATTATTAAAAACTCACTTTTTGAGTGCTTGTGCACATACATTTGGGTCTCTGATGGGCCTACTAACACACAACCTGTATAGTAGGATTTTATAAGCGCTCTGTTTTAGAAAACGTGTCATGAAACAAGCCGTTCATATTTGCAGCCCTTATCTACGTAATTTAGGGCCCCAGTAGAATTGGAACCGCCCTCCATCTGAGTAACTCCACGCAGGGCTGGAGAATAACAAGTGCCGCCGGGAACTGCTCTGTTGGCTTACAGACCAGCACAAATCTTTTGAAAGAAAGAGTAATTAATACCCATCCGTGTAGAAACTGCAGACAATGCAAATGTAACTATGAAAAAAAAATAGTCGTGTGTTTCTTTCTTTCTAAAAAAAAAAAAAAAAAAAAAAAGTATGCGGTAGATAGACTGTAGGCTGTGGCATGCGATCCGCTGTGCGTTTCTCCAAACAAAACTATTAAAAGGGAAGTTTTAAATTTGGGGAATTTGTTCAGAAACAGATTTTGGTGGACTGATAACATAAATCAGTGAAGGTTTACGATCTAAATACAACGGAACCTGGAGCACAGCTCAAACTGCGTTGGCTCACAGAACCCGGAACTTATGCTCAAACCCCATTGGCTCACAGAACTAGGAGGGTGGCGCCACCCCAAACAGACTGTCCTGGAACACGACGGGTTAGAGGCATGTTAGAAACTTCCAAAACATGTTTTTGGGACCTCAGAGACCGATATTAACTTGGTAAAAAGGAGCGTAATAGGTCCCCTTTAATACAAACACAATACAATTTTAGGCAGTTTCAAGTTGGCAACAAACTGAATGTTTGATTTATTGAACTTTAAGGCCAAGTTGTTGGAACAATACTTGGCTGTCACACAATGCAGCTTTCAAAAGACACAAAACGTCTGGAGGTGTGTACGTGCGTGTGTGTGCGCGCGCATGCATGTGCGCGTGAAAGTGTTTGGAGATGGGAGGTTGTGGCCTTATGTCAGTCACCCTACGGCAACCCTGTAATTTACCAAATCACTCTCACCCACACTGATGGGACCACTGACTTTGCTGACAGCACTGGTGTGTGTGTGTGTGTGTGTGTGTGTGTGTGTGTGTGTGTGTGTGTGTGTGTGTGTGTGTGTGATGCGTGGGGCCGGCTGCTCTTATGAACTCACCCATAGCCTCCCCCACTGTTTCCAGGGTTGCCAAACAAGACTCCCACACCCACTATTTGAGACCTTTTTTTTTTTTTTCAGAAAACATGCTTGAAAACGTTGGGACTAAATATGCTTGAATACTACCTTCTGAATACTACCTTCAGCGATCCAATGTCTTTGGAAACACACTTGAAATATAAAAGTTGCTGATGTAAATGTAGCTGCTGGCTTAGTTTTTGCATGTTTTATCTTTAAGTACTCAATCACTGTTAATACACACTGGGTATTTATCAATCTGTTCTTTGTTTCTTGCATTAACAGGTGAATACATTTCAACACTCGAAAAGCTCACCCTGAATTCAAGAGCACTTTCAGACGAACGGATTTGCGAATAATTAAAGCATTTGCGGAAAATAAGCAATATACATAAATTGACATCCATAGATTTGGTTTTGCTGTCAATGTCATTGATGATTTGATGATTTGACGGGATGGTAGCTCAGGAGGTAGAGCTGGTGGTCTAGTGATCTAAAGGTTGCTGGTTCGATCCCAGGCTCCTCCTGCTAGCATGCTGTAGTATCCTTGAGCAAGACACTTAACCCCTCATTGCTCCTGATGGCTGCGTCCGTCGGTGTTTGAATAATTGTAAGTCGCTTTGGATAAAAGCGTCTCCTAAATGACGTAATGTAATGTAATTTCTCGCAAATAACATTGTCCGAAGAATAGGACATGGGCGACCTTAAAGCCCTGTTCACTGAATTGGTCGGGAGAGGGAGCTAATTATTTTGATTGTACCATTGTTGAAAAACAGCAATATTTTATAAGGGGTTTATAAATTTTTTTCCCAACTGCCCATATATGCTCGACGGGTACTGTATGGATGTGGGAGGGACAAGAGCTGAAGCAGATCAAGGCCCAGTCCGGTGCCCTACCTGTACGTGTTCTGCGGCCATTGTTTATGTCCTCGTATTATCTGGAAAATTCTGACGACGCAACACTCGGATGTTTATTCTGATAGGTTTCAGATAATTATTTGAGGAAAGCGCCTGCAGATATTTAGAAACCGAGAGAGAGAGAGATGTGACAGGACTGGATGCTAGGTATGTTAAAAATGGCTCTACTCTTTTTCACTTTTTTTTTTCTTTCTGCCAATTACATACAGCCCTATCCTCTCCTCTACACATAGACACACACACCCACACACAACACATTCTCACAAGAACACTTTTTGTTGCTCTACCTTGCACCTTGGTCAATCTCCCGGGGGGGGTAGGTCAGAGCGGCTCGGAGAGCAGACAAGGTCCTAGTTCCTGTGGTCTGGCTTTGAAAGAGGAGTCTTGTGTTTTCTCTGCTCTCTCCTTTGATGTTGAACAGCCTCTACACCCGAGTAAAGACAGGATACAATAACCTATGTTCCCTCCCGGCCCCTCTCCCCAAAAAACCTCGTCGCCCAACAGTGCTTGAAGTGACACAGCAACCCCTGGTCAGAGATGAGAATGACAGTGGCAACTGCCGTGTGTGTGTGTGTGTGTGTGTGTGTGTGTGTGTGTGTGTGTGTGTGTGTGTGTGTGTGTGTGTGTGTGTGTGTGTGTGTGTGTGTGTGTGTGTGTGTTAGCAGTTGAAGCGTCTACCTGCTAGGTAAGCATGTCGGTATTGATATGCAGCATGTCAAGATTAACACTAGCACTATGAACGGACCATTAGGGTAAGTCCTTTTTTTTAATTTTTTTTTTTATTCGTTAACCTAAACCTTATTTTCTGGATTATTGGCCGTCTATCAACCCAACCCTTCAACACATTTTTAATTGATCAAGTATTTTTTATATGTATAACCTTATATGCATAGTACAATAGGGTGATTGCCCTATTGTACTACGCGTATAAGGTTTATGTTTCCTTTAACATACACAGACGCCATCTGACTCTAAGGTTGTTAGTTGACTGAAATGCAAACTGCTAAATGCATGTTGGCTGAAATTAGTTTACACTTTTTCTGCTCTGGGGGGCGGAAAGGGGCTGACTTGCAGTAAAATAAATAAGTAAATAACCCTCGCTGGCCAGGGGAAGATGAAAGAGTCCTCTCATGTCAGTAAAGCCATTACTGTGCTCCAGCCATGCTTGTCACAGCGTTTCCATGGCACCCGGCGTTATCAGTGAGTATTTTTTTGCTGTGACTTGTAGTTTTAAGGCTTGAGTGGCGAAATAATCCCGCCGCCACCTCTGTCCACTATTATCGTACTCTTTCTCTCCCTCTCACACACCCACCGATCACACCAGCAGACTAGGAGTAGTAGTGGCAGCAGCAGTATAGTGGTAATTAAGAGGTAACAATCCAGTATCCTTAAATGATGGGTTGGCTATTTTTTTAACCCCTATTAAAATCTTGTTGGAACTGTTTAGCTCAACTTTGCTGAACCTTAATTACCACTTACTTACTACTTACTTACCACTCGGCTGCAGCTTCTCGCTGTGCTTAGATGCAGTCCAACGTCAAATGGGACAAATGTATGTTTAAGCCTTCAAAAACGATCAGACTTATAGAAAATAAATATAGTTTGAAAACAAGAGTCCATTAGAATGCAGTAGTTGAAGCACGAAACAAGATGGCACGGAACAAAAATCTTCTTCGTCTTCGTGCTGCTCCCGTTAGGGGTCGCCACAGCGGATCATCTGCCTCCAATACCTTCTGTTCTGCGCATCTTCCTCCCTTACGCCAACCGCCCACATGTCCTCCCTCACCACCTCCATAAACCTTCTCTTTGGCCTTCCTCTTTTCCTCTTGCCTGGCAGCTCCACCCTCAGCCTCCTTCTCCCACTGTAACTCTCATCTCTCCTACACGCGTGTCCAAACCATCTCAATCTGGCCTCTCTCACTTTTTGACCAAACTGTCAAGCTGTCCCTCTATTGTACTCATTCTTTATCCTGTCCATCCTTGTCACTCCCAATGAAAACGTCCAACGTCCTCAACTCTGCCACCTCCAGTTCAGCCACCTGCCTTTTTGTCAGTGCCACCGCCTCTAAACCGTCCAACCTGGCTGGTCTCACTACCGTCCTGTAGACCTTCCCCTTCGCTCTCACTCCGGACACTCTTCTCCAAACACTCCACCCTGCCTGTACTCTCTTCTCCACCTCTCTCCCGCACACTCCGCTGCTTTGGATGGTCGACCCCAAGTACTTGAACTCATCCGCCTTCTCCACCTCCACTCCTTGCATTCTCAGCTTTCCGCCGCCCTCCCTCCCATTCAGACACATGTATTCTGTCTTACTCCTGCGGACTTTCATTCCTCTTCTCTCTAATGCATGCCTCCACTTCTCCAGGCTCTCCTCAACCTGCTCCCTACTCTCGCTACAGATCCCAGTTTCATCCACGAACATCATCGTCCACAGAGACTCCTGCCTGATTTCATCTGTTAACCTGTCCATCGCCCTTTCTTGCAAACAAGAAAGGGCTCAGAGCTGATCCTTGATGCAATCCCACCTCCACTTTGAATGCCTTCGTCACGCCTACTGCACGCCCACTGCACGCGTTACTACTGTCTGGCTGCCCTCATACATATCCTGTACCACTCTTACGTACTTCTCTGCTACCCCCGACTAACTCATGCAATACCACACTTCCTCTCTCGGCACCCTATCGTATGCTTTCTCTAAATCCACAAAGACGCAGTGCAACTCCCTCTGGCCTTCCCTGTACTTTTCCATCAGCATTCTGAAAGCAAACATTGCATCTGTAGTACTCTTTCCTGCCATGAAACCATACTGCTGCTCGCTGATCCCCACCTCTCCTCTTAACCTAGCCTCCACCACCCTTTCCCACAGCTTCATGCTGTGGCTGATCAACTTTATTCCCCTGTAGTTACTACAGCTCTCTACATCTCCCTTATTCTTGAAGATGGGTACCAGTACACTTCTTCTCAACTCCTCCGGCATCCTCTCCCTTTCCAGGATTGTGTTAAACAGTCTCGTTAGGAACGCCACTGCCATCTCACCTCGACATTTCCATGCTTCCCCAGATACATTACGTCATCTGGGCCAACTGCCTTTCCGCTCTTCATCTCCTTTAATGCTGTTCTCACCTCATCCTTGTTAATTTGCTGCACTTCTTGATCCACTATCCCCACATCATCCACTCTTCTCTCCCTCTCATTTTCTTCATTCATCAACTCCTCCAAGTTCTCCTTCCACTCCTTCTCAACACACTCTCCTCACTAGTCAGCACATTCCCATCATTATCCTTCATCACCCTAACCTGCTGTACATCCTTCCCAGCTTGGTCCCTTTGTCTTGCCAATCGGAACGAGTCCCTTTCTCCTTCCTTACTGTCCAACCTCTCATACAATTTGTCGTATGCCTTTGCCTTTGCCACTTCTCTCTTCCCCTTGTGCCGCATCAGCTTGTACTCCCGTCTACTTTCTTCATCTCTCTGACCATCCCATTTCTTCTTTGTCAACCTCTTCTGCTCTATGTGCTCCTGTACTTCCTCATTCCACCACAAGAGTCCTTGTCTTCCTTCCTTTTCCCGCATGATACACCGAGTACCTTCTTGCCCGTCTCCCTCACCACTGCTGCAGTTGTTTCCCAGTCATCTGGTAACCGTTCATTCCCCCCTATTGCCTGCCTTACCTCTTCTCTAAATTGCATGCAACACTCCTCCTTTTTCAATTATCACACATTAAAAAAATATTGTTGAGGTCGGCAAGAAACCTGACGAAAAAATGTGGCTCTGTCTGCCAACACTTGCCCAGGGAGAGGCATAGTACCACATTATTTATTTGCAATATACTATATCCACAAACGTCTAAATCACTCAGGAACCACCCGTGAGTGAACGGTTAACACTGCACTACCACTCCAGCTGTGAGTCAGAAAGTGACCAACAGAGCTCGGTTGTGTTCATTCCACTGCCTCATGGCATAAGCAGTTTCCCAACACTCGTGCCCAACACTCGTGAAACTCCAGTTTACCTCCAAGTGGTTAAAGCTCGCGAAGGTGACCGGCACCAGCACGCCGCCGCAGCCCCGTCTTCACTAGCTGATGCTGATGTATGTGTGGAATGCGGAATGCTTTGTCTCGGCTGTCACCTCTGAAGTGTATGTCCATCACCACCACACGCTTTGTGTGTGTGTGTGTGTGTGTTTTTACAAGTGTCACCGCCTGTGACTCAATGTCATCGTGAGTTCACTCGAGTTCAGCAGTGTACTGTACGTGTGTTTCAATTTGTGTGTGTGTGCACCCATGTACTTTGTTTGACCCCGACTGTATATCTGTTACTGTCAATCACTGCACAGATCCATTTCAAATGTGGACATTTTGCTCTGTAAGTGTTTTTAAAAATCTCTCACTCTCTCTCTCTCTCTCTCTCAGATGGCGTTCTGTTTGGCTGAACTTCACTTGTGGTCCACCAAGAGTTCGCTCCAAGTCAAAGGTACTTCCCCATCTCTCTTTCTTTGTCGATTTTTTTTTTCTCACGGTCCACTGGGCTTTTCAACAAATTAAACTCAGTTAAAATAATTTCAACGTGGCCTTACGAATAGCCTGGGAGTGCGGTGCCAGGGAATATGACAAAGAACTACAACTGAATACTTATTTTACATTCTCCAAAGTCCTACATAAGACAAGGAGACATTGCTTGCTCACTCAGCTGTGTCTTGTTGCCCTTCCATCTTCGTCATCGACTTCATCATCATCATTATCATCATCAGAGTGCCCTCCCAGCCCTTGTTTTTAGTTTAAAATAACCCCTCGTGGGGTCACTTGATAAGCACACATCCATAAGACTAATATATTGATAATTTATATATGCACACATCCATAAGAGTAATATAGTGATAATTTATATATATATTTTTGATGAATGTTTTAATTAAATATCATAATTTTTATGCAATCCGTTTGGAGCTTCCTCCATTATCTATAATACAATAAAAGTAGCTGAAATACTCATATTGACATGAAACAGTTACCTAATTACACAACCTGGAATATCCACACTTTGATATGTACTGCACTGTCCGTTTTAAAAAACTACAGTAAGAAGGATTCTTATTTAGCCTCAATCTGTGGCTTATAGACATGAATGTGAATTATAATGCATACAATAAGTGCTGCCGACTCCAAAAATAATTTAATAAAAGGAAAAAGGAAGAAAACTTGTCGCATTTCCTAATTCTCCATCATTCACAATCATTTTGGGACATAATGACGGGGTGGGGCACGGGCCAAAAAAGGTTGAGATCACCCCTGGTTGAAACGATGAGGACTGACCACCGAACAGCGCTGCCATATCTGACCTAGCGGGCCCATTGGAAGTGTGACTATGTCTGTTTTCCCGGCTCTGTATCTGTCCATCTGCTCTGTCTGGAGAAAATGTTCTATTT
>NC_137202.1:15074105-15086605 GCF_960531495.2 Zeus faber
TTATTTGAGCCCTGGCCGATTTTAAATGAAAATTAGTGAATGACCCCTGGGACCCCGCCCCTTTTTTTTAATCATCCGCTGTCGCAATATTTCACAAAGCAGTTTAGTTGGTATTTACAGTTGGTATTATGCTGGTGGTTTTTATTAAACTTCTTACCTTGTTTTGTTGTTTGTTTTGATGTCAATTTCTTCTGTCCTTTGAATTCCCCTTCTCTCTCTCTCTCTCTCTCTCTCTCTCTCACACTCTCTCTCTCGCTCTCACTCTCTCTCTCTCTCTCAGAGTACCTTATAATGTCACTGTGCCTATTTGTATTCATTGTCTTGCCCTCTCTGTCGATATGTATGTCACGCTCAATTCAATGAAGCTTTACTGGCATAATGATTGAATGAATTTTCGATGAACCAAAGCATAAATTAACAGAACATAATTGGAAATAACAGTATATTACAAGTAAATAAAAACATACAAAGTGATCACAAGTAAATCTGTCTGATACTAAAACTCTGTAGCTTTGTGTGTCTCTCTCTCATTGTATGTCTCTCTCTGTCTGTTTGTTTCTATCTTTCAGAGTGAAAATTGCGCTCTCTCTTGCGTGCTCTCTCTCTCTCTCTCTCTCTCTCTCTCTCTCTCTCTCTCTCTCTCATGGTGGGGTTAGGGGTTTGCCTCCTGCCCTGACTTCATTCCCATCTGCAGCAGAGAGATGACTCTCACATTCCAAATCCCTTTCATTTGGAGGATTACTAAAGTGTGGCTTCATATCAGAGTGGAGGGAGGTGTGTGTGTGTGTGTCTGTGTGTGTGTGTGTGTGTGTGTGTGTGTGTGTGTGTGTGTGTGTGTGTGTGTGTGTGTGTGCACGCGCGCCAATGTTAACATAGTCGTTCAGTAACATGTTTTATCCATCTCTGTCGTTCTGCTCCCTGCAGTACACAGCAGACAATTTTATGTGCAAATTTCAACTGTGTGTGTGTGTGTGCGTGTGTGCGTGCGTGCGCAGTGATTTGTTTTTGTGGTGCGCACTACATTCATGTCAGATTAATTGTTCGACGGAGATTCTCCACTAGAGGGAGGCCCAGGCTCATCTGAATGCTTCTTTCAGTCTCTTCAACCCATGCCCCACCCTCCTCCTGCGCCTCCCCTGTGCCCCCCCCCCAGCCCCAGACCAGGTGCCCATGTCGGGGCCTGTCTGGCCCCTCACTCCCTTATCTGATTAATACTCCTAATCCTGGAATTGCCTGACTGCCAGCGGGCCCTGCCACCAGACAGGCCACTTTCCTGCTCTGGGCGGCCGGGGTAGGAGGCATGGCAGTGGAGGGAACTCACTGGAGATGTGGCCTTGTGAAGTCGTGAGCTTTATTTTAGCTCCAGGTTTATTCCCAGTTACTCTCTAAGGGTTATAAAAAAAATCCTAATACAAACATACAGTAACAACTCTCGAAATGCTGCTTGTTTCCATGTTTGGACAAGTTACCAGCATGTGGTGTTGACAGCTGACCGTTTCTAAGTTAGTATTGTGACACTCAGGGTGTGGTCCACGGCGTAATTACTTTAATAATTACACTTTGTACATCTCCAACTGTTGGTTTCACTTGGAGGGACTGGCAAGGACTGTCAGACATAGAAAAATAGTTACAGCTTGTAGAAGTAACATTATTTGTATTTCTTCTTTTTTTTTTTTTTTTTTTTTGCTACTTTGTTTGTTTGCACATAAAAGCAACTCCGTTTTAGCTTTGACAAACCTACTGTATAAGGGCGTTGTCAAAATAAAATTAAATCAACTAGCCAGTTTACCCTAGAGCAGGCTTGCCAACCTTAATTTTCAGTTATTTTCACCTGATAAACATGGCTTACATGGTGTCCATGAAAAAGGGGGAGTATGAAAAAGTTATTTTTCATCATAACTCAGGCAGCTCTGTTGAAATGCCCTAGATGTGCCAGCTCAGTTTACTAGCACAGCCTTTGTGGATGAAAGTGATTAAATCTAAGTGCCGGTAGTCCAAAGGTGAATGTTTAACATTTTTATGGACTGTTTAACTTTTAATAAACATGAAGAAAGTCAGGTTATTTTTACAGCTAGTCACCGTGGCCACCATGTGGATTTTGTTTTGGTTGGATTTTGAGCATATGTATAAATCAAAAGTCTGTGATCGGTGGGGAAGACGTAATGTTAAAAGCTCTCATGAACGCATATTAGAAAATATTGCAAGGGATTGGTCATCACATTATGTATACAGTGGTTCATAACTCCCCGTCCTCAGGACCCCACATTTAATGATGGTTTTCTATCCTAGCAGGCAGTTTATTGAATTGACCTGCTCTGAATCAATCCAAACGGTTCTAAAACAAAGGTGCTATTTGGAAACATTCTACATTTACTGCAATGCCAACGAATTAACTTATCAACCATGCGTTAAAAGCAATGCCCCAAGAGGAGCAGTAGTCCTCATTTGGAAACCTTCTGGAATAGTAATTTAAAAATTGACAGACTGTTCAAAATCCCTCTATGACTTCAGCAAAATACAATGGGGGGAAAAAAGTATAGGAACAGCAGGGAAAGGTATTGATAAAATATTTAGGAGAGGACGCCAAGGCTTCCGGAACAATTCCCCCGATTTTGGAGGAATTCTGGAAATGTTCCCAATTATTACATTCAAGTCATTTGAATAGATTTGAGAAAATACTGGAAAGTACTCAAGGAAGGAACAAAATACGGTATTACATAAACAGGAGGAGTTATTGCTCAGTTTTTTCATTACTTCCACCTTTGGTAAGTAGAAGAAGCCTCAATTTCCAGACCATCACTCAAATATGGTCAAGGTCCATATCTAACCAAATACATGTCAGGGTTTATCAGGATGGCAGTGCCTATCTGGCCATGAGATGCATGTTCTCGGCATCATTTCAGTTAGTGTCCAATAGGAAACTGGTGGAGCTACTCTTTTCTCCCATTGCCATTTATCAATATCTGTGCTTGTCATCCTTTCCGGTGCAGGTTCTGTTCCAAAGTGTGTGTGTGTGTGTGTGTGTGTGTGTGTGTGTGTGTGTGTGTGTGTGTGTGTGTGTGTGTGTGTGTGTGTGTGTGTGTGTGTGTGTGTGTGTGTGTGTGTGTGTGTGTGTGTGTGTGTGTGGCAAATATGGTTGCTGAGAAGTCAGGGATATGTGTATATATATGTATGCAGGTGTAATTATATATATAAATGTATGTGTGTGTGTATATATGTGTGTGTGTATATGTGTTGTGTATTTTTATGTGTATGTATATACAGTATACATATATATGTTTGTTTGTTTGTTTACTTATTTATTCCTAAAGGTTGAGGAATCATTCGTCCTGCTTTCCATAAGGTGTTTGTTTCCTGACTTTGTTTTGTGTGTGTCTCCTCATCTATTAATTCCCTGATTGGTCCCCTCTGCTTTCCAGTCAATCCATTACAGCAGCACCACTACTACAACGAAAAACTCCACTTCACTGAGGGTAAGTGTAACGTCAAGAGACTGGGAGAGGGAGAGGGGGAGGGAGGGGGGAGGAGAGAGAGGGAGAGAGAGAGAGAGAGGGAGGGAAGAGAGGAGAGAGAGAGAGAGAGAGAGAGAGAGAGAGAGAGAGAGAGAGAGAGGAGAGAGAGAGAGGAGAGAGGGAGAGAGAGAGAGAGAGAGAGAGAGAGAGAGAGAGAGAGAGAGAGAGAGAGAGAGAGAGATTTTTTTTGATTTTTAAAGCATCTTTATTTTAACATTTTCTCTAGTTCACAGTTACAGACAATACAACAAACACACTTGGTTCACTAACAGAGTCCTACACGTTAAAAACAGACTGGAAGCACAGGTCGAGAGAGAGAGAGAGAGAGAGAGAGAGAGAGAGAGAGAGAGAGTGGCGCGTGCGCGTGTATTTTCCATCATCAAATCTCCAAATTAACTCTCCTTCTCAGTCAACCAATTCTCTCGGTCTGTCTGCCCGTCTCTTTTCCTCTCTTTTTTTTCATTTTTAAGTTTCTCCTTTATCCCTCCCGCCATATTTTCTTTCTTTCATTCTCTGCACCTGTCTCTCTCTCTCTCTCTCTCTTTCTCTCCCTCTCTCCATCTTTCCCCCCCTCTTTACACCTAGGAGTGGAATACAAACACCCTTATCAGGAGACAAACACGCGTCCCCCTGCCCTCCCAACCCCCCCCCCCCCCCCCCAATTCCCCCCGTCACCCTCCTCCGACACCCGTCATCCCCCCCGCCACCCCTCTACTCCCTCATTTGCATGCATCTGTTTACCTCCTCTCACTTTTCCGCCTCCTCCTTAAGAGGGCCCCTTCCTTAGCGGTTTATTATTAAAAAAGAACAAAAAAAAAAAACGATGAAGATGAGGCAGAAACGAGTGTCTCTGGAAAGGAGCAGATACCAGAACAATTTGATCATCTTGAAAAAAAAATTGATCGGCCGTCCAATCCTCTCTTCTCCCCCTCCCGACTTGAAGGGTAGATTGGCGAGAAAAAAAAATCAATGATTTCATTTTCATATCCCGCTTCTTTGTTTATCTATGGGGCGGGTGCTGCAGCGCCTGAGACCTGGGCTTGGATCTTCTTGTCTTTCTCCGGTCTGCATGGAATGGAATGGTTAAAATGTGGCCTTTTTTTTTTAATGAGTTAAAAAACTGCAAACTGTGATTTTTATTTTATTATTTTCAAATCTTTACAACTCTGCACGCCTTTTGAAATTCAAATACCTTACATGTCTTTGGCAATGCAACCCATGATGTCAAATTCCTGCATTTTTGTTGCTTTTGAAGTTGCATAGCCACTTTGTCACTTTGCTGTGGCTATCAAAGGTGGATCATATATAAATAAAATTCCCAATGCCACACAACGTCAGAACTTTGTTATGTTATTAGTTTATGTAAGATGATTAGCTTTATATACATAGTTCTTAGGAGTGCCATTGTTTTATATTTTCAGAGCGGAAAAAAAACAACATTTAAATTCTTACTGGGTGTCGTTGTGGGTTGATATTACATACTGTACGACGCTTCAGAGAATACAGTTCTGGCTAGAATCACTTATGTGCTATATAACAACGTACGTTCAAATAAATCCGAATGATCCCCGCTCGCCATGCCGCTAACATACGACCACAGGTCCCATTGAAGAAAAAATATAAATAATCAAAATCGTAATAAAAATAAAAAGATTTACTACTGGGTATGGTAATGCTACCCATGTACTTAAACTGGAGTGTACGTGCATTTAGCAGTCTGATTTGTATCTGGAATGTTCCAAAACATTACAGAAAAAGAAGTGATTAATGACGACAAAAATGCACAACATTACGATTCCGACCGGGCACTGAAACCTTACGCCATTTGTGGTGTTGATTTGAGTTGAATTACTGTGTTATTGTTAATTATTGTGTTATTTTTATTCCGAACCTCTGCGCCTTGTTTACCCGCTTCCTGCCGTCCCCAACACCTGACCCCTAACCCCCGCACCGCCATCCTCCACCCCCCCATCCTCCATATCCGTTTAGCGATGATTAAACATCCAGTTTCCCTGCTCCTAGCAGTCCTCCAGCCCTTAACACCTTACACCGAGTGGGGGATTTTGGGAGGGGGGTGGGTTCATTTATTTCCGGTTGCTCTATTCGTCTGAATTCCCTAAAGTCCCTGGAATTTTTTCCTCCTACTCGTCAGTTGTTCAGTCACATGATGATACTTCCTGTGTTCACCCCCCCCCCCCGCTAGCTCGGGGCTACTCCTGGACCCCCAGGAACCAGCGTCCAGAGAAACTCCGTGATTCACTGAAAGAGTTGGAGGTACCCGCTCACCCCGCCTCCCGGCTCCCTCTCTCTCTCTCTCTCTCTCTCTCTCTCTCTCTCTCTCTCTCTCTCTCTCTCTCTCTCTGGGGATTTAATTTGGGGTGTGGGGTGGGGTGGGGTGGCGGGGGGGAGTAGTTTTCCCTTTCTGAAACGCCCGATTGATTAACAAATAGGGGCGCCCTCTGTTTAGCTGTCGCTCTCTCTCCCTTTCCCTCGCCGTCCTCCGCTGTCGATCTGCCTTCTCCTTTTCTCCCCCGGCCTTCTGTCATCACCTCTCTTTTGGCTGCGTTCTGTCATCAAGGGGGAATATTTGAGGGGATCAGGGGCCGCGGGGCTGTCCCTTCCCTCTCTCTGTCTCTCTCTCTCTCGCCCCCCCCCCCCCCCCCCCCCTCTCTCTATCCTTCCCTCCCTTACCTCACCACCGCCACCCCCCACCCCCACCTCATCCTTTTCTTGCTTGTGGCAATACAGAACAGGCTTTGTTTGTTGGGAGCTTACTGTGGCTGTTCCCTCCCCCCCCCTGACCAATGTCTGAAACTAGAAACAGCCCCCCCCCCATCCCCCGAACCCCGCCGCCTCCTCTCCTCCCTTCCAATCACCCCAGCTGTGTTCGGAATGTGGCAGGAATGACCGGTCCGCACACACACACACACACACACACTCACACACACACACACACACACACACCATACCTGCATCCTTTTTCAGATCCTTTCTCCTCCTCCTCCTGCTCCTCCCATGCTGACCCCCCTCCCTCCCCCCTCCCTCTGTCTCTCTGTCAGGAACTCTTGCAGACCAATGCATGTGTTCACACCAGATGGAAGAACAAGCACTGCTGCCAGGTACACTCCCTCCTCAGCCTCCCACCGTCTGGACCCACACACACACACACGCGCGCACACACACGCACACGTGCACACACACACACACACACACACACACACACACACACACACGCTTACCTAGACTCATTTTTTTGGGGGGAATTTGCCTTCCGTGGAATTTTCTCTTTTTTGGTGACTGCATTTCACCGGCACATTTTTAAGGCAAATGTGGTGAAAATTGATTTATTGATAACGTTGCATCTGGGTGATGTTGTTTTGAGTGCACCTTGGCTGCATCCAACAGCCTATAAGGGAAAAATCAACCCTCGTCAAAACTTTTTGAATCAGTGACATACACCGTGAGATGGTGCAGTGAGAGTGAAGCAATCCTGGTAACTTGAGATTTTGTTAACATTTCTTTCAGAACTGGGAAAAAAAAAATAAAAATCATGTTTGAAATAAAGTATTTGAGTATGACTCAAGTACCTGATGTTCATAATAGAGTTGTAGTAGTTGTATGTCCCTCTTTGCCCTGGCCTAGTCGGTCATGGATGAGGCCTGTTGTCTTTTAGGTGACTGTAATATTTGAATTGAATCGACAAAAACTTTAGTTTCATGAGATCAGATGTAAGTGAAGGGTTCTTGTCTTAAGAGAACTCATTCGGCATCACGCACCCACATCCATGCACATTGATGCAGTATGGCACTTAATTCAGTGTGTGTGTGTGTGTGTGTGTGTGTGTGTGTGTGTGTGTGTGTGTGTGTGTGTGTGTGTGTGTGTGTGTGTGTGTGTGTGTGTGTGTGTGTGCGCGTGCGTGTTTTACCTGCAGCTCGTGCTGAGCAGCGGAGTCCTGGTCACCCTGACTCTAAATAGCCCCCGGCTGGAGAGAGTTTGCGTCGACCGGACACTGGTGGGCCGACTGCAGACGGTTAGAGTGATGTCCATCTCACACACACAGCTCTCACACAGAGGTACAGGCTAGTTCTCACACAAAGGTACAGGCTATTTCTCGCACAGAGGTACAGGTAGGTGCCACAGGTGAGCAGGTTGACTCCGGCAGCTAATTGCAGGCAAATCCTTTTGTGCTGTTTCTGCCCCGGGCCGTCCCCCGGGAACATCCATCAGTGTTTTCCCCTCCATTCCTGCTGTCCCGGGGGTGCACCGCCTCAACCCCCATCCATCCATCCATCCATCCCTCCCTCTCTCCCGCAGAGCCTGGGAGGGGTGAATAGGGCCGTTGACACGGTCCCAAATCTGCTAATTATTTCCTTTTTCTTTCTGTATCAATTATTTGTCCATAACAGCCCCCTCCTCCCCCAGCTCCACTTCCGCTCGGAATCTCTAGACACTGGATAAAGCCTCTGTAGTTCGTGCACACACACACACACACACACACACACTGAGAAGCGCACACAAATGCTCTCATAGAAGTGCACACTTAAAAAGTGGATGGACCCTTTTGGTGCGCTCACACAAAGATTTAAGTACAGATGCAGTTTTTTTTCCACTCATACAGTACACACTCATGTACATGTACACACACCCTAGTTACGTAGACACCCACTCACCGCCCGCTGGGCTCTATTCGAAACCTCAGAGGCACTAATTATTATTGTAATGGCTGTTAGTGACTGAGTCCCTGGGAGGGGATTGTGTGTGTGTGTGTGTGTGTGTGTGTGTGTGTGTGTGTGTGTGTGTGTGTGTGTGTGTGTGTGTGTGTGTGTGTGTGTGTGTGTGTGTGTGTGTGTGTGTGGGGCTTAGGCTGTGATCTCACACCTGTCCCTTGTTCAATTAGCCCTAGATGGATAGAATGGAGATCAGAACAGATCATGGAGTGAAAGACTGTTTTTATGCGAGTACACATCTAGACTTTAATTGACGTGTGTATGTGCGTGTGCGTGTGCGTGTTCGTGTTGCTGTGGGTTGGAGGTACACGAGACATTGACAGCAACGTTAACAGCTATTGTCAATGTTGCTCATAGAACAGGAGAATGCGGTACAAGTTCAGTCAAAACCCCAACTTTAAAAGACTTTTCAAACTTGGGCTTGTTTTTCATTTTTTTCCGCCCATCTCAATAACCTAACCAAGAGTCAGTATCCATATTTTTATGAGATGGTCTCAAATCCTCTTTTGGAACATGACGTTTTAGGCAATCTTTGCATCGCACCGAGCATACGATAAGACGTGTTTTTTACACCATCAAAGTATTACACCGGCGGAGAGCGGGTGGAGGCCGAGCTCCACAATTAAGCGCCCTTAAGTGATTCATTTTTTCCCATCGCCCCGTTTAATTTACCCATGTTTTAAATGTGCTTTAGTTAAGCCCATTGGCCTCTTATGTCAACATGCTGCTGAGAAGACCGCATTAAATGGATTTAGGCGTGTGTGTGTGCGCGTGTGTGTGTGTGTGTGTGTGTGTGTGTCTTTCTGTGTGTGTGTGTGTGTGTGTTCATAAAAGCGTGCAAACTTGGTCTGGTGTGAATTGGCTTGAATGCAAATCATGTTTATGTTATTGCATATGAAAGCATATTCCTGGTGTGTGTGTGTGTGTGTGTGTGTGTGTGTGTGTGTGTGTGTGTGTGTGTGTGTGTGTGTGTGTGTGTGTGTGTGTGTGTGTGTGTGTGTGTGTGTGTGTGTGTGTGTGTGTGTGTGTGTGTGTGTGTGTGTGTGCTTGTTTGTGTATGTGTGCGTGCCTGCTTCAGCCTCTGTCTCAAAAACACACAAGGGTGAACCATAAGGGATCTAGCCCTTAATCCTAAATCAGCCACCTGGTCCCAGATTGTGCTAGTCTGGTAAAATAGCCACTCCTTGATTTAGGAATGAATGGGATTAGGTCTAATCCCGTTTATAGACACCCGCAGAGATCAATACTAAACTGCATTTAACTTGATTTGACTGTAATCTATCACAAAGACGCTTACTATTGCTGTAGGCGTTGTTTCGGGAAGCCAGGTCATCGTTAATGGCCGTATTTTGGAACCATTTAATCTGTGAGCCTTTATAATCCAACTTCAGCGCAGAGAGAGAGAGAGAGAGAGAGAGAGAGAGAGAGAGAGAGAGAGAGAGAGAGAGAGAGAGAGAGAGAGAGAGAGAGAGAGAGAGAGAGAGAGAGAGAGAGAGAGAGAGAGAGAGAGAGAGAGAGAGAGAGAGAGAGAGAGAGAGAGAGAGAGAGAGAGAGAGATTCCTCAATTGACCTGATTTAGACTTTGTTTTTTTTCTTTCTCAATTTCCAAGCGATGTTTCCACCCCTCTTATAAATATACGCATAATAATTTGGAGTCGTTACGCAGCAGCATGCATCGAAATGTAATTATAACAACACGTGCATATTTATAAAAACAGACACGCTACGGTTAATTGCTGGTTAGATTTCTAAATCTGGCGCTGCAGCTTCGCTCGCACTCCTCAAAGCTGGATATCTGAGAGACACGTGTAATTCCTCCCCTCCCCTCCCTTCCCCCCGTTCCCTCCCATTTAATTGGTTTCATAAACAGATTAATTTGAAGTAGAAGGGAGCTTAATTGTTAATCAGTGTTTCTGTACAGCTCCTGAGGAGTTGTACAGGATCAAGTGCGTTTCCTCCGTCTTAGGGAAATAAAACGGCCGCGCAGTCTGCACTAAAGTGTGAGCGCTGGAGGTTGGCGGCGGAGTGTGGAGGGCGGAGGCCGGAGGCTGGTGGGAATGAGAGGAGAGGTGGAGAAAACGTTGGTAGAGGCACAGTTATGGCGGGGAGAGAAGCACAGAGAGATTTCTCCACGCACAAATGTGTGTGTGTTGTTTTTTTTTTAACATTGTGATTATGGGCTGCCTCATACCAAACTGTAATGTCAGGTAGTAACAAAAAGTGATGAATCCTGATGGTACATTACTCAGAGACTGCAGAACCTCGCCCACAAAAGGAGACAGCGTAATAATAATAATAATAATAATAATAATTAATAAGAATAATAATTTGACCAGGGGTGTAATGTAAGATATTAGAAACATTTTTTTACAATACTTCAATCTTTTTTTTCTTTCACTCTCACTCCACTACATTTCTGAATTAAATATATACTAAATATATTCTTTTATCTATACGTTTTTCTCCCTGAAAACCATTCTTTACTCGTTAGCTAATTGTAATATAATAATAAAAATTTTAAAAAGTCAAGCATCAAAAGTATCGTCGGCAGTACTGGTTTACCTGTATTTTGGATTTACAGTATAATCTATTTACCTTTTAATACCTTAGTAAGTAAAACCAGATACTTTTGACTCTTATTCAAGGAGTATTTTAATGGGGTGACTTTGACTTTGACTTAAACATGCAGTTTGTAGAATAGAATTTACAGAATGGACTTGGCAGAAATGGAATTGAATATTCATAAGTAAGTTTTAATTAGCGTATAATCCTGTTTTTGTTATCTTAGAATGAGCCATTTTTATCTACATAGTGAGCGGGTCCCCTTCCACAGAGGCCGCCATGTTGCGCCGCCATGTTTCTTCTACAGTAGCCCAGAGCGGACAAACCAAACACTGGCTCTAGTGAGGGCCTTTTCGCGTTTTTCACGAGTTTCGCGGCCGCCGTCTCTTCCGCGGAGGCCGGCATGTTGCGCCGCCGTGGGGATCGGTGGCGATCTGCAACCTCAACACTCGATGCCACCAAATTCTACACCCTGCACCTTTAAGTCCTCCTCTGATAATGTATCTTTACTTTTACTAAAATATGGCATTCGGGTGCTTTTTCCACCCCTCGTTTGCACCCACCAACAAATCAAACATTGGCAGGAGCCAAACATTGTGCCTGTGAGATGTAAATGTTACACATTGTCAAACATATAGTTAGAAATATACACAAACAAACCGCAGGATGCCTGTGTCGTGCCGCAGACGTGTACACTCACTGACTGTGCGTTGGTGTGGTCCCCAGCGGTGCTCGGCGACAGGCTGCTGCTGCTCTCCTTCCTGGAGCAGAGTCAGGTGGCGGCCGTCTACCTGAACAAGAAGAACCAAGGCTCCCCGGACCTAACCAAACGCCCAGAGAAGCTCTCCGCTTCTGACATCAAGGTAGTAACTGGTATATAGAGTGTGTAACTGTGCTCATATGGGCATGCCTGTGTGTGCTAGAGTGTAAGTAAGTAAATAAGTAGTTAAATATTTGTATCACACTTGTTTTAAGCATACCCTTGCAAAGGGCTTTTCAGGTATGCTACAGGTAGCATAAAAGAAATGCAATTGATAGAAGATTGAAACCAGACAGAGGGTGCAAAATACGATTAACTGCAATTAAATAATTACATTAAATTAAAAACAAAAGAAAAGAAAACATAGAAATACAGCACTGACATTTCACTGCATATATGTATGACCGTATGTATATGTATGTGACAAACAATCTCTTGAACTTGAACAAATACAGATGAAGAGGGCAAAAACAGGAAAGGTAAGTGTATAAAAAGGCACAAAAATGGGTCACGTAACTATTAATATCTATCAGTAACTAGCACAATTATTATCGCTATTATTATTATAATTTCTGTATAAACCCATAGTTCACACTTAAGCACTTAAACCTTAGGGCTACTCTGTTTCTCACTCCATCTCTATCAAACTGTAAGTGCAAGCTGTAAATAAAAATAAGCTATTATATAATATCTATAATAATGATAATTATATATATATAGTCCATTTTCTTTTTAACCCTAGAATGCATATGATGGGTCCAAAATGACTTGGCCCGTGGTTTTCTTGTATTATTTTTGATTAAAAATATTTGAATCATCAAAACTTCCCCAAGAATTGATGATGATGCCAGGTCATTAGTTTCTCAATTAGTTTAATTGAATATGAATTAAATAATATGTATGAGCCTATAAATAAAATACCTTTTTTTTTTTTTTTTT
>NC_137202.1:15089105-15094105 GCF_960531495.2 Zeus faber
AGGTTTTTTGCTTATTATATGTTATACTGTATCTGTGTGTATCTCTAGGTGGTGTGCGTGGAGGTTGGTGGTCGGGACCTTAGGCTGCGGAGGCTTTTGGCCCTGAATCTCCCCCAGGATGTGGCAGTGTGTTGGTGGCCCCTGGACGACCCTAGCGCCGAGCTGCGGCCCTGGGCCCCCAGTCACACTCACAGGAACAACCTGGTGCTGCTCAGCTGTTCGCCGACCGATGGGCTCAAGGTAAACAAACACACACACACACGCTGCAATAATATGCTTCTGACGTACTCAATATGCACATATACTTACATAGAAAAACAAGTCAAGGAGGCTGGCTTTACTGCGAACCAATTTGTTGACACTTCTGTGAAGACGTGCATCGTATTGGCGCACGCATGAGAGGGCAGTATTTGGCAGATTACAATGCCAAAATGAACCAAGTATGTTAAAGAGGAAGAGTTGCGTGGGTGTTTAAAGAACGTTTTGGATGCAAAGAAGGTTGCTGAAGATCTTTGCATCTTGAAACCTTAAAAAACAACAACAAAAAAAAAAAAAAGTAAAAAAAAAAAATTGTCTCCGTTGTGCACCAACTCTTCTCACTTACTTGCCCCCCCCCCGATAATATTTGTACGGTCCCTTACAACTGCCCTCTCGTACTTTCTTGTACAACTCGCGTGGCTATTGTTACGGTTATGCGTTTGAGGCTGGAACCAACCGCGCAGCAGAAAATCCTACTTTGTTCAGCCAGTGTCAAACGGCGTTCAGATGATGTACAGATATGTGATGTTCCTGAAGCGGCGCCCCTCTGAGTCACAGCGGCTCACCATTAGCCGTAAACCCCCGCACAGTGTGGCTAGACGGAACAATTGATTCACATCTGCGGAGAAAGACGCATTATCCTTTGTTTGCCACATGCTCATACGTTCGCCGAAAAGGAGGGACACAAGCGCGCGCCTCTCTCTCTCTCTCGTCCTCCTTGTCAGCGTAGGAATGGCCCCCGCCGAGAGCAGACCAAAGATCCCAAATGACCAAAGTGGGTTTCACGCCACAACTTATCACATGCGGCAAATCATCGCACACCTCCGTCAGAAAGGAAAGCCGAAACGTGCCAGAGCGGAGACGCGAGCGGCGACGCTGGCAAGGCGAGCGTTGACAATGGCACTGCAGGAAAACAAATTTGTACAAGCGTGAGGGAGGTGGGGGGGGGGGGGGGACATGAATATTGAAATAATCAAAGCAGATGCCGTACGCCGCTCTTTCCGCTTCTTGTTTTTTGGAACGCTCCTCGCATTTATCACACTCCTTCACCTACCTTTTTATTTTTTTTTCTCTCTCTCTCTCTCTCTCTCTCTCTCTCTCTCTCTCTCTCTGACACGGTTCTTTAGCCCTTCTCCTTTTCCGCACCTAAAGAACATGAAAGTCTCTCGGCGGAAACCGCGGCATCGCGCTCTAATGAAAAAGCATTTGTTGTCAGTCTTTTTTTTTTTTTTTTTTTTTCCCTCCTCCCTCTTCTTCTTCTTCTTCTTCCTCTTCTTCTCCCTTTTTCAGATACGCGGTGTGAAATTAAGCGAGCAGTTTTATGTAAGAGCCGCGGTGGGGAATCAAACGACGGGGCGCGTGTCGCGAGACGCCAGCAACTTCAATCACTTCAAGCTCGTACACGCATATGTTCCTTTTGTTCAGGTCGCTATCTGCCAGGCTAAGCCAATTTTCTAGCCAGTCTCTCTATTGAAAAATAAATAAATAAGAACAAGTCAGATTTTTTTTTTCTCCCATGGTGGGGGAGGTAGGGTTTTTTTTAATTTTTTTTTTTTTTTTTTTTTTTTTACGGTGCAGCTGGTTGACGAATTTCCCACCAATTTCCTTGGTTTTCAATGACCTTAATGAAGAGTCACCGGATTAATGTTTTCTTGAGATATTTTAGTGTTTTGTTTAGTTTGTTTGTGTCGGTGCGCGCCACGCGTACGATTGCACCGCGATCTGTCACGCCGTTTCTCCGCCGTCTACGTTCAAATCTACATTTCGGGGATTTTTACAGTTTCTGAAATGATTATTGACGAGATGAAACCGCGTTGTCTCGCGGTCATCACCGGCAGAGCACAGATAGAACGAAACAGAGTTATTTGCTTTGCTAATTAAGTGGCCATCACAATCGCAGTACCCCTCATGCTAAAGGTTAAAATGTAATAACAAGCATGCTACAACTATAATTTCAACAGCCCCGTAAATAGCTAAACAACTTGATTCAAACTGAACAGCTGTGTTTGGGCACTGGGTGTAATTACCCAAAAGTAGACGCCATATAGATGTTTATTTTATTTTTATTTTTTATTTTTTCCTCACATCTTTGCCCCGCTTAGGCCGATAAATGATCCTCCGGGCCCCTCCCCGTTTGCTCGTTCCAGTTGCTTATGTGACTTCCTGTCTCGACGCGAGCACCCCGGACTCACCCCTCCATAGTCCCTCAAGCCCGTCTCCCTCTCCCGGTCTCCCTCCCCCTGTCTCTCCCTCTCTCTCACTGTCTTTCCCTGCTCCGTGGGCTGGAAAATTGGCTCCAAAAGGCCACTGCTGTGAACAAGGGCCAGCCACACAGCAGGGCCCGTACGCTTTATCTTTCACTCCATGCGGGGGGAGGCGAAAACGGGTCCAGAGAGAGAGCGAGAGAGGGGGGGGGGGGGGGGGGGAGAGAAAGAGAGAATGGAGAAGAATAGTTTTGACCAGTCACTGAAACCAATAAGCAGTAGAAAGCTACTTAGTGAAGCTCCTCCCACTCCCTTTTAGCCACTGTTTCTGCCTTTCTCTCCGTCCCCGCCGACACCCTCTCATCTTGTCTCTTTTTATCTCCCTCTGCCTCCCGTGCCCCCCTCCCTCCTCGAGAACAGCAATAGCTGAAGTGAGATCTACCACTCAGAAATACAGCAAAACAGAATTCACCTGGCAAAAATATATCTAAGGAAAGTTGAATAAACCATGCCGGGAAAACAGGCAGCACTTTGTCCCCCTTACAGTTAAATCAACATCATCGTGAATCATTTTGTTTCCTTGCAACAACCTGGACCTCCCAAAAAAATACGTCGCAGCTACTCTCACAATTCTACCAGCCGACGGGATATTTATAGCGTAATGTAATCCCCAAATCGGTCGCCCAAATATCAAATACCCAACTTGCTGTGAAAGTAGAGAAGAACTGCAGCCACCAACATAGTTTATCCAGCCCATCTTTCCCGCTGTGCCATAAATTATGGTTTTTGTGACGATGGCACTAATGGCTCACCCCCTCACCCACATTATGATATGGGGATGAAAACACAATTCTATATTTCTTATAGTCTAGTTGTTCTGCCTTGCTTGTCTAACACATTAGTAGCTGTGTTGCTTTCACTATCCCTCTGCTTTCTGGTTTGTATGGCATGCAAAATAAGGGTTGGAAAAAAATGACGGTTTTCAGCCTGTCCGTTCTACTGTTACATGTTTTGTTGCATACCAGCCCCTGGGAACCCTCAAACCTGTAGTTAGAAAAAATTAAGACACGTTTTTGCTGAGTGGCGTTGAGTGGTGTTAAGAGGTTTCATGCTATTCGCCCCGTGCCCTACGCTTGGGGGCTCTTTGTAGAATGCATGTTTGTCGATGTAAACGTTATCTGGTACGGGGATCAAATCAACGACTCACAAGACTCTTTCGGTAACTTTTTTTTTTTTTTTTTTTAACCCCACCCACACTCCCATATCTCTGCGGTGAGCGGTCGCTGGGCGGCTTTAAATAAAAGCACAGCTTGGTGGGTTCTCTCTGGTGTGGCTGAATCAGCTGACCCAGAACTCTGGCGGTTCCAAGGTGGCATGCTGGTACAGCGGGCAGCGGCATAACGGGCGCGCGATGAACAGCTGAGCAGATCAGATGGAGTGCGGGGTGGGGGGCGGGGGGCTGCCAGTAGCCGGGGTACTGAGGTGCTTCTCGTGATTCCTGTGACAGCAGTCCACGGATGAGAGGCGAAGATGACAGAGCGTGTGTGTGTGTGGGTGTGTGTGTGTGTGTGTGTGTGTGTGTGTGACCCCTGTGTACCCAAAAAATCTAGTTTTGCATTAAACTGCACCCACTGAATGCTCATGCTCCCCGTCTTCCCTATACACATGCACACCTACATGCGCATGCGCACACACACACACACACACAAACACAAACAAACAAACAAACACACACACGCGCGCGCAGGACCTACCCCCTGGGGGGCCACAGGAGCTGTCTCTGGGGGATTATGGAGAATAAAAAAACTAAAAGCTTACAGGAGGACAGTCATCTGCTTCCCTCCTGCCGTAGACCATGGCAGGCAAAAAAAACACAACCCTCCATCCCTCCCTCTGCCTCTAAGTCCATTTTTGGCAAAGCCTGCCAAAAAAGCTAGGCCGGGCAGCTTTGTAGAAGGAAGGGGAGAGAGGGAGAGGAGGCAGCCAGGCGGCCTATCCTGCTTTCTGTCTACATGGCAAAAAGAAAGCGGCTCATTTAGCCAAAGCTGCCACAGCGAATGCAGGGCTCTGATGGGTGAAGTGAAATCCTCGCTAAAAAGACCTGCTAGTGACTGCGGAACTGTCGGGGCTAGCTTTTAATAGTGGCTGTTGTCTCTCGACGCCCACCTGCCGTGCACGGTGCCTGGTGGGCGTTTTATCAGCGGTGCCACTGGTGGCACTGCCTGTCTCCCTCAGTGTCAGAACCAGCTAGCTTACCAGGCCCATTGTCCCCCACTCCCACCAAACTGGTCGGGGTCCAGGAGCGAATAATCTGAATTCAGGATTCCACTGATCAAGTCTCACCTTTCATTCTTGAGGTATCATGTTCTTTTTTTTTTTATGGAAAATTATTTGTCCCCCATTCTTCAGTCCAAGCCTGGTATTCGGCAGTTGGCACCTCGCAGGTAAACAGAGGAGGTTGTTTATCGCTGGGTGCTGTTGCCAAGCTGAGGAAGCTCAGGGAAAATTACGCTCTTGACCTTGATTTAAAATGGAGCT
>NC_137202.1:15099105-15104105 GCF_960531495.2 Zeus faber
TTGTGTCCATGGTGGATGGGCAATGGGCTGAGCTCATAGGCTGAAGTATGAAGTGCACATGCAGGGTTGATTTTAAGTGTTTTTTTTCTATATGGGCAGGTTGCAGGTACATTGAAGTAAAGTACATTATGTTACATAAGTATATAGTAGATGGTGCACAGTACTAATATATAATGATAGTACAAGTAGCAAGTGGTATGTTGTTATATGACGGTCTAATACAATATAATGTATAGCCATATAGTGATGATGATGATGATGATGATGATAGTAATAATGGCAATATACTATTGAGAATAGTAATTATAATATCAATAACAATACATTCACCAAATCTGCCAGCTGTGTTCATGGCAGTCAAATTTCTTTTCATCAGCAGTGATGCACACACATGAACTCACACGCATACTGAATATCAGCTTTTCCTCATCGGGAAGGCAATCATAGCATCTGCAACATTGTGATCACCGGAATTCCAAAATTTGTGCGGTCTAAATCTACACACAGGTCCTATAAACACAGACACACACACAAGCACAGATGCACAGCTTTGCCCTTGCACACACGGAAAAAGACACCCTCAACTGCCGTTAAGGGCATAAAACCTTGTTCTTCCATTATTTAGCAGAGCACTAATCCGCACACACCCAGTGTCCCGCTAAAGAAAGACGGAATCAATCGCCTCTGGTCAAAAGGTATAATCAATTGTGTTGGCCCTCACATCTGCACTCATTGCCGAGACTAAATCCAGCCTTGCAGAGAGAATCAGGTGAGATGATGAGGACCCCACTCATGTGCAGGCTCACACACAAGCACAATTTGAATAATGAAATAAAGGCAGATTTCACAGTCCGAGCACAATCTATTCATGGGCTTTAGATGTGTTTTAATTACAAATAATGATATTTAATAATAGATAGGAACACAAATGAGGAACACCTTGTTTTATTCTCGCTCTCTTTCTTTCTCACTCTCACTATCGCTCACACACACACACACACACACACACACACACACACACACACACACACAAAAGTGCACACCAGGGATTAAATAGACTTCCCACCTAATTGATTGACAAGTCAATGCCAATCTAGTGCTGTGCCTCTGAGTTTAAATGGATCCAATGGACACTTATTTAGCTTAAGTAAGTGCTGAAGGCTTTTCCTAGTACTTAAGCAAAGCAGTATGCAACAAGGACCACCTCACTGTATCAATTGCCTTTGGAAGAAAATCACCCTTTCTTTGCCTTTTTTTTTTTTTTTCTAATAAAATACGTGAAGAACAACAACATGAAATGAAGTACAGGCAGTTCATTCAATACATAATTCATAATAATTTATAATGGAGTTAAACAGATTTAAACACGCTTGCAACTTTTATTGCTTTTATTGATGACTATAGCATTATCCTGTATCTGTTTGATTTTAATCTACAATGTTGTCCACCTTAGATTATTCAAGTTTGTTATTGTAGTTTGTTATTTGCATTCTTTCAATTAAATCCATATTGTTTGTCACTTTTTGAATATGCTGATGCTGCAATCCCGCCACGGGTCCCCACCAATACAATCTTATAACTTGAACTGAGTAACTTGAAACTGAATTTTTCGACCGGACAGGAGTGCTGAGCGGGGCCCACATGGGGCCGGGGGAGCTCCTCCAGGAGAGGCTGCGCTGTGGCCAGGTCAGCCAGGCCCTGGGCATCCTGAAGGCCATGGACTGGAACGTCATGGGAGATCAGTGCTACCGTGGCCTGTGCTCTGTGACCAATCACCTGCTGAGGCTGGAGCTGAATGCAGAGAGAGAGGGTAGGAAAGATGCTTTGATAAGAAAGTGGCCCACATTTCGGCTGACATAGCTTTCATCTGTTTAAAGGGTTGTTCCGGTGTTTTTATAACCTGAACCTTATTTTTTGATCATTGTGAAAATTCTTGGTTCCAAAAATTTACTTTGTTAATGGAAGTTCATCAATGACCTTGATTGCCCTGTTGGACATTGTTGTCGGCAGAATTGTTATTCTCTGAGGCATCACAAGTTTTTAGTTCAAGCATAATACCATAAGTTTTAATATGGTATGTGCGGCACTGATTTTGCCGGCAAGTGGTGGTGTTCGTTAACACCTCAAGCTAGACTTGGTGCGAGTCAACTCGTTGCCTTCCTGATCGTTGTGCTATTTGTTGGAAAGGAAAAGTGAAACAGCTTTTTGACATGATTTCTGAAGTCTGGACAAATATTTAGCACACTGAGAACTCATCTTCTTACCCTGGTCAAACCAAGTCATTAGCAGAGTTTGGACGAATTGTTTCTTTGTTAAACTGATTGTGTGTGTGTGTGTGTGTGTGTGGGTGTGGGTCCAGCCCACCTGGAGGCAGCACTGGGCGTGTTCTATGCTCCACCCATCCCGCTCTCTGATACGCTGGTGCTGGAGTACAGGCAGCAAATCAGCAAGTACGCCCGGCGCTTCTTTCACCACCTGCTCAGGTAACTCCGCCCCTTTCAACACGTCATCTGTCGAATAGTATGCATGGACACTTCAAGGCAGGGCTGGGCGATATGAACCAAAAATCCTACCTCGTATTTTTAGGCTGAATGGCAATACATGATATATACTGTATATCTTTTTATTTCTACGGAGTGGGCTAAATCTTCAGTTCAGCCACATGTGAGATGTCACAAGCACTTTTATTAAAACAGACTGATCAAAATATATCTCGTGTCATATCTCAATAACGATATTATGTCAATATATAGCCCAGCCCTACTTCAAAGCCTTAAACATTATTTGTGAACTTTATTTCAATGCGTCTAATACAAAACACAAGCAAAGGGCTTGGTCCGGATCCCCGTAGGAAGGACTTATGGTAACCAAGCGGCACATTTGAATTACAAAGGGGATGGGACCTATGAAGCCTATATATTCAGTGTTGGCGCCTTCTATTCGACCATAGCTTCGGCCGTATGTGCCATTTTCATTTTTTGTTTCTGCTTTGTATAGTGGCAGCAAGTAGCAGCACTGGCATGACCTTTATCCTTGATGGTTGTTTTCATTTAAACCTTGCAACAAAGATGGACTTGCCTTCGTCAGTACAGTACATCTAAAACGGAGTTAAAACCCACTCTGTGCCTTGTCCACGGTATAAGCACCGACCTGGCATTTGAGACGCGTACAGCGCTTCGGTCGGACGTGACTTTGAAAGCTGCCCCCGTCTAAAACAAGCTGACCCGTCAACTACCTGTCTTGAGTAGAACAAAGCATGTGCTGCTATCCTGAAGGTATTTATTGGACTTCAATTTTAATAAAACGTATTGACGAAAGGCCCTGAAGACTCAGAATGGCACCGAGCGGTCAACAACCTACAACAAATTTATATTATATTTAATTTAATCTATCGAAGATTGTGTTATTGTTTCTGTTTTGTACAGTTTTTTTTACTGCCAGTACATTGATGTTTAAATGAGAAGTCCTTGCACATTAGCCCGTCACAGCGCTAGCGCTCTGGGTGTTTCATAATGGAGAGAGCCACATGTGTGCCTGTTTGGTCTGTTATTCCATTCTCCCTTCAGCCATGAGAGCCTTTTGAAACACCTATTTGACTGAAATGTACCCTGTTGTTCCCCCACCTTGCTCTACACCGGTCTCCATTTTTCAATTACCTCGTCCCCCTCTCTCTCTCTCTCTCTCTCTCTCTCTCTCTCTCTCTCTTTTCCACTCCTTCCCGCTCTCTCTCTCTCTCTCTCTCTCGCTCTCCCTCCTGTCCTCTCTGTATTCCCCCTCGTCTCTCGCCGTCTCTCTCTCCCCCCCCCCCGCCTCCTCTCTGTCTCTCTGTCTCTCTGTAGTAGGACCAGAGCATTCTTTTGGCATCCCTTCTTCCCTCCTCTCTTATCGTCCACCTGCATTCTCTTTCCCTCCATCAACATCAAACAGAAGGACCCCCCCTCCTGCATCTCTCTGCCTGTGTTTGTTTGTTTCATGTTGGCTCCAGCCAGGGAAAGTTGAGGTGTATTGCACAGGGAGATACTGCCCCCCCCCCCCTCGCTCTCTTTCCCTCACACTCGCGCACGCACGTACACACACACACACACACATTCGCTCTCTCTTTTTCTTTTTCTCTATCAGCACTTATTCTTGGGTAATAGGAAGAGGGGTAACTACTCTCCTAGCAATTATTGAGGTTTTTTTTTGTCATCTGTTTTAGTGTGTGTGTGTGTGTGTGTGTGTGTGTGTGTGTGTGTGTGTGTGTGTGTGTGTGTGTGTGTGTGTGTGTGTGTGTGTGTGTGTGTGTGTGTGTGTGTGTGTGTGTGTGTGTGGAGCAGAGACTTCAGGTCGTGTACGTACGAGTTCCAAAAAAATGGATGTCTTTATCCGACGTTGGCACGTGCCCTTTATTTAAATTTTGATGCATTTGAGACCTCTGACCGCCCACCCTCAGCAGAAGTTCAACACAAAGTCATAACCGCAACCCTGGCTTGATACCAGTTGCAAATAAGTAGTCTACGGAGACGTGCAAGAAGACTGCCAAAGGTGACATCTGAAATGTCTACCGACAAATCAGCAGGTGAAAGACATATTTACAGATCCTGTTTCTTCATATTTACTAAATATAAAGTACATATTTGCAAATCGTGACTTGCTTTTGCAGATCTGGTTATGTATTTGCAGATCTTAACATACATTTGCAACTTCAGCCTTTTGAAACAAAAGAAAAAAACACCGACAAACGGTTTTGTCAGTAACGTAGGGAAATAACGCTTGTCAAGAAGCCAAAGTCGATATTTGTGCAAGTAGTTGTTTATTCAATTTATCTTTTGAGTTTGTATATTTAAATATGATATTTACTTAGTTGTTGTGTTTATTCCCATGTTGTATTCATTCGCATGCCATGATATATACTTTATATTTAGAAAATGTTGAATACATATTTTCAAATATAATACTAGTAGAGGGTGCTTGGGGTCTTGCACTCTCTTCCTGTTGCACATGTTTTCATGCACGTTTCC
>NC_137202.1:15111605-15144105 GCF_960531495.2 Zeus faber
CCTCTCTGACTCTCCGTATCACATGTGTAAAAAAAACCACTCTGTTTTTATTCATCCTCCGTCGTTTCACTGTAACTGCTCCTCCTTCTCCTCCGTGCCTTGCGTGTCGTTGACGTTCTGTTTGTTATCAATTAGGGAAGTCTCGCTCGTATCTATTTGAGGCCTTGTTCGTCCTCTCTCACACACCACACACACACACACACACACACACACACACACACACACACACACACACACACACACACACACACACACACACACACACACACGGGAGGAATTATCCACCTCAGGCCCCACAAGCCGATTTACGATCTTTTGAGGCCATTTTGTCGTCGGCCATTTTCACATTTTCCCCTTAACTCCGCTTCACAGAGGGCTGGCACTGCACTATAATTACCCAATCTGCCTCCATTCAGCCTCTTCAATTTCAGCACCCCTCTCTCTCTCTCTCTCTCTCTCTTTTACCCCCGCCTCCCCCATCCCCACCACCCAATCCCTCTTTGCTCCCCCCTCCTCTTTTGGGAACCCCCCCTTCCCAACACACACACACACACACACACACACACACACACACACACACACACACACACACACACACACACCTTTTTCTTTCTTTATCGCCTACAAAAGCACGGATACAATATGTGGGTATTAGGGTCGGGTGCAGGGAGAGGTTGGGGTAGGGGGGTGTGGGGGGGTGCAGCCGGCGTGAGACAGCTGCGAGTGTTAGCTCTGTGGCTAGCTCCGAGTCGCGGCGCCAGAGTCTTGTGATGTCGCTGAGGCGGAAGGTTTTCCTTAACGCGCCCTACCCTTTGATGGGCCCTGAGCCCTTGCATTTAGCCCCGGGAAACCCCGCGCGCTCCCGAGGAGCCCCTTTCAGGCCGGCGGTACTCGGGTTCAGGCGCTCTCTGATTATTTCGGGAAGTAAAATGTCTCCGTGCGTCGGTTTCCTTGAGAGTGCCTTGAGTTTAGGGATTATTCGGACCTATATGTATACTGTGTACGTCTCATATTTGCGTGCCAGTTAGCAGTCACTGAGCAAGGCCATCATCAACCAGTTCATCAAGGCAATAACTTGCACTTGATGAATAAAGTATTAAAGTAAATAGAAGTGAAAGTAACTCAGCAAATGGCAGGCAGAAAGGGCCTTTTTTTTTTCCATTGCCTTCGCCGCCATATGGTTGAGTCAGTCTAGGGTTTCAGTCTAGTACCAGCAACCATGTTCAACTTATAACCTCAACTCAAATCTGTAAAATCAAATATGCCCAGGGCTGAAACCCCCCCTCTCAAAAAATATATTTTTTTTCATGAAAGCCTTAAAATGACAGTGCTCGTCTGATGAGGTGCGCCTGCTAATGACGAGCGTGCGTACATACAGGCCTGAGCTCCGACATCAGCCCTCAGACATCATTTAGTCATTTATCCTCCGCCTGCATAGTCGCGCTCAACTCAGACGGGGACGCGCGCCGGAACCGATATTGTCAGCGGCTGATATAGTAATATGCTCGGCCGGGTGCGTTTCTCCGCGGAGCAGGGGGATACCGGCTCCTCCGAAAAGGTGAACCGCCCCTCGCCTCCTCTTCCACTTTTGAAATGCGACCGATAACAGCCCCCCCGCCCCCACTCCCTCCTCACAGCGTCCCAGCCCTCCCCGGTTCAAAACCAGAGAGGGCTCGTGGGGCAAGGGGGGGCCGGGGGGGGGGTTCCAAGCACACTGATTTCAAAGTTTTTTTTTTTTTTTTTTGAGGGAGCGGTATTTCATCCAACCCGTGGGCTTTCTGATGTCTGGCTTCAAACGACTCATATTTTATCTGTTTCTCTCGTCAAACAAGCACGCGCGCGCACACACACGCAGCACGCACACACACACACACACACACACACACACATTCTCCACCCACCCATCCTCCCGCCTTCCAAAAAGAAAAACTATTGTCACCGGAGCCCAGATTCATTTTAGATTAATGTTCTTAACGTTAACATTTCTTTCTTTTCTTGCATTACCTTCAAAGGACCTCCATTATGTTGCCGGTGATAAGGGTGAGGTGATACTGGCGGATGTGGCCAAAAGGAAGGCAAATGAAATCGAGGCCCAAGCCGACCGGCCCACCGGTAAGAAAGTAATCACAACATCTTTCCGAAAAGGCTCCAAATGTGACTTCAGGATTTTCATTTCATTATCTGTCTTTTTTTACATCAGCTACAGGAGCGGCCTCATTGATAAGCCTAATGACACGCCTGCTCTCACGTGCCACCATTTTGAACTTCCGTTTCGCTTTTCACTAACAGCCCGCGCAGCTTAATAGCATAAGGGACTGTAACATCCAGCCCTGTGTAAAGGTTAATATTTGATGTTTGCCGATAAAAAATGGGGGGGACTTTGTGAAAGTGTACTGTAGTTAAGAAATCGCTTTACAATTGTATGCCTTTAAGGACAAAGAGAATGGAAATTGTCCTTAAAAGAAAACATTCATTATTGGTCAACTGATTTCACTTTCAGATTGCTGATGAGTTAATTCATAAAATTTGAATACGTTTAAAATGAGAACCTGGATCTTTCCTTGGACTTGATGGTGCATGATTAAAAAAATATATATATTTAAAAAAAATTTTTTTCCTTTAACTAGTTGAAATGCAGTATCTAAATTAGAACAAAAATTAAGCTATCATGAGAGGGAACGTGAAACAAATAGTGTTACTTGTAAAGGTAATGGCAATGTAAAATAACATAACATTACAACTTTTACACCTATGCTAAAAAATATCAAATATACATTGATTTGAGTATGTTTTACAAATTTAGAATATTGGCAATTATATTATCTTACATCAAAAATGCACAAATTGCAAGTTGGAATGGCAAACTGAAGCCTGAAGATGATCTAAATTTAGATTATTTTGTTGAAAATGGAGGAGGACAAAAGCACTGAATGTCCAGTTTTAATCATGGCTCAACTTCAAGCAGTGCCGTGGCCCTTTGACACACACTCCAGAGAACACATACCAGAGGGGATCAGGCCCAGACACACACACACACACACACACACACACACACACACACACACACACACACACACACACACACACACACACACACACTTCATTGCACAGACGTTTCAAAGGCCGACAGGTGAGCAAGGAACATTCAAATTTCGGAGGGAACTAGATGAACATATTTGAGTCCTTCGCCGGTGCTTGACACACACAACAAAGCTATGTGCGTGCGTGCGTGCGCGCGTGTGTGCGTGCGTGCGTGATCTGTCTCTGCAGTGCACAATTTCAGAAAACACAATGAAGTCAGAGAGGTATTTAACTCCAAAGCATAAGGTCAATACCTTAGGCGGTGCTGGCCTGTGTGTGTGTGTTTGTGCGAATGGAAATGAGCATAACTGTGAGGCCTGTTTGCATGCGGCTGCGGGGTGGGGCACAGCACGCACCCAGACATGTTCATGCCCGTTCCTCCTCATAAGCCTCTTAATTACGTCCTCCATGATTTAGCTTCTTCACCTGGAGCACCTCCTGTCCTTGGTCAGCTGGACCCGAGAAAGATGGAGAGAGGACGGGGAGAAGGAAGGAAGGAAGGAAGGGGGGAATAGGCAGAATAGACAATGAATCACAAAGGAGGAGGGGAAGATGGAGGATGGCGGAGGAGTGTAGCCGGGGGGATAAACGAGTGACGTGTCCTCGGTAGCACTTAGGAGATGTTAATGGTTCAAATGAGCCAATTAGATGTGAATGAGGCTGTTTGGGCTCCCCAGCGCTGCCAATATGGCCCCAAGACCCTCCTGTGGGGTGGGGAGGTGAGGGTGGGGGTGTCTACTGTCCTTCCAACCAAGCCTGTCCAGTTCGCATCACTGCCTCACTGACCAGATCAATGTGTGTGTGTGTGTGTGTGTGTCTGTGTCTGTGTGTGTCTGTGTGTGTCTGTGTGTGTGTCTGTGTGTGTGTGTGTGTCTGTGTGTGCGCGTGCTCCGTCTAAGTCACCTCATATTCTTCTTTCATTCAAATTCAAAGATAAACACACACGTCAGCCAAGCATATTAAAGGGTAAATTGATTGACTAAGAATGTTGTGTGCCATTTGTTAACACGCCCAAGAGGGGAGAAAAGCATGCCGTCACAGCCAGTGGTGCCTAAGAATTGATCGGATTGGAATTGATTTGTGTCTGCGCTCTTGTTGCGTCTTGTACAATGTGTCAGCGTTGAGACGAGCGGGCGGAACACTCGCAGGGCTGGACAGCCATGTCATGAATAGAGAATAAGTCCGTTGCTTCTGGCACGGCCGCCCCGCGCCGTCGAGCACAACTCTTGACTCCCAGGGACCCGAGTGAGCGTCCAAACATCAACTTTAATGAACATATGCACACATACATACGCTTCATAGCCAAACAGCATGTGGACACTGTACATCCCTTCCAATTGAATGGTTTTGGCTATATGAGCCACACCCATTGCTAACAGGTGCAAGAGATGAAGCATACAGTCATGCAGTCTCCTTAGACAAACATTTGCAGTAGAATGAGGAAGCGTGTGGCACTGGCATAGGATGCCACCTTTCCAACAATTCGATTCATCAAATTCCTGCCCTGCTGGACCGGCCGGGGTCAAAACCATAACTTCTGTTACTCTCAAGTGGAAACGTCTAGAAGCAACAACAGCTTAACCACAAAGCGGTAGGCCACACCAGTTCACAGAACGTCGGCGTCGATTGCTGACATGTGTTGCGCGTAAAAATGTTCTGTCCACGGTTGCAACACTCACTACCGAGTTCCAAACTGCTTCTGGAAGCAACTTCAGCACAAGAACCATGCGTCGGGAGCTTCATGAAATGGGTTTCTGTGGGCCATGCAGCTCCACACAAGCCAAAGATAACCATGCGCACTGCCAAGCATTTGCTGGAGTTGTGTAAGGCGTTAGTTGTGTAAAGCTGGAGTTGTGTAAAGCATGGTGGACTCTGCATCCACCATTGGACTGGAACAGTGGAAACGTATTCTCTGATGTGATGAATCACGCTTCACCATCTGGCGTCTGATGGACCAATCTGGGTTTGGCGGATGCCAGGAGAACTCTACCTGCACCTGAAATTAAATGGGTGTGGTGTTCGGGTGTCGCAGGGGAACAAGAGATTTTAAATAATCACAAATTCCCATTTCCAATTTGAATTGCATGTGTCCCTTTTTATTTTCACATGCTTTTATTTTTTTTTAACTCTTTTTCTGTAATGTTCTCCAACATTATTAAATATCTGTGTCTTGCAAATAAAGGTAAATTGACTTTAAGGACAGAAGGATGGGCAGATAACTGGAGTAGGAGCTTTTTTTTTTTTTTTTTTTTGTTTCCCTCAGAGCCTGCACTCACACTTCAATGTGGGGACCTGAGCAATATGTGGAGTTGAATTCAGTCTTAAATATGTCACATTACTTTTAAGCCATGTAATGCAAAAATGAAGGACAAAAGCAAATATGTTTTTGTAAATATAATTAAATGCTGATGTTCCTCCTCAGCCAGACATACGGAGGCCAGTTTGGCAAAACCACAATGTATCAAACACAGATACAAACATAGCGCTACTTGCATAGCAAAATAAAAGCATGTGATGGTTTGCTTTGACTTTGCATTTCATACGGATCCATTATTTAAGAAACATATTTTCTGCCTCAGTAACTGTGACTGTGTCCTCCCCTGCGGATGTTGATTGTTTTAGGTACTTTGGATACCACAGCCGTTGTTTACAATTCCACACCTCATCAACATGTGAGGTTGTGAACTGACAGCATATTCGGCTTGTATGCCAAACGCTTCTGGATGAAATGTCTTCTCACGACACATCTGAAATAACTGACTTTTGAGCCCTAGGTGTCATCAGGCAGGGAAATATGCAAAATGCAAAAATGAAGCACACACATTTGATACGAGACAATAAATGAATGAAAACAATTAATACAAAACTAGAGAAAAAATAAATTTGGAAATATTGTCGCAGGTGAGATGAGACAAAAACATATATCATTATCTTTTGAAAACTTGACTCTGACACTAATAAACAAAATAGAAAACAAGTCACTGATAAACACAAAAATAGAACAAAATCCTGCGATTTCTGCTCTTGTCAGTTACATATATATATATATAGTTCTATATTTTTTTAATTGAAAGAAGGCTCTAATGTTCAGTAGTTCTTATATTCCTGAGACCCCATAATATTGTGGGGAATTGTGGCAAAATGAAAATAAATATAATATAAATATTATATAATAACTATTAGTAGTAGAAATAAATAAGTAATAATAATAATACATGATAATATTGTATTATTATTAATAATAATATTAGTAATAATACTACTAATAATAGTTATAATAATTATAACATATTGTTATTTTAACAATAACAAAATGAATGCTTAGTATTTTGACATGATATGAATAACATACATAATGCGCATACCATAATAACTGGTAATGATACGGCCCTGTTCCAGATAGCTTTCTCCTTTCGACCAAACCCTGAAGCAGACAGAAGCAGCCGGTGTCATCCTCTAAGACAGACTGCCAGAATACACATGCACAGTTCGTCACCGGTCACAAGTGTTGAGTGACGGTACCTGAGGTAGACCGGCTGTTCACCCTTGTGGTCTGAATACACACCTACAGTATACACAGAGGAGAGTGTGTCAGTGAACAAACGTGGTACATGAAGAGACATTTGAGAAAAATGGTGTCAATACATATGTACCCGCATGTCAGTGTGCTTGTATCTGTGTGTAAATGTGCAAATCTGTCAATATCACTTTCAGGCATTACAGCCCTTGGTGTAGGTAACTGTTAATGATGTGTGTGTGTGTGTGTGTGTGTGTGTGTGTGTGTGTGTGTGTGTGTGTGTGTGTGTGTGTGTGTGTGTGTGTGTGTGTGTGTGTGTGTGTGTGTGTGTGTGTGTGTGTGTTAGAACCACGTGTATATGAATCTGTATGCATACACATATCTGCATGTGTTCTGTGAGTTATGGGACAGTAACCCAATATGACTTTTTTGAACATGCTCATATGTTACAAGGATAACTGAAGGTGAGTGTGTTGCAGACGGTTATGAATGTGTATTGAGGAGGAAAGTACACAGAGGTTGTGTAATGAATAAACACACTTAATAACCACTAACATTCCCACAAAGATGAAAGTGCCAGTGGAAAAGATTCCCAGTGGGCTCATGATTATTTAACAGTGCATTAATTTCTGCAAAGGCTTAGTTGTTTTATCTGCAAGTTTCATATCCACAGGCCCCAAAATAATAAAAATTGTTAAGTATTGTGTATGTAAACTGTTTAACATATTACAGCCTAATAGTATCTCAGCTAGCGTAAGACCTGTTTTGCTAATGTAAACCAAGGTGCTCCCCCGAAGGCCTCTCTCTTCAGGGCCTGGCCCGTCCTGGCATTTTCCTGTACAAATGTTAAATGACGTTTGTGCCTTTTGCAGACAAATAAACGTCTCAACATACATCCCACAGACACCTGAGATGTGACCTTATGGATGCTCTTATGAAGGCAAATAGACACTGTCCTCACCATGGGCCATGGGCCATGGGCACAGGAGGTGGAGCCCGGAAACGGTTCCACCCGTCTTCCTCGGACACTAAAGTCGAGGCCGTAATCACGGAAGTCAGTGGCCATTCCGTAAATAGATGTCGAATGTGCGGCCAGGCCCAGAAGTAAGACTCCCAGGAGCGCAAACACGCAACACTCCACTATTAAGGAAAATCCGTCCTCCCTCAGTGTCACAGAAGAAGGTCACTGAAGCCCTTACGCATCTCCAACCGTTGACTCGCTGAGTGAGCTTTGGACTGATTCGAAGCTTATGAGCGCCGGGCATCAGTTTTCCCGCCACCACCTCCGAAGACATTTTGGGTTCGGTTAATCGAGGATTCTAGAATTTCGATAGGCGTGAATGCCGGGCGAGTGAGTGCATGTGACCCTGCAGTGGAAATTCCTCAAGCGTGCGGTCGGCAGGGATAGCCCCCCAGCTCCGACTGACCGCAACCAGGAATGAGCCGGCGTGGGAAACGCATGAAGGGTCGGATAGTCGTTGCCTGTTTCAGCTGAGGTGCCATTATCTCTTTAAATCAAGGACAAGAGCAAATATACTTTTGTAAATATGATTAAACGCTGACGTTCCACCTCAGCAAGGGGGGGGGGGAGGGGCGGTTTGGCAAACGCACAATATGTCAAACACAGCACTACTTGCATAGCAAAATAAAAGCATGTGATGGTTTGCTTTGACTTTGCATTTCATACGGATCCATTATTCAAGAAACAAATTTTCTGCCTCTATAACCGCGACTGTGTCCTCCCCTGCGGATGTTGATCGTTTTTAGGTGGTTTGGATGCCGCAGCCTTTGTTTACAGTTGCACACCTCATCAACATGTGAGGTCGTGAACTGACTTCTGGATGAAATGTCTTCTCGCAAACACATCTGGAAATAAGGGATTCTTGGGCCCAAGATGTCGTCAGGCGCGAAAACAACCCACCGATTCCTAAATGTTTGCATTGGAACACGAGTGTAATAATCTCCCAATTTGCACATCTCTGCGCTTTTGTGTCGAGAAAGATGCGCCGGGCGCCGCGACACTACTTTGAACCGCCTGCTAGGATGTAAGCGTTTTGGGTTCGTTTTTTTTTTTTTTTTTTCTGCTGCGCTCACGTCGGCTGGTCTTGAAATCAGATTGGGCACAGAGATGTTGGTGTTTATATGTACATGGGATACCCATTTACCACACTTCCTCCTCTTTGGCTCGGATTCGCACACGGGGAGGGGGGGACATCTGCACACACATGCGAAAACACACACAAATACAGATGCGGCGACATAAGCACATTTTGGCATTGCAGCGAGCCCCTTTGTAGCGGCACCGTTAAATCGCTTATATCTGTCTGGCTGACAAGTGTGTTGATTCGAAGCGATACGGTATTGTCGGAGGTGGGCGGGCGAGGGAAGGCCTCTTTCTCTTCCTCTGTGTATCTATATTCCCCTCTCCTCGGTCTGCGTTTAGCCAAGAGAAGAAGCCAGCAGCGCCCCCCGTCCCCACCCCGTCTCCCCCTCCACCGAGGCTGATATGACTGCGGGGCCTTTCAATGGAAGAGGAGACAAGAGCTTTATCTTAGGATCCACTTCTCCTCCTTCTCTCCTCCTTCTTTCCCTCCCTCCTACATCTCTGTCTCTCTCTCTCTCTCTCGCTGTGTTCTGGTCGTCTTGATCAGGGGAAAAGCCTGTTAGTGGCAGTGTGTTGGTAAAGTGTGGGGGGGGGTGTGTGTATGTCTTCCTCAGCTCTACTGACAGCTTTGTTCGTGTTCCGCTGTTTGGCTTTTAATACTTCCATCGCTCTCTCTCTTTTTCTCCTTTTCACGTGTCTTCCCGTTGCTAACTTTTCGTGGTTGTTGTTTGTGTGCTTCTCTCTCTCTCTCTCTCTCTCTCTCTCTCTCTCTCTGTCTCTCTCTTTCCTCTTTCGTTCTCCCAGGTGACTAATTGAGTGCTACTCTGGCACTTACATGGCACTTACACTTGTTGTGTAAGTGCCATGTAAATCCCTTGACCATACAAGGTATGTGTGTGTGTGTGTGTGTGTGTGTGTGTGTGTGTGTGTGTTCGTGCGTGTGCGTGTGTGTGTCTGTGATTTTTCTCTTCTAGAAGAGTCTGTAAAGGGGAAGGATGGGTTCTGTGGCTCCACCCTCAGTGACAGACGGACAGATGAGCCAATCGGCAGACAGCAGGACAGGAACCAGGATGCAACCGGAGTTTCCTCTCTGAACCCTCCCACGTGAGTTTAGTTTCGGTGTGTGGCGGTTACCGGTATACATGTTGCCCCTGTAGGTTTGGGAAATGTCATAATAGGTGCAAACGGACCACTAAGCAGAGAGGTAGCAGAGAGGAGACAAAATCAAATATCATAACTAGGGTGTGGTTTGAGCAGCCACACCTGTCTTGGGTCTCGGTGCTTGAGACCAGGATCAGTGTGGCTGTACGTTTGTTGCTCGCTGCTCGCTGATTGGTCTAGCAAGCTACAGGTAAAAGCCCCATCCCCACACTCACACAGGGAGGAGCCCTTGTCATGACACGTGTCCATCTGCTCTGGGGCTTGTTCCACCTAGCCCACTCTCTACAATAAACCGGTGTGTTTTCAACCCCATCGCCTGTGTCGGAGGGCCCTGAAAACGCCACTTGGATCGGATCTGCCACAATAGCATGTAACACTTTTGACTGAATACCTTGATATTGATAATGTGTATCTTTGGAGAATAATATTGACGCTTTTATATTATTATTGTGTTCAGTCTGGAACATATTGTGCATAATCACTGGGTGCGTTGCATTGACATTTCGCTGCATATATGTATGGAAGTATATATGTATGTGACGAATAAACCTCTTGAATCTTGAATATAATATTAAGCTATGCTAGGGATCGGTAGCGTCAACAACATTTGAGAAGTAAGCATAATAGTTGTAGACATGATCTTCATAAGTTCAGAAGATAAGATGACTTTCCTCGAAAACAGCCTTTAAGACCATTAAACGACTACATTTAAGCTATATTGCTTGATTTAATAATAACCAGATGATAACTTATAATTTCTAACAATTAAAATCCCCACAGATTGGGGTCCCAGAAACAAAATTTTACCAAATGGAGTCCATGGCCTAATGCCTATCATATTGATGGTCCTTGGTATTAAAAAGGTTGAATGACAGATTTCTACTGTTTACCGATGTTATTGTACTGTAGTAATAATATTAAATAGCACTACTGTTAGATCTGTGTCTGGGTGTTTGTCAGCACATGTTTGTCTGGGCTTAAATATACTACATGATCCAACGAGCTTAGAGGACATCAGTCCATCCAAATTTTAAATGTCAAAGGCATATAGCTATAGTGCTTATCACCCCCCTGCCCCATTTCTCCTCCACATACACACACACTTGCCCCTAAACATTAGTCTCTGGAGTGTAGACAGTACTTGCTGTTTTGGGCTGATTGTTTAATACTGTCATCCGCATGAATGCCATCTTGAAACAGTGTGACTTAAGACAAAAGAAAGGCATTCCTCTCTTTCTTTTGCTCTCTCTCTCTCACACACACACACACACACATACACTGGACAAATAGAGACATCCATGTCTCTATTATTGAGGGACTGGGAACGGGACAATTCCATGTCATACCCCAAATAACATATTGAAGTATTAATATAGGATTTGTGTGCATTAGATAAAATGGTGCATTTGTTCTCTTCATCCTCATAGGCTTTTCATGGCTGTTTGACTGTAACACTGATGACACCACCACCACCACCACACCCCATCTCTCTCTCTCTCTCTCTCCCCTCTAAGCCCCCTCCATCTATCCCAAATCCCTTCCTATCAGGCAATTTAAACAAGGCGGTCAGAGAGAGAGAGAGAGAGAGAGAGAGAGAGAGAGAGAGAGAGAGAGAGAGAGAGAGAGAGAGAGAGAGAGAGAGAGAGAGAGAGAGAGAGAGAGAGAGAGAGAGAGAGAGAGAGAGAGAGAGAGAGAGAGAGAGAGAGAGAGAGAGAGAGCAAATGACGGTCTGACTTAAGCTCTTTATTTTATTTATTTATTTTTTTTTAAACAGTACAAGGGAAAAGGAGAGAGAGTGGTAAGGAGGGTTAGGGTGATTTGTCAGCCATGGGCCCAGTCATTGCAGCCCACGTCTCCCTTGCGCTGCTGACGGTGGCTAATGCATCAGATCACCACACCTCCCCAAAGATGATAGCCAATGAGGGGAGAAAAGACACTAAGTCCTCCCAAGCCTTTTCTCTCTTTTCATCAACACCATTTCTCCCCTACTTTTGAGTATTTAGTAATCTGGTCTCCGATGAAGTTTCATTGTTCCTTATGTGGAGCCAGCGGCAGCTTAGCTGAGACACAGTCGGGCAGGCTTTAAGGCGCACCCGCCTTCCCCCGTCCCTGCTTGGCTCATTGAGAGCGAGAGAGAGAGAGAGCGAGAGAGAAGGAGAGAGCCAGAGGCAGAGAGGGAGGAATGGCGAAGATCACAATGGCGGTTTGGGGGCTCCTTGACGATGCCGCGCTCACAAATCCGTTTGTCGGCGAGCGAGCGAGAGAGAAAGAAGAGGGGAAATCTGGGAAGCGGCCCAATGTTCCCTTGATGACTATTAACCCCCCTCCATCAGTTTTCATCCCTCTGTTAAAATATTATGCGGCTTTCCTTGTGCCTCAGACCACTGTGCGGAGATGCGACTGAATTGACTAGTCAAGAGCAGTTGTGAACCAAACACTTGCACCCAAAGGTGCAATAATGGATATGGTGTCCATTTGTAAATCTCACATTAGGATATCACAAGATGACTTTTGATCCTTTTTTTTTTTTTTTTTGACATACACTAAATAAAAAGTGAAATTCTCAGCTAGTGCTGTGATTGCAGCATCTTTTCTCTGTGTTGGCATCACCTGGTTACCCGGTGTATAGTCAGTCTATCTCTCTGGACAGCAACAATTTCCTGTTAAAAGAAGCAAGTTAACGGACTCAAAACGCGGTGCAGAAAGCCCCGAAGCCTCTGGAACAAAGAAGACCTATGCGTGGTACAAAAGAATCCCAGACAAAGAAAGGGCTGGTATTAGACATTGGAGTAGCTGTTACAAGATGGAGAGCTCTCAGCGACGAAAAGTATTCAAGTTAGGTTCCGTCTCGGCGCTCTCGGTTTGATTTGGTCAAGTTATGATAGGCTACCCCTCCCTCATGGGAACACACCACACCATCAATGTAACGAAATTAGGAACTTACCAGGGAATACAAAATCTGGTATTTACCGCCAAGCTCGTTACTCTATTTGTACGCTTTGCATTCTTTCTCGTTTATGCAGCGTGAATCTTGCATTGCTCATAACATTCACTTTCAATGCAAGATTTTCATTAAAAAGCCAAAATGAAAGGCAAAAACCTATTGGCAAATGAATGAAGAAATACCAGCAGACTACTTGGTACGCCGTATTTGGTATTTGGCCAGTGTCCGGAAATCTGGCTTAAACCTTGGCCAAGAATTTTAAATGTTGGTGCATCACTTACACCACTTCACTAACTCAACATTATTTTAGAAGAAAAGACGCTGAAAGTCGTGGTTCTTCACCTGCCAATGTGTCTTCTGCTTTACCGGCTGCAGCCAGACATCTAGCACCACTAATGCGGATCAATGCGCTGGTCGGTGTAGGGCTGCTCCATCATAAAAATCTATTCCGCTTCTTACTGTGATTCCCCTTTGTTCATAACAGATATAATAAAATTTAAAAAAAAGATGTTCACCAAATGTAAACAACTCCGTTCTGATTGGTCTGCAGGGCTGCGAGAGGAACCAATCAAAGAAGACAACGTGAGGAGAACTTGCGTTTTACCTTGAGCGCAGATGCCATCTGGGCGTGGAGACAAACAGGTGTGCGCGTGTATGTGTGTGTGTGTGTGTGTGTGTGTGCGTGCGTGCGCACGCCGTTTATATAATGTATGTAGCCCGTATAACTGAAAAAAAAAGACACTTGTAATATCCAGCCTGCCAGTTTGAGCATTTAAAGTGCCAGGACAGTTCTGGGGTTTTATGCTGTAAGCGCAGCCTGTGATGAGCTCAGTTCTGGTTTCAGACGTTTGAGGTGAGTCACTGGCCATTACGAGGGGGGGAAAGAAAAAATGCATTATGAAAACATGACTTCTTCCCCACCCCCCTCCTTTGCCTTTCTCACCATTTTAATAATTCCATTTTTCGGGCGATTAACAGTTGTCTCGGTACCAAATCGCTCAGTCATTTGATAATCCGGACTCTAGGCTATTGGGAGGAATTTTCATCGCCATTTTATGTAAAAAAAATAAAATAAAAAAAAAGCCGGGTGGCAGGCGCCAAGGTTTTAATGTCAATCACAACCTTATTAACATGAGGCTCAGAGCGACGCAGATCGCCTGACAGACAACAGTTTGTATTCCAAACGCAGGACGGGTTACGTGTCCAACCTACTGAGTGAGCACGTAACCAATACAGGCTTTTTAACGTGTGTGTGTGTGTGTGTGTGTGCGTGTGCGTGTGCGTGTGCGTGCGTGCGTGCGTGCGTGCGTGCGTGCGTGCGTGCGTGTTCAAGACGAGGCGTAACTGTAAATTAAGTCTGTGTGTGTGTCCAAGACGAGGCATAACTGTAAATTAAGTCTGTGTGTGTGTGTGTGTGAGTCCAAGACGTGGCGTGTGTCTTTGCACACACACACACACACACACACGTGCCTACATCGGCGTGTGTGTGTATGTGGGAATGTGCAGTTTGTGTGCTTTCAGGAATGCCTGCACGCGTACATGCGTGAACTCAGGCGTCCCTCGCGCTGAGGGGCCTTTTGTGTGTGATTATGAATGGTTAATGTTCAGAGCAATTACTCGACCTGTTCGAGCGTCGCGTCAGGTGAAGATTTGTGTCTGACACTTTCCATCCGTCACTGTTGTTTCGGCAGAACTCACTCCGGGTGACAAGGGCGACGCAAATGTAAGTGGATTGTTTTCGTAAATTGTGACGAATGTTTACATGGCTTCCTCCGGTGTGTGTGTGTGTGTGTGTGTGTGTGTGTGTGTGTGTGTGTGTGTGTGTGTGTGTGTGTGTGTGTGTGTGTGTGTGTGTGTGTGTGTGTGTGTGTGTGTGTGTGTCTAAATGAGTTGAGGTGGCGTAGAAGGGTTGCAAAGGGGAAGGATGTAGATATGGAGAATAGCAAGTTCTTTATTACTAACCCCCTAAAATACACTTTCAAATTATTGACTTTAGATAGCTATATCAACTGAAACCTCTCGAATAATTTTTTTTACGACGTCTATGCCGCTAGTGCTGAAATGACCGCACTCCTGCATACAGTGCGACCGCAGCTGTGATATTGTTGTTGTGGTTGTTTATTTCCCAGAAAGGAGACGGCGACCCGGGGACGCTCCAAGTCATTCATCTGGGATCGGTGTAGAGAAACAAGCAAAAAATAAAAAGTCATCGTCTTCCCCCAAGCGGACGGCGGCGTCGACCTTCACCGGGCTGAAAAAGGTTTTTCACCGTGAGGGACACGGATCGGGGGAGGAAACAGACTATGGGGAAGAGGGTTTGGTCGGACATTTTACACCCGGCAGCGTCACCTCCGTCGGAAACACCTCTCTTTTTTCTTTCTCTTTTTTTTAATAAAATGCGTGGCGAAGAACATCTTGTCTTTTACCTTTGTACTGTAGATTTTGGCTGCGAGATGTAGTTCTCTGCCTACGACCAGAAAGAAAACGATAGGAAACGGTCGCGGACGTGCCGTGACAAATAAAGTCAAAGCGGGCGAACGTTTCTTAGATCACCGTGGCGGTGGATTCCGGTGGCTTGGAGCGTCTTCATGAAAACACCGGCAGAGTGCACCTTGGAAGAAAACAAAATATATTTTTACACGCCGAGGCCTCGCCTTCACAAAAAAACACTGAACGGGTTCCAAATCTCACCATTATTCAGACTGCACTGAATAAACGCTCCTACCTCCATCAGCACTGATATTGAATGTTCCAGGGCTACGCTGGGTTTACGCTGTGTACATATCTGGTGAGAGTGTGTGTGTGTGTGTGTGTGTGTGTGTGTGTGTGTGTGTGTGTGTGTGTGTGTGTGTGTGTGTGTGTGTGTGTGTGTGTGTGTGCGTGTGTGCGTGTGTGCGTGTGTGCGTGCGCGCACGGCTCTTTGTGCATATGCTCGTGTGTGTGTGTGTGTGTTGGCCGAGATTACGGGCCGCAGTTTTATTCATGAACGGGAGCCAAGCAGCGAGTTTAAAGCGTGGCGCGGAGCCCCTTTCCTGAACAGCAGCCATAGCCGTGTCAGAGCTGTCGACGCGCTGCGCTCACCAACTAATCTGACAGCGCCGCGCGAGCCCTAATCCCTCACTGTATCGTAATCTATTTACTTTGCATTCTAAGAGGATTTCCAACCAAAAAATATACAAGAAGCGATGTTGGAAATGGACAGAAGATCAGCGTGGATGCTTTTCTCCGTGCTTCTTTTTTGTTTGTTTGTTTGCTTTGTTAGCTTTTCTTTTTTTTTTTTTCTTTTTTTTTTTTTTTTTGCTTATTTTTTTTTTCTTAATCATTGTATGGTTTTTTTTGGGGAGGGGGGGGCAATCCTCCGCGAGAGGTATGGGTGAAAGGAATTACATTTCTGACTGATACTAATACTTCTCTTGTGTAAACATGAAAAAAATGGCACATTTCCCCTCTGATGATACAGTCACACAGCAGCGGCTGAAGGAGGATAAGTGGCATCTGTCGGTGCCTTTAGTGCATCTCTTGACACATTCATAATTTACAAACCAAGGCTGCATTATCTGCCGATTGTTTGACTTGACAGCCCCAATAAAAGCTGCAAAATTGCTTAACAGCCGAGAGTAAGTTGCTTCTATCTCGCTGATGGCCTACACGCTGGTTTTTTTTTTTTTTTTTTTTTTTTGGGGGGGGGGGGGTTGACAAGCAAGCGGTTAAATCGTCCCGTTTGTTTTGTTTGTTTTCTTTTTTCTTTTTTTGTACAAAATGACGAAGTACCGCGAAGGACGCGATAAAATGCTCTCCTCGGTTAACCTTAAGGCAATTATGTCGGCTTTTGTGAAATAAAATAAAACATCATAAATAGTTATGCTTCATTTAAAATGTGGCCGACTGCTTTTAGCATGGAGCTGAGCGTCGTCGTATTTACCATCTCAGATGACTCGCAGAGATAGGCTTGTTAGCAGCATTACCATACTGTGCGGGGGCTGTGAAACGGCCTTGTTAACATTTGGAAATGAATCAAGCCTCCAGCACTCACTATTATTCAGGTTATCTAGCTTTTCCTCTGTGCAACAGCTGTGTAGTGTTTCCTTGTAGGCCTGGGGGACTCAGCGCTGCCTTATCTGATCTAATGATGGCATTGATGGGATCTATTCTCTTTGTTGGAGCAGGGGAGGTGGAAGGCTCCACGCTTGTTTGGTTCACTGCAATATTTTCGGCATCGTTATAAACACTGATGGATATTGCCCTTAATTATGGGTCGTGCGCAGAAAGAAAGTGCACCGCAGTCTGAGTATACCTGTCATTGCTTTGCGTGTCAGAGGCTAAACCTGCTTCACAACAACAAAAAATCCTCTGGGCCATCCTTGCATAATGGATTACACTTACCGACCAAAATGAATGACCAAACTTTAGACTCAGATAAGTTACATATTTTTCTTAAAATATACTGGTCTATATTGGGGTTAAGGGGTTTATATTTAAAATCTCCTTACCTACCTAATCATCTTCACTTCACAAAATATTCAGGGGATACCAGTACAGCCCTGCACAAACAATGCAGACACCCGTCTGGGTTTTGGTGTTTTCAAAAAGTCTAATTCCAACTTCTGACTACCAACAAAAAAAAAAGACAACAACTTTAAACAATGCAAAACAATATAAAGGTCAAATATCTATCTTAGTTTGCCAACTTCCACCGTCATTCCACTGTGGCTTCCGCAGGTCAGAGCATCCAGTGTGAATGAAGTCCGCTCCGCTTGATGAATGGAGTGATGTTTTAAGAGCAGACGGAGGATCACTGGGACATGCAGATAGGATTCTGGGTTTGGAACCGCCGGTGCCTGAAGGCGCGCAGGACTTGCTTAAGCCCCTTTGAGAGGTTTGGGCACGGCAAAGCCACAGACAAGTTGTGACTTGGGATGAGGGTCCACCACATCCTTTCCAGATGAGATAATATGGACACGTTTGCCATCACATTCCCGCTCCTTGTGACGTAAACAACGTAAGAGCCGCCATAGAGAGGAAACACGGCTGAGATCAGGAAGTGGAAATAAAAAAAAAATGCACTCAAACAAATACAGAAGGAGCTGTTAAAAATGCTGAATGTCCAAGGAACTTTGCGGTGGTAGCGTCTCAGCTACACTGCTTTAACCAGTCTATTGTTGACAAATATTGGATAAACTCAAAAGAATGACTACAGAATACATCTTTTGATGAAGTAAGTACTTTGCCCCCGCATCGAACCGCACTTCCTCCTAACTTGGGTCTTTATTTTTATTCTAAGGCGAGGAAAAAGCTCCCGTTTGTCACCAAACAGGTCACGGCGGTGCCCCCTTGCAATCGATGCACCCAGCGCCACTGAATTAACATGTTTTACAAATTATCTTTCTTCTCCATGGAATGAAAAGAGCAAGGAATAATCTGTTGCTGTTGATAAAAGATGTGTGCTGTAGCTCGTGGGAAAAAAAAACGCTCGGGTAGAGACAGTATTGGCCTGGGCTTGGCTAAACCAAGACAAACCCACCAGGAATTTCATGAATGCACTCAGTGCCTTGTGTCATAGGGGTGACTAAGCTGCTTTCACCCGACCTGCTTCACTATATTGGCTGTGAAAGCCCCCTTAAAGAGGCCAATAGAATTTTCACCTTCTGTGACTTTGGACGTCCCTGATTGAAGAGGTTGGCTTGGTGGCTTCATTCTCCTCCATGATCCTTCCGCAGGGACCTGCATGTCGGCCAGGGACACGTTCATCTTTGCTGCCCGTATTTATTTTTTTCAAGTCACAAAATAGACCACAAAATACCTTTTGAATGGCGAACAAACTAAGACGCCTTTGGAATAAAAGAGCTGAACAACCCTTTTCATTACCCACTACAATTATGTAATTAGTTTACACATACCGACAAACCGTGAGCAGAAACGCTAAACGCAACGCAAGTTGAAAAGAACAGAATCCCGAGGATTTGTCCGACAAAGCGCGGAAACCGGAGATGACGGCGCTGACTACACCCACGGCCGCGACGATGTACAGTTGACCTCCGATAAACCCCCTCAGGTAAACCTAATCCCCTCTAGGTTCTCCTCTCACTCCTCGGATCACCCCATGAAAACACGGTGACGCCAGGGTCTGGTGACATCACCGGCCCAATGAAAGACGAGCGCGGCGGCTTTCTTTCTTCAAAAAAAATAAATAAAACTATCCCAACATGCGGGCTGCTATTATTGCATCTCCCAGGCCTTCGAATGTTTCACTCTCTGCTTTCGGAATCCTTTAAGACAGATGCACTGATATGCACACACACGTACAGAGTCACATCTTTTGGCCCGTCACGTTGCACAGGCCACGTCCACATATCTGTTCGATCAGTCTGACGTCAAATGCAGATCACATCTTCCCATGGAAACATGGTCCAGAACAGGTCTAGTCTGTGTCGGCGGAGCTTCTAGTTTCCAAAACAGTTTTCTGGAAACTTTGTTCACAGGTCGACTAATAGAAACATGTCGAACCGATTGGCCCCGAGCGAAAGACAAGCCATGGGGTTAACGTTCCCCAACGGACAGCGTGGACGGATCAACGGTCTCGTGGTCTGGGAGGAACGATCAGGGAGGGAAACTTCATGTCGGGGGGGGGAGCCCTTCCCCGGGAATGGCACCGAGCGCTCCACCAATCTACCCCCCCGCCGTAAACACGGCGGATCGGGCCGGCGGCGTGGCGAGCACGTCCGCCCGCCATTTGACTGGACGGGATCGCCGGGCCGCTCGAAGCGGGAACCTGCCATAACAGCTCCTCTCTCACGCGCTCGCGCATCGGAATCCTGCACCGCTAACATTCACACGAGGCTGAAAGGTCACAGCCCCACCGCCATCATCACTACGCCCCGTCATCACACACCCTGCCCTCATTATTCTTTAACGGAACACCGCCGTCATGAGGAAGACACCGGCCATTCATCCACAATCAATAATAGATCCGTCTATACAGGCGGAAGTGGTGGAAATTAACTTTATACTTTTACTTTGTACTGTACTTAAGTACAATTCTGAGGTATTTGTGGACTAATATATATATATTATTGATTATGTTATAGGGGACGCTTAATGATAAGAGAAAAACAAAAATCAGATCATCAATGCTTTTAACTTACGCAGTCGCTGAAATATGATGCTGGACGAGTACTTTAATACTTGTGTTGAAGGGATGACTTTTACAATCCTGGTTTCTTAGGTTAATTATGATTACACATGTTATACTGATACAAATGTTTTTTCAACCATTGTCGGGTAGTTTGGCAGTCTGCATAATTGCTGTGGTTTTGGGCCCTCATTGACGAGGAAGGCGTGATCAACAAGTCAAAACAAATACATATTTAGTTCCAATATTTCTTCCTGGCGGATGACTGTAGTCAGGCCAGCCATTAGGAATTATAAGGCCCGGGATGAAAATGTCTCCCCCCCAAAAAAACAAGTTTTCATTATCCAAATTGTGCATAGTGACATACTGTATATGGGAGTCTGTAATTTAACTGTCACCTCCACTTACCTATCAGTGCTACAGACTTAATTTATTTAAGCCTCTTTGTTGTTTTTTGGTGTGAAGAGACCAAATCCCCATGGCAAACAATCCCAATGTGATTCCTATTTTATCTTAATCAAATGGTTAATATGATTTTTTCTTGCAGACTGAACAAGAAATATCACATTACCTACTGTACATTGTTTTCCATCTGTACAAATATTTGTTCAAACAGGAATCACTTTATTTCAAAATTATATTCAAGGCTTTAATCAACAAGGTTCTTTACTCTTTATTTTTATTATTACTATTATTATTATTATTATTATTATTATGATAAATGTTTTCAGATGTTTTCACACGTGTTTTAGACGCCAGCTGTGGATTATTTATAGGGAAGGGCCTCAGTGAAACGCAGTTCATTTATTCTGCGTTTGCCGACAGAAAAACAGAAAATGACCCATTGTTCATTAATTGTAATAATATATGGGGTTTCCTTTTGCTTTTGGAATTACGGAAAAAGATTATTTGGACTGGGGTGAGAGTGTTAGATTTCTGTTTGTGTGTGTGTGTGTGTGTCTGGTGGGGGTTTAAAGGGTTTCGTAACTAGAAGTTCTCCAGAATAGAGGCCTCCTGGCATGCTGCAAATGATGGATTTTATTTTATTTCATACAACTCGCTGGTTTAAAAAAAAAAAAAATGTATCGGTGCGGAATTAATATTTTATTATATTTGTTATATGTTTTTTTTCTACTCAACTTTGGAGTAATCTAGTGAACTAAATTTGAATTTGCTCAGTGGGATCTGAAACTACTACTTACCCAAACGTCATTATTCGATTGTCGCAGCGGAGGGTGGAGAGCAAAGGCCACGCAAGGGCGTGGAGAGCAAACCCATGTGTCGGAAGGGTGAGATCACCGGGTTTTTATTTCATAAATGTGCCACTTTGACGTCATCATCGACACCTAAAGTGGAGCTTGTCTCCCCCTTGAAGGACACCATCCGAATAAGTGAAAACACAGTCATCACCGCACGCCCGATCCGCGTGTTTGTTTTATTTCCTCCCGATGTTTAAAAACGGAATAAGAGCAGGTGTTGGACGGGGAGGGGGTTCCTTAAACAACTCTCCTAAGATTGGTTTCAAATGTTTGTTTGATGCAAATGAGACAAATCCTCCGTGTTTGCGCACACGGACGGTGAGCTGCAGAGCAAACACCGTGACGTTGTGCTGTGTGGACAGCTGCACGGGCCCTTTCAGGTGGACATAAACAAAGAATACTCGTTTTTAAAAATTGACGGTACATATTTAAAGTCTGTGTGAAAATAAATTTTAAGCACTGAACGCATTTATTTTTTTCATATTTAAAATATCCAACAAGATGTTTCCAACTTTTTTTTTTTTTTTATGGCTCTAAATATTAAAAAAAAAAAAATAGGAGAAAACGCGCACGACCTCTCCTGATAAAGTTCGGGATGGGATTTATAGGATCCATCCGTCCGGGCCCCTCGTCCCCCGACGTCGAGTCGGATTAATACGATACATGCATTTATTTTTTAACTCCAGGGCTGTTTCTTGTTCAGAATATTAATCCTTATAATAATAATAATAATTAATGATAATAATAATGCAAAACACTATTAAGTCTTCCTAGTTATCTGATAAAAAAAAAAAAAAAATATCCGGGGCCTCCGCCGAGCGCGCGAACACACACACACACACACACACACACACACACACACACACACACACTCTCATAAAATAATAATAATAAACACGCACGTCCAAAACAACCTTGCCAGGGAAGCTGCATAGTTTCCGTCTCTTTAATGCGGTTACGCCTGCGAGCGCGCACGTACGCACGCACGCACGCAGACACACACTTTAGACGTGAGGGAGGGGAACCCCCCCCCCCCCCGCCCCCGCCCCCCTCCAACCTGGCCCCACCTACGTAATTACCGCATCAGAGGGTGAAATTCCTGCAGGTTATTTTGGATAAACCTTCTTTGTGCCGCAGTAATTATCACACCATTACAGTCGCGCATTCAATTATGTCTCACGGCTCAATTTTAAGTTGTTTTTTTTTTTGTTTTTTTCCTTCCAGGGACATTCGGTGATGTCCCTGAAGCGAGTGGTGGTGTTAGTGTTTCCTAGAGGGGAGGGGGTTTGAGGAAAAAAAAAAAAAATTTGAAATGAAAAAAAAATAAAATAATTATATATAAATTAAAATTAAAAAAAAAAATCGTAATTCGTATTTGCTTGTGGTGAGTGTATGTGGAGAAAGCCCAGTCGGATCCAACTGGCTCACAGACAGGATTCACTTTGGGAAAAATAGAATTATGAGTGAAGGGATCTTTATTGGGTGAACATGTATGTAAGGGTGCAGGTCGCCTTAAGATACATTCAACATTTCACTGTCATCTTGAGACTTGGGGAAAAAAATAAAATAAAAATAAAAAACACATTCCCTCTGATGGGTTTGACTCCAGGAACCAGTCAAGTGCTGCTGCAGTTTAAGATATTGTCAAATAACCGCGACTGAGAATGATTTCGTTTTGGGGGGTGTTGTGGAAACGCTTTGGCTATTAATTTAAATTAATAGCTGGGGGAATACAATTATACCTGATATATATTTTTTGTATCTATGTTTGAATTCCATTCTGTCAAAAGTATTTCTCTTTTATTTTCTCTGAAGGTAAGCAACGTATTCAAAATGAAACCCGGGGTCAATTTGTTTCTCTTTGGAATATTTTGGAAAGATTTACATACTTTTTTTTTTTTTCTTCCAAAGCCGTAATAAAACAATTTCAAATTCAGAAACACCAACTAAACGCGGTCACTGTAACTGACCCAAATACATATTTACATATTCCAGCTCCTGAATACAGCTGACTAAAATCTCTCATCCTAAAATAACACATTTCAGAAATCAGAACTATACACGATGCTGATTGGATAAGGAGGTAAAGCGCGCAGCGTATCGCGAGATCCAGACGCCGCCGGTCCAAAGGAGGTTGGTCCAAACAAGATTTTGAGAAGAGTCTCGCGACTCAAGGCCATCCAAGAGACGTCTTAAAACCCCATTCTTAAGCAGCCAACTGCTGATCCAGATCAGGTTTTTCCTCCTCAGCGGGCCTTGAAGGACTGTTTCTTTTTGTTCTGATTGGGGGAGGGCAGGCAGGGGTCCAATTGGTGACGATCCCACTTCTAGCTTGGTATATTATGGTTCATAAATTCTTTTTTTGTCCTCAAAAACAAGCAATACACCATAGGAGGAAAACAAGAAAGGGTATTTGAAGGAAAAGGGGAAAAAGCTTGATCACAAGACTTGGAACCTCCAGGAGGCCTGGTCTTTGTAGTCCAAGCAGTCCGTGGTGTTGAAGTTGAGCTTCCAAGAGGAAGCTGCAGTCTGCTCTTTGTAATCCAAGCAGTCAGAAGAGTTGAAGGCCAGGCCAGAGCCACCGTACGCCTGGTGGTGGTGGTGGTGGTGATGGTGGCCAGACGACTGGCTGATGTGGTGGTGCGGGTGGCCCGACATGGAGGAGGCCGTCATGGGGCTGAGCTGGTGCGGATGGTGGTGGGAGTGCATGGGGGCCAGGTAGGAGCCACAGTCTACCCCGCTGAAGTAGGAGCTGGAGGGGGTGGGGTAGCCCTGGCCGTAGCCTGCCGTCTGGTTGTAGGACATGGGGTAGGAGGCCGCGGCCGCGGCCGAGCCAGACACGGAGCGCTGCATGCAGGAGGCGTTGGACGGGGGTCCCGGCTCGGGGAGGGGGGCTGCGGCCGGCGCGGGGGCATTGCCGGGGGAAATGGCCGGGCTCCAGATGGAGGATACCGTGCCGACGGAGGTAGAGGTGCCGTTCAGGACAGCCGAGCCTGTGTGGTTGGTGGAGGAAGAGGAGGATGAGGAAGAGCCAGTGCTGGAGACGGCAGGAGGGGTGAACTGGCCGCTGCTTTCCGAGCCTGTGCTCTCCCGGGCCGGAGAGGACTTCTTCTTGGCCGGCCGGGCTTTGGCACTGCTGCCACTCTGCTGCTGCTGGCGACACTTTGCCCGCCGGTTCTTGAACCACACCTTAAATAAAAAACACAATCCAAGAGTTAGCAACCATGTACACAAACAACCTCAGAATTGCGTCAAACAATAAAATAAATAAAAGAGACTGCCTGGTCATGTTGGGAGTACATTATAGACGAAAATTGGGGGTTATTAGGCAGAAGGTTCATTTCCACCCTGGCCTCTTGGCTCCGACCAGCAAGGGTCTAATTTCATACCTGGTACACTGCTCTAAGATAACAGGCTATTGGGTTTCTCCACACAGTAGGGTAACTCTAGAGCCCCGAAAGGGCAGGATCATGTAGAGCATTTTGTTTCACACACATTCTGAGGATAACTCAAGTTAGAGGCTTTACTTGCTTTTGCACCTAATGCCTTTTCAAGAGTTGTGCTTGCTCGACACGTCGTAGCAGTGCAGCCCCGACTGAGTTTCAGCCGGAGGTGTTCTGAAATCCTAATTCGTCCCTATTCTACATCAGACTACACAGCGAAATTATATCAAACACTAATTGATCAAGTTAGCTGGGGAGGTTTTCCCAATTCCTGCTGTCAACATCCCTTTGTTTTTATAGTACATCAAGTAGGCCTAAAACTGATCCAGTTTTGACCAGGTGAGACGACAACAGTAGGCCAACAGGGTCACCATGCCAACAGGTGACCTGGCATTCCCAAGTGAGATGTGAAAATAGTAAGCATTAATAAAAAGTGTTTTAGGGGGTAAAGTGGAGTTCCTATGTAATTATATTGATGTGCATCATTAAAATTCTGCATTGCTGCAATTTTGCAAAAGACGCTTGTACATCAGCATTCCATCTGTGGAATACACCCGCTAGGGTGTATATCCCCATTGGACACTATACATACTCTTGTATAGTGTTTGTTATTTATTTGTATATATAGATATCTCTCATTACAGGTTGTTACACACACACACACACACACACACACACACACACACACACACACACACACACACACACACACACACACACACACACACACACACACACACACACACACACACACACACACACACACACACACACTCTAAAAGAATAAAGTTTTGCGTGCATTCCTTCTCACCTGCACCCTGGACTCTGGCAGGTTGATCTTCAGAGCCACCTCCTCACGCATGAAGATGTCTGGGTACCGGGTCTTGGCGAACAGAGCCTCCAGGATATCGAGCTGGGAGCGGGTGAAGGTGGTCCGCTCCCTGCGCTGCTTTCTTGGAGTCGCTAAAAACAAGAAAGAAAGTTTATAGTAATATATGTGTGTGTACCAACCTTTTATGTGCATTAAACATGTAGGTACCTGCATCTGTTTACCACTCTTTCCCTTATAATAAAGGGCCCTATAATAAAGTCCATAAAGAGTCTGTCACATCGTGGAGTAGGAAATAAAGTCTTAATAGCAACAGTGGTGTCGACCTTCCTATTTGGATTTAGGAGGTAAATATCTGACTGAAAAGAAAGATTACACTGAAACAAATGAGTTGTTGGATCAACCAAAAAAACATTGCCTCAATTTGTTCAGCCTTTTTTATTTTATTTTTGAGCATTTTAGAAAATGAAAAATAAAGTGTCATTTTCAGGTTGAGAAAACCACAGAAGATAGTTCTAAGAAATGAATTGAAGCCGGTTGTTGAACGACTCCGAGACACCCCTATTTAATACATACATTGATTTTCGAAATGTGTGTCTAATATTAAACACGATAATGATAAAGATGAAAACAAAAACAAATTAATACTTTTTTTTTTTTTTTTTTTGAGGCCCGGCGGCCCCCCTACCCTACCTGGGTATCCCACGGACGGGTGCAGCAGGTCCATGGCAGCGCCGCTCAGCCCCAGGCCGTTCATGGCGTAGGGGGGCTGCTTGAGGTAAGACATCATGCTAGAGGCAGTCACGGGTCCCCCCAGATCTTGCCAATAGTTGGATTTCCCCCGATGTTGCAGCTTGACGGGAGAAGGGGCCGGTGCAGTTTACTACAAAGAAACACAAAAAAGATCATTTAGATGCTTTTTACACGACTGCAAACGGAGACCTTGTGGGGTGTGTGTGTATGTATGTATGTATGTATGTATGTATGTATATCTATCTATCTCAGAGGATGCGTATTACACTAAAAAAAATAAATTCATAGCCACTGATTCCACTTCCAAAATTTGCTTTCATTTGTTTAGGTTTCCTCATTCTAAAATTAGGAGTACGGTTTAAGCGGAGAAAACTCAAAAAACAATTATATATATATATATATATATATATATATATATATATATATATATATATATATATATATATATATATATATATATGTTTAACAAATTAAAGTACCATTTGGGTACAAGCGGAACCAATGACATTAATCAAATGAATAAAACTGCGTAGAACAATGTGCTTTATATGTCGCCATCATTATTATTATTATCGATTTCAACTCGGGTTTATTTTAGTGCATTCAGCTAAAATGTATTTATTTTAATTACAACAGTCATTCGACTATTTACACTCCATTTGACATTTCCTAAAAGTCTCTTTTCCGTTAGATTGACTGTCACACATCACAAGGAAATGTCTTAAATTATGTTAAATTATACACCAGCTCGGATTGAATTAAATCAAACCCTTTCAACGGACCAATAACGGCACATTCTCCTGATCTTTTATGATGTAAAGTTAATGGTTGTTATGACTGTTTACTTATAATAATAATAATAATAATAATAATAATAATAATAATAATAACTTTTTAACATGGCCTACGCCCTTGTTCCCAATACGTAGGCCGACACAGATCCTAATTTAAGTTATTACTTTGAAGTGTAAAAACGTTATCTTGAAAGACCCATTTTCAAATAGGTAAAAAATGCCAGACATTTCAACTCAACGTTGAATGGATTAGGTGTAAAGTGTAACGGACCAATATAATTTACGACTTTGATTTAAAACGCATCGATAATAAAATCACTAGACGTTATACCTTGGGATTGTTCTGGCTTTATTGCCAAAACTTTTTTGGAATATCACTCACGCGCTTCTCCGGTGGCTGTGCACACAGATTAAAAATCAGCGCAAATAAAATAAAGCCTGGACCATTTTAATCCACCAACTACAATTATCAATAAACACATTCCCCAACCCTGGGTTTAACCTACTCTGTGTGGTAGCAAGTCAAAAGGACCGAACTAAAGGTTGAAACTCACGCTGAAAAATAAAGACCCGATCTGGGAGAACGATCTCAACAAAAACAAAAATAACAACAACAATCAAAATAAATTAAATGAGGGAGAAAAAAAACAACACAAAAAAAAAAACCCAAGAGATTGTTGCGAGCTTCTCTCCAAACTCTTCCAGGGCAAAGTGAAAAAGGTTCCTGGTGAAAATTAACTCCATTAGAATTTAGATTGGACCTCCGGGGAGAGGACGTTCCACAAGGGCCCTTATCAGCCAAATAAATTACCAAAAAAAAGGAAGAAAAAAAAAAACACGCCTCTCCAATTATCTGCAGAGTGGATGAGACTTTTTAATCACCAATTCCACTCACAAGAAGAAAAAAAAAACCCCGCTTGAATGAATTGGAATAGAAATATGAAAATGATCTATTTTTTTTTTTAATTTGGGGGAAGTTGACTCAAGAAATTCACGTCGAGGGTTTTATCTCGAGCATTCATTGATAATTTTGATATAAATATTATTGCTATTATTGTTAATATTATTATTATTATTATTATCGCGTGGATAACGTTGGCAAATTGAAATCCGCACAAATAAACAACATTACGACATCGATCCGTCGGCTCTGCAGACGCGCCGCACTTTAAGTATTTCGGGATTTTAACACGCATGTGGCACAGAAAAGTAAACGGCGAGAAGTGCAGCTTTTACCTTTATTTCCCCTTCCTCGCTCGCTCGCTCGCCCGCTCGCTCCTTCCCTCCTTCCTTCCTTCCTCCCTTGCTCAGAAGTTAGTCTCCGTGTGGGAGTGTGTGCAAAAGGATCCACAGCGGCGGGGGGAACCAGCAGCCTTATTCGCTCAGAAACACCCGAACGCACGGGTCCGGTGCGTCTCCAACGCGCGTCCCGTCCCGTCGCGTCGCGTCGCGTCCCGTCGCTCTCGTCGCTCCTTTCCTTCCCGAACCAAATAAATGGAAACTTCCTTCGCTTTCGGGCTCGTCGGTGTGTTTAAGGTGATCGCCGACGTTAGACGGGTGGAGATTGATCACCTTCCCGTGAGCCCTGCCCCTCTCTGAGCCCACACCTGCAAATGCGTCTCCTCCAGCCAATCGGCGGCCGCCCTTCCGCTGACCGACGGCCGCGGCGCCCAAGCCCCGCCCGCCGAGGGGCCTGATTTCTTCTTTTTTTTTTTTTTAAAGATGGACATATTTCACAGGCCTGTGGGGGGAAAGCCTTTCTTTCCACGCGAGCTGAGCTTCTTTAAATTAAAACAAAACAAACTGGCGACGCGAAAAAATTACAAATCACGGCACAGCGATTTTTTTTATTTTTATTTTTTTTTGGTTACAGTGGATCGCGCCTTCAAATCGTGGAAAAAAACAAAACTATGAACTTGGCGATTTTTCGATGGACTTTCTTACACAGGGTGAGACCAAAAAAAAAAATAAAGAAAAAAGAAGAAGTGGTTAAAACACGCGTGGAGGTGGAGGAGCTGTGGGGATCCGGTCTCGAAATGATGGATTTATTGAGTCGATTATGAATCTTTTTTTTTTTTGTTAAGGGAGACGCATCTTGAGAGAAAGTGCAAAAGCTTTGTTTTGACCTCACGTTTGCGCTTTCTCCAAAAAAAAAAAATGTTGTGGTTTCTTTTTTTTTCCTACCAAATAACGAGTTCGACAAAAAAACTTCCCTCTCTCCTTCCACGGTTGGTTTGTCCACATGTCTGTTTATTAAATATTACAAACAATCATTTGATCATATCAGGAAATTGGATCCAGTTGGATCCGACTGGGCTTTCTCCACATACACTCACCACAAGCAAATAAGAATTGCGATGTATTTATATATATATATATATATATATATATATATATACGGAGAACGGAGAAGAAAGTAAAATTGAAGGGTTTTAATTGACATTGTGAGCCCCGTGCCTCATGAATATTCATAATCTCTAATCCCCACTTAGAATTAGATTTAAGGACGGTTCGACGAGGAGTTGAACGGGGACAGAACCGGGGAGGAGAGGAGAAGGAATGGAACCAGCTCAGTCAGCGGATCCAAAAAAGGAAAGAAGGAAAGAAAGAAAGAAAGAAAGAAAACGCAACAAAATGCGTCGTGGCCTTCAACACCTCCACCACCTCCACCCACGCATTTTTTGTTTTTCTTTAAGATTTTTTTTTTTGTTTGTTTTGTTGTTGCAGGACTCGAACAAGGCCTCAGCACATCGACTCATCCCGGCCTGAAAGAGACCTAATGTTCAAAGCAGAAGACCCCCCTACACACACACACACACACACACACACACACACACACACACACACACACACGCACGCACACACACACACACACACACACACACACACACACACACACACACACACACACACCAAAATTACCCCCCCCCCCCCCATGCGTGGGGGCCAATCACAGGCTTCTATACAAACTTAAAAGTCATCGAGCAGAGTAGGAGAGCACTCTGCACTGGGAACCCAAATTGTCGGCCGACGCAAAGGAACAAAGTTATTTTTGGAGTTGTATTTTTTCTTTGGGGGGGGGGGGGCAGCTTTTATGCGCAAAAACAGGGGTCCCATCACACACACACACACACACACACACACACACACACACACACACACACACACACACACACACACACACACACGCACACACACACCCAAACCCATCCACCCATCCATCCATCCCTGGTTAAATTATGCAACAAAACGAGCATTCAACGAATATAATAACACTGACAACCCTTTTTTTTTTTTTAACCCAGATTCCTTGTTTCCTCTGCCTTTCGGCGCTGAACCCCCGCAGGGATCCAGCTGCAGCGACCTGCGCTGTAATAACAGCATTTCTGTCTAATCCCAAATTGCAGTGGAGTTTCCTTAATGCTGATCTGGTAAAAGCCTGGGATTAGGATGAGAGAAGAGGGGGAGGAGGAGGAGGAGAGGAGAGGAGAGGAGAGGAGAGGAGAGGAGAGGAGAGGAGGAGGAGAAGAGAGAGGAGGAGAAGAGAGAGGAGGGAAAGGGAAAGTTTGGGACCTGCGCGCGTCCACAGGCTGAGTGGGAGCCGCGTGGAGGGTGTCGGCGCGTCTTAAAAAACGCCGCCTGCTGTAAGAGGCGCGTTTGTGGGATCCGGAGAGCCGGAGAGCCGGAGAGCCGGGTGAGGGTGACTGGGTGAGGGTGACTGGGTGGCTGGGTGACAGGGTGAGGGTGACTGGGTGAGGGTGACTGGTTGGGGGGGGGGGGGGGGGTGACTGGGCGAGGGGGTGGATCGGGACGGGGAGGGGGTCTCACCTGGTCCAGCAGAGTCCAGGTGAGACCGGGAACTCATTCATCCAGCAACAGACTGAGGAGCAGCTTCTGGCCGGTGACCTGACCGAGGTAAGAAATCATTCTGTTCAATTTTATTATATATTATGTTTTTTGTTTTATGGTTGTTTTTTTTTTTAATATAAAATAAGAAAAAAATAATAATAATCCCAGCGAAGTTGCGTGACTGAACTTTTTATTTATTTTAAAATGTTTTAATCATTTCAGTGTTGTATTTCGTCCCCCCCCCCCCCCCTCTTCCTGCATGGCTCCACCCGGGACTAAGGCCTCGCTATACCCCGCCGCCCCCCACACCCCCGTGGGTCTGAAACAATAACTACCAAAATAATAATTTACATTTTGTTTTCAACAGCAGCCAGGGATTAATTTTAACGTTGAATCGTTTGAATTGAATCCCAAATTGAGTTATTCATTTGTACATAATTTACAAGCATCATAAATGTACCTGCTCATTGGAATTATTATGAGAGTAACTATTTTATTTTTCCCACGTCAGTAAACACCAGGAGTCTGCGCGTTGAGCCTTTCAAAAACAATTAAAGTAAGTAAATACTTTTAAACTGATATTGATGACAAAAATCGTTAATAACAATAATAAAAACAATAGCCCGCATAAGAACAACAAAAAAATAACATGAACAGAGTTAACACTTAAACAAATGGGGCGTAATTAATTGGCTCAATTTAAAAGTCATCTGGACACAGAAATGCCCCCTCCACCCACCCACCCACCAGGCTGCACATTTATTATTATTTATAATAATAATAATAATAATAATAATAATAATAATTATTATTATAATTATTATTATTATAATTATTATTATTATTTATTATCTTCATTTTACCTTGTGACGGCGCTCAGGAGTCTCGTCCAGCGGTTGGTTCCGGGCACCAGACCTCCGCCGCGGCTTGTGCGACGCTACGCGGCGGATCAGCGCCACCCTGATAAGTGGCGCATAACGGCGAATAAAACAAAGCGCCTGGGGGGTGGGGCGGGTGGAGGGACGGAGGGACGGCAGCGCCGTGGATGTAGCTGCAGTGGGGCTGGTGGGGCCCAAGCGGAGCAGCGATCAGCAAATTAATTTCTAAGTATTGTGAAGGTCGGGGAGGAGGTCTGCCGCCAGGAGCCGTTCTGATCTTATTCAATCAGGGTGGAGGAACTGACGGACCGGCAGTCAACCCCCAACCCCCCCCCCCCCCCCACACACACACACACACATACACCACCACCAACACCACCCCCCCCAAAAAAAAAAACCCAAAACATCTGCTCGGTACAAAGTGATTCTCTGATCTGGACGCAAAGTCTCATTTAGAAAAACGTGCATAAATCAGCGGGGGAATTTCACGGAGCTAATATTAATAATAATGATAATAATGATAAAAATAAAAACATGATAATATAATAATAATAATAATAATAATAATAATAATCCAAATAAGAATAATGAACCTAAAAATAACGAGTGATAAAATAATAAATAACAATAATAATAACAACAATAATAATAATAATTATTATTATTGTTATTATTATTATTAATAATAATAATGATGATAATAAGTGATGATAAAGCCACTTATGCTGAGAGCCCGTGTTTGCATTTCAATGACTTCCT